>NC_085000.1:27494154-27516654 GCF_963854185.1 Sardina pilchardus | reverse complement strand
TATATATATATATATATACAGTGCCTATAGAAAGTTATCATACCCTTTTGAAATAGTTACTTTTTTTGTCTTACAGCCTGAAATCAAAACCCATTTAAAAAAAAAATCTTTTCCAGTTTTATTTACAAATGTAGCTGTACAACATCAAAATAATGAAAAAAAAGTCAACAGTTCTGAAAATTAATAAAAAATTAAAAACTAGAATAACAGGGTTGGAAAAGTCATCATACCCCTGACTTAATACTTTGTAAAACTTCCTTTTGCTTTCATTACAGCCATCAATCTGTTTGGATATGTCTCTATTATAGCTTTGCACACCTAGATAGGGGAATATTTGCCCAATTTTCCGTGCAGAAATGTTAAAATTTAGTCAAATTCTGTAGGGAATGGCGATGGACTGCTCTCTTCAAGTCAATCCACATATTTTCTATAGGATTTAAGTCAGGGCTCTGACTTTGCCACTCAAGGATATTCACCATCCTATCCTTAAGCCACTGCTTTGTTCTTTTGGCAGTATGTTTAGGATTTTTGTCGTGTTGGAAGGCGAATGACCTCCCCATCCTCAGCTGTTTAGGAGAGGGACGCAGGTTTTCCTCAAGAATTTTGGTGTACTTGGCAGCATCCATTTTCCCTTCTATCCTGACCAATTGCCCAGTCCCCGCTGAAGAGAAACATCCCCAAAACATAATGTTGCCCCCACCATGCTTCAAAGTAGGTATGGTGTGTTTTGGGTGTGTTTGGGTGTGTATACTGTGTTTGGTTAGCGCCTGGAGCTCAGTCCAAAAACTTCAATCTTAGTCTCCAAAAAGTTCGATCTTAGTCTCATCTGACCATATAAGCTTTTTCCACATGGTAGCAGAATATTCCAGATGTGTTTTTGCACTTAACTCCAAGCGCAATGTTTGGCGAAAACCAACACAGTACACCACCCAAAACACACCATACCTAGTGTGAAGCATGGTTGGGGCAACATTATGTTGTGGGGATGTTTCTTTTCAGCGGGAACTGGGCAATTGGTCAGGATAGAAGGGAAAATGGATGCTGCCAAATACACCCACATTCTTAAGGAAAACCTGCGTCCCTCTCCTAGACAGCTGAGGATGGGGAGGTCATTCGCCTTCCAACACGACAATAATCCTAAACATACTGCCAAAAGAACAAAGCAGTGGCTTAAGGATAGGATGGTGAATATCCTTGAGTGGCAAAGTCAGAGCCCTGACTTAAATACTATAGAAAATATGTGGATTGACTTGAAGAGAGCAGTCCATCGCCATTCCCTACAGAATTTGACTAAATTTTAACATTTCTGTACGGAAAATTGGGCAAATATTCCCCTATCTAGGTGTGCAAAGCTATAATAGAGACATATCCAAACAGATTGATGGCTGTAATGAAAGCAAAAGGAAGCTTTACAAAGTATTAAGTCAGGGGTATGATGACTTTTCCAACCCTGTTATTCTAGTTTTTCATTTTTTATTAATTTTCAGAACTGTTTACTTTTTTTTCATTATTTTGATGTTGTACAGCTAAATTTGTCAATAAAACTGGAAAAGATTTTTTTAAAAATGGGTTTTGATTTCAGGCTGTAAGACAAAAAAAGTAACTATTTCAAAAGGGTATGATGACTTTCTATAGGCACTGTATATATATATATATAACATCCCTGAGGATGATTGGGCCACATATTTCAACACAATTTTGTGTTTCTTTCTCTCCTCTTTTCTTTCTTCCTCCCTCTTACTCTCTTGTTCCGTCTCTTTCCTCCTTTTGCAGAGGAAGCAGTTTTTCATTCCTTTCTTCAATTTTGGCAAAAAAAGTACAATAACCTACTTCTCAAGCAGTACTACTTGAAGGAGAAGCAGTTTCTCCTTCTGTAAGTGGCTAGCGTAGCATTTTGGCTAGCATTGCTCTCTCAGCGCGGTTGTGAAACACTAACATTACTGAGCATGCCAGTGGCCATTGCCCAGTGCCCATGGTGCTGCTGATGGCATCTGATGCTGGACTGAGAGCTCTGCTGAAGCAGGCTGAGAATGAGAGAAATGTGAAGGGGGACTAGGATGGGGTGAGGAGTGTGTGTGTGTGTGTGGGGTGGGGGGTAGTGGTTGGCACTGCCTGACACCGTTGGGGGGGCTGTGGCGGCCGAGGCTGCTACCCACATGGCAACACAGAACACACTGCTTGGCCCTCAGCCCAGCCCAGCCCATCCCCTCCCAACTCAACACAGCACAACCTAACACAACCCCCCTCAACACAGCACAGCACAGCACAGCACAGTACAGCACAGCACAACCAAACACAACACAACCCAACTCAAAACAACACAACACAACACAACACAACACAACACAACACCTTCCCACCTGGAAAGCCCCCTCTCTCTCTCTCTCTCTCTCTCTCTCTCTCTCTCTCTCTCTCTCTCTCTCTCTCTGCCATTCTCTCTCTCTCTCTCTCTGTCTTTCTCTCTCTATCTCACTTTCTCTCTGTCATTCTCTCTCTCTCTCCCCTCCTCGCTCTCTTTCTCTGTCGCCCCTGCCTTCTGCCTTTCTACTCGGCCCTTGACGCAGAGCTGGGGGTGGCAGCAGACTATTTCCGGCGACACTTCCGCACTAAGGAGGAGGGTGTTTCAAAACAAAAACAAAAAAAGAAAAAGAAAAAGGGGTTTCCATCCCACATTCACAAACACACACACACACACACACGCACACACACACACACACGCGTAGCGTTACTAGGCAATGCAGAGCGTGGTCGCCTGAAAGTCTGGAATGGAAAAAACTGCTTCATATATTTCCAATGAGGTGCACCTCACTTTGATGAAGCACTCCTACGACAGAGACATGCCCTTCAAGACTTCAGCTATATTTACACCAGTATTTAAATGAGACACACACACACACACTCACTCACTGGTCTCTTATCTAAAACGCACACTAAAGGGCAAATTATCAACAAAAAGACGACTGTGTGAAGATACATGAAAGCACGAACGAGACGCGTAATCTCGCGCTAAGTGTAATGATATTATCTAACTGACTTCTCCAGTTCCCCATCCACCGTTACATACAGAGTAAAATTGACGAAATGAAACACTAGAATGACGATGGCGTTAAAAGATCTGAAATGATGTCACGTCAACCGTGATAAGGAGATGGGTGACAGTTAGGGACAGGGGCAGGGGTTAGGCCCACTAATTACAAGCACAACATCAAGCCTCTCTCAGAAGACCACCGGATAGCAGTCAACAACAACTCGTACAACACACTATCTCTCTCTTTCCTTCTCTCTCTCTCTCTCACACACAAACACACACATGACACACACACACACACACAGAGACACACAGTTGGCGAAAGCTTGCGCTTTACAGAAACCGCTAATTTGACCAAAATGCATTTCACATGTTTGCCGCTGCCAGGAGACATATGCTGTATAAACCAATACCACAATGAGAAACCTACCACTGCAGCAGGCCTCACACAAAGCGGCGCTCGTCAAACAATCACTACCATTCTACTTATCTTCATCGAATGAAAACATTACCAAAGACACAATGGTTACACTCACTCTCTGAACTCCGAGAAATACTGATTGTGAGACGCTGAAATAACTAGGATTTGCCTTTTTCTTTTTCTGACAAACACAGACGAATGCTACGGAAAAACAGGAGATGTTATTTTTCTCAGTGCATTTTTTTCCTGAAAGGTGCAGTGCTCTGCTGCTGAGGGGGAGAGAGAAATAGAGAGAGAGAGGGAGCCACACACACACACACACACACACACACACACACACACACACTCACACACACACACAGCAGTAGCAGCCCGTGACATTCCTGCAGCTGCGGCGCTCTTGCACGCGCCCCCCCAGCGTTCTCCCCAGAGGACGAATGCCTAATGAGTCACGCGCCTGTCTGTCGTAACCTCGCTCTGTGTGTGTGTGTGTGTGTGTGTGTGTGTGTGTGTGTGTGTGTGTGTGTGTGTGCGTGCGTTTGTGGGCAGACGCTGGATGGCGGGTAGACTTGGCGCGAGCTCTAGGGTGAGGAGCGGGAAGGCGGCGGTGTGTGTGTGCGTGTGTGTGTGTGTGTGGGGGGGGGGGGGTTAGTGTCAGGCAGTGGTTGCCACACTCACTCCGATGGACTGGAAAGAAAAAAGCTAATGGGGAAAAACAAATATTTCATGTTTTTTTTTACGTCTTCTTCTTCTTTTTCAGTGTGTGTCTGAGTTCACCTCCTCAACACCAAATAAGCTTTCATTTTTAAGGCTGTATGAACTTATCACACTGCCTGCCTCCATGCGATTATGTGTAAACAACAACAGCGAATACAATGCTACAGTGGAATAATTCTTCTGTCTTGAAATGTCTGCTCTGTCCATTAAATATTCTAAACTCTATATTGAATTACATGCTGTACGGCTTTATCGCCACATTCACCAGACTGGTGCTTTCGATGGGAATTCATTCTGCCGTACCAGAGTTCTGTGTGTACTGTGGAATTCTCACCGTTGGAACGGCTGAATTCTGTGAGGGACCAGGCTGGGGAACAGGCTTTAGCAACCGACGGCTTTTCATGAGCAGAAAAGTGAGAAAGCGCTGTGGGAGGACAGGCACGCCAAAATGCTCCCCCCTCCCTCTCTCTCTCCCTCCCTCTCTCTCTCCCCCCATCGCCCCCCCCCCCCTCCACTCCTGCCTCCCCTCCCTCGCTCCCGCCTGCCTCGCCCCCTCCCCCTCCCCGCTCCGCTCCCCCCCCTCCCCTCCTCTCCCCCCCCTCCCCTCCGGCCCACGCGTTGAGCGGGCTGTTTCAGACCACTGAAGCGCTTCCCCGCGCTGGGAGGTCAGTGGCGGTGCAGTGATGCATGCGAGCTCCTCTCTCCTCGTGTTTGGATAGGCCCGCCAAGCCCGCCGCAGGAGAGTTTTATGGACAGGTAACGACTCCGCCAGTCTCCCCAGAGGCAAACAGAGGGAGAGAGAGAGAGAGGGAGAGAGAGAGGGAGAGAGGGAGGGAGAGAGAGAGAGAGGGAGAGAGAGAGAAAAAAAGAGGGAAAGAGAGAGGAGGAAGGAGAGAGGGAGAGATAGACAGAGAGACAGAGAATGACAGAGGGATAGAGAGAAAGAGAGAGAAGAAGATTGTGGAGTAGGGAGAGGAGAACGAGACAGAGCAGAGAGAAAGACAGAAAGAAAGAGAGAGAGAAGGAAAGACAGAGCAAGTGAGAGGGAGGAGGAAAAAGCAAGCTTGTGGACTAGGGTCGAGTTTTAAACTCCACAGACCACACGCTGGGGGCTGAACTACAGGTTTCTGAGGCACGGCATAAATATTTTAACGTGTTACTGGAAAGACTTTTGTTCGGCTTTTTCTTTTTTGGCCTCCCTCTCTCTCTTTTTTTTCGTAACCCATTCTGCCTACGTGTTCTTTGTTCTCTTTCTTTCTCTCCTTTTTTGTGTTGTCGCCCGTTGTTGCTACTTCTAGGGCAAACGGCTCCACAGAACCTCGTAGCGCCGCCGTCGTCGCCTACCCGCCATATGTCACGCTCCGCTATCCGGCGCGCGAGGGCAGCCCGACGCGGCGGCTCCCTTGACGGTTGACGGTTAAATTAGGTCAGATCAGATGCCTGTAAACAACGAGGGAGGAGCCCGGGCTGTTAATAGCTTCAGTGGTTTTGTGTCGATCAGCTGCAGAGGCCTGATAGATGAAGCCAGTCACCTTTCCACACGCGCCCACAAAACCCCCCACCCCACCCCTCCTATCCTCCACCCAGTCCCAAGCCAGACAAAAGGCGTCTAAGACGCACACACACACACACACACACACACACAGACACACACACACACTCACTCACACACAGAGACATGCACACACACGCACACACAACTGTCCCCTGTCTGTGCCCCTGACCCCGTCATCAACCCCCACTAACTCACTAATGTCGTCTTAATGGCCTCATCCGACTTGCTTGGCTGCCACATTCCCATAGAATGTCTCCATCAGTTATTATTATTTGAAGAGAGAGGGGGGGGGGGCTTTTTCGTTCAGTTATTCTTAGTCACAGCCTAAAATGTGATGAATGTGGGGATAGGAGAGGAGTGTGTGTGTGGGGGGGGGGGGCGGGGGAGGGGGGGGGGCGGGGGGTTGTTAGTGTATGCATATGAGTATGTTAACGTGTACCGCTGTCGTGCCATGCCAAAGAGTAACGAGGCGAAATGACAGGAATTTACTGAATAGGAAAACCATGTGAGCGAGTGACAGAATGAGAGAGAGAGAATAAGAAAAAGAGAGACAGACAGAGAGAGAGGGAGAGAGAGAGAGAGAAAGAGAGGGCGGAAGGGAGAGAGACACTAAAAGAGAGTTTTCTGCATTTGGAAGTGGTGGGAGGAGTCGTTATCTAATCCACATTCGCTTTTAATTCAGAGACA
This sequence comes from Sardina pilchardus, assembly GCF_963854185.1. Lineage (NCBI taxonomy): Eukaryota > Metazoa > Chordata > Actinopteri > Clupeiformes > Clupeidae > Sardina > Sardina pilchardus. Next base: position 27,510,246 of record NC_085000.1, on the reverse strand, counting down.
GCCAGTCTGTATGTGTGTGTGTGTGTGTGTGTGTGTGTGTGTGTGTGTGCGTGTGTGTGTGTGTGTGTGCGTGTGTGTGTGTGTATGTGTGCGCGTGCGTGTGCGTTCGTAAAAAGCTGTCCTGAAGAGGGATCCTGGCGTTGCCATAGCAGCATAGCTGAGGCGCCATGTGGGGCGATACAAACACAAACACAGAGAGGCAAACGCACAAACACAACACACACACACACACACACAAACACACATACACATGCACAGACATGTACACACATACACTCCTTATCACGGGCACACACACACACACACACACACACACACATACACAGAAATACACAGAAACACAATCTATCACACACACAAAAACATATACTCACACAAACACTCTCTTTTTCTCTCTCTCTCTCACACACAAATACACATACACATACACACACACACACACAAACACACACACATACACACACACACATTCTCTCTAGCCCCCCGCAGAGAGTACTCTGCTGAGAGACAGTGTGGCGTCAGTCCCCAGTTTCTGCCAATATTCCTCCCTGCAGCAGCACTCTCTCTCCATCTCTTTCCCTCTCTCTCCTTCTCTCTCTCTCTCTCTCTCTCTCTCTCTCTCTCTCTCTCTCTCTCTCTCTCTCTCTCTCTCTCAGCCTCGGTGGACCCTTCCAATGCACATGCACCACCATGCCGACTCCGGCGACTCCTAAAACATTTTTTTCATTACCATTCCATAATATCATTTATCATTCTTATTACGGCTCTCGGGCAGGGCTTGCAGGGGATGGTTAAAAACAGGAACTGGTTTCCCCCACATGGTGAGCGTTTCTGCCCCACTGGTGTTTTCTAGTGCATGTGGGCTCATAGCTCCAAGCTGCTCCAACAGAATGTGAATGTCTTATCACTATTGTGTTCAAGACTATATATTCAAATGAAGACATATTCCATAGAGGACTCCTTCACTGAACTCTACCCAATGCTAAGCCAAGTGAGAAGCTAACTGACGCTCCATGATACAGGCCATGATTTCCATTGATGTTCACTAACGACCATCTCCAGCCAAGACTACAGGCTACAGGCTACATCCCCCACTTCGCCATCCTTTCACCATCACCACCACCACCATCACCCCCACTCACATCCACACATCCCCCATCCTAGTTCCCCCCCCCCCCCCCCCAACAAGATTTTTTTTTCTACCCAGGATGCAGTTGGGGAAGCCCTGATTCAAGGAGCTATTTACGAGCCGGAGGAGAGTGTAATTTCCTCCCGGCCTCCGCTAGTTCCGCTAAAAAAACACGGTGGAGGAAGCACATTTCTCCAGGGAGACAACAGCCAGCACGCCTCGGAACAAGCCGGGCTCTTAAAGGGCCACCAACGACGCGGAGCAGGAACAGGAACACCACAAACACTGAGAACACAACGACTCACTCGGTTGGAACGACCAAGCAAAATAACAATCTGGAAGATCTTCACGATGTCTTCACGGAACCAGTTCCTAGCAACGCTGGAAAAATTAACCGACGTGGAGAACTTGGCAGGCCCTAATGTTTCTCTGTTTAATTCATTTTCAGAGAGGCATCCGTAGGCCTCTCTGTCTGTGACTGTTGGGGTTCCTCTCCGGTATGCTCTCGTGCCCATTCAAGATGTCTGAGGTGAGCACACAGGGCTTTCTTTGCGGCGGCTGACTAGTTCCGAATGAGCGGTTTGAGTCCTCCAGTGCGTGGCAGGTGAGATGAGAGAGGCAGCGAATGAGTCACCAGGGGCGCAGGAGACGAAGGGGGGGGGGGGGGGGGCAGTGACGGGGGCACGCTGGAGGAGAGCAAACACTCAGGGGAGGAAGCTCCGAGTTTGAGGGGCCACGTCCTCGGGGGCTCGCCCCCGCCTCGGCCTCATCCGCCTGGGCCGGCGGGACTCGAGTGGAGCCTGTTCCATGGGACTCTCACCAGAATAGCTCCAAAACGCCCGTCATCATCAGAGAGCAGGCCACGGGCTTGAGCACGAGCCTCCTCAGGCCGCTGTTTTCATATCTCGAGGTTTGACCAGTCGGCTGCGGTTTCACAACTTGGGTCTGCTTGGTGACAAATCTATTTTAAAACGTTGCTGGGAAAGCGAAGCGTCACCCTTGAAGTGATGCTCATCACGTTTAGTGCCTGGACTTTTTTTTTCAGGCAAACTAGAAGTGTAAAAAAGAGCTACCATTAGCTCATAAAGAATCTTGTCTCTTGTTTTCAATTCCCTTTACTGAACACTGCTCAAAAGTGTGCCTCAATGAGTCACCAAAGGCAGCATAGCACAATCACCAGCACTGAATGCTTTGTAAAGAGTTTACATGAATAGCATTAGCAGATTAACAGTGCTCACTAAATTGCGAGGCTGTCACATGTAAAGTATACTAGGGAGCTGTTGTGTGTGTCTGAGCTTTGAGTGATAAACATTTATGCTTTTCTGTGTATGTGCTTGCGGTTTTTAATGGTCTACGGCAAAGATTTTGCAGCGAGATTTTCACACAGACAACAACAGCAAGAGAAAGAAAAGAAAAAGAGAGTGACTGAGAGAGAGAGAAAAAAATGGAAAAACAAGATAAAGAATGATGAAGGCGAGAGAGAAGGAGCAACAGAGCAAGAGAGAGAGAGAGAGAGAGAGAGAGAGAGAGACGAGCAAGAGAGAAAGAGAGAGAGACGAGAGGGAGAGAGCGTGAGCAGCGGTGTGTGCAATGCCCTCGAGGGGGGTGGAGAGTGGGGGGAGAGCCAACACGGAGAGACGAGAGACGAGAGCCCAACCGCCTGCCCTCCCCGTCCACACCTCGCACGAAACCGCAGGGGGGTTATGTGTGTGTGTGCCTGTGTGTGTGTGTGTGTGTGTGTGTGTGTGTGTGTGTGGAGGTTGGCGCTGGACTAGGTTGGGGGGGGGGGGGGGGGGGCGTCTCCACCACAGCTAACACAACGCAACACAATAAGAGGTCACTGAGTGACACATACGTGGACAATGAGAAGAGATGGTCATAGTGTGAAACAAGCCAAAGGACAACAGTGCTAACCGTAATGGCCATTAGCCCTACACAAATAATCAGCGCTACTATGATTCTCTTCATTCAGAATCACTGGGACCAGTTAGCTTCACACTGCGCTACACGCTAGTAAAGTTTGACCAACAGATACATCTCAAATCTCAAAAGAGTGTAATAACTGAGGTTACCTCAATTTGAAATGCAAACTCAAGTGACTGATAGCTTATGCAATCATTAATAGGTAAATGAAGGCTATGGTGCTACTGTATGTGTGAGGATGTGATTATGTCAACAAATGTGCCCTTCTTCAGAAATACAGTATTAAACCACAAAGACCATTCTGTTATGTTTTTTTTCTTTCTGTGAATTAATGGTAACACTAATCAGAGAAAAGTACTGTTCTAGCGACGTCACTGGTTTACCTGTATCACCCAAACACCTTCCGCTTATCTAAACCGCCTTTGCCTTGCGTGCCTCGCACACAATAATCAGCCATAGCCATGCTCAGTAGCTTGCTAAGCCTCTTACAGCCCTCCCACCAGCTTAACCGTCAGAGGCGACAACAGATGCGCTCAGTTCAGATAAAAACGCTGCAGCACCTGTGTATGGACAAACCCTGCCATCCAACCACCTTAGTAGCCAACACACAGCCAGCATACACACACACACTCTCTCTCTCACACACACCTACACCTACACCTACACACACACACACAACCCAAACACACAGCATCACAGTAGTGACCCACTAGTCGCAGGAGCACCTCAGGACCCCAGTGTGCATTTTTATAAGACATGTAGCCAAAGATAAGAACAAAAGAACAATGAAAAATGAGAGCTACAGCCAATAAGTCAGCCATTTTTATTACTCATTAACTTCCCTGTGTGTGAGCTGGCTCTCCTCTGTGTCTGTCATATCTGAAGGGTAATGTGAATTAAAAACCTTGGGAGATGAAAAAGCTTCTAGCCCGTTCCACCAGAGGAATGTATCAGATAAAGAGGCTATAATCCCATTTTGATACGTTAAAGAATCTCAACCCTGCATCATCCCATACACACATTTACACACATTTCAGCCAATTTTTTGTCAATTATCAAATATCATTTGCTCGGGCAGAGAGCCACACACAACATACTGCAAATAACAGATGTCAGCCAAGTAAGTGTCACTTTGACTAACTTAGTTTTGTTTAGCTTTTTAACTCTTTCGAGCCACCACACGTCACATATAGTTTCAAACGTGTTTAGGCCTACATGCAACTGCTCTCTCTGTGGGTTTCTCAACCTGCCTTATTTCATTCTGGACTAGGTCTCCTTGCCACAAAAGGGGCATACACTGACTAGAATTAAGCACATTACATGAATTTAGCACATTTAAGTGTACAGATGTCTAGAAATACAACGTGCCATGCTTTAACTACACTTTCTGAAACGTTGAGTGACGTTACTCATACTATCAAGTATAAATCTATCTATAGAGCTACAAACTAAACATGTTTATGACATGTATGAAAACACACGAGCACACACACACACACACACACACACACACACACACACACACACACACACACACACACACACACACACCCATAAACAGAGGTGGGGATCTCAACCACTCAGCAACAAAGCTCAGCACTGAACATGGAAGCCCCATAGCTAGCTGATCATTTTTTTAAAAAGCAAACAGAACTTAGGTCTTACCACTGGAGATGAAATCCGACAGCCAGGGCAATCACAGATTGGAGGGTGTACCTGTAAGATTCCTTTGGACATAAGGGTCTTCAAGCTCTTCCCTACAAGAGAAGGACACACACCATTAGTCACGACAACTTCTTCCAAATGAAACTTAATGACAGGGAACAATGACACAAATGCAATAAAGCTCACTGTGTAAGTACACTGCCTCACTGCTGATGCCATATCAGGAATGAATATTATAGAAATAGGCTGGTCATATCACTTCTCTACAGATTGCAGTACCCCAAACTTCAAAAAAAAAAAAAAAACACACAGAATTACATATTAGAATTTTCAGAAATTAGACTGACATATAGGATAATCGTGTTGAGCTCTTTTACTTTTAGTATACATCCAGAGAACACTAATCTCTCTCAGTGCTAAGTTAAGGCCACTAAGGTTCGGATACAGAACCTATAAATATTCCTGTCGGACTGAGACAGATTGGTAATTATCTCGCGTCCATTACTGACCTATGTTGCCCCTTCTCCTGTCTCTGTGATTCACGTATGGGCGTCCGTGCAAAGAGCAGCCGGAGCGTCTGCAGTGAAGCCACCTCACCGTCTCAACAACATCATGGGTGAGACGCAACTCTTAAAAATGTTCGGCCAGAGGCGGTTACCATTCCCACCCCATGTTTCAGTAACGCATTTCGATTCCGTCTGGTGACACCGTGCTTATAGGCAAGTGCGCCCACACAGTGCCATGTGGGGGGACACTTCTGGCTACAGAATAATGACTTCATTTCCGAACGAATAGCGTCTCAACAAATTATTAGAAACCCCCAAACAATCCTTACTGAGTTATTTCAGTAAACCAGTCTATTATTTGAATTACCATAGCCTGGAATACTAGTTGCGCTTCGTTCAAGTTTTGTCCATCAAAAGATCACTGTATTGGTGAAGCGTGGTGCATCTGCAATGTATACAAAGCTATCTGAGACCATTAGACCCTGCTTCAAAACAGCCAAAACAACTATACACACTACAATTCATAGAACAAAACACAATTGCCCGTGTTCTACGATCCATGATCAGTATTAGCCTACACGAGACTATCTCTCGCAAAATAGTCAGTCTTAAAGTGCTGCGTAATTATACAATCAGCGTCGCTTTACGGAATAGTGACCCTTCAAGGAAACAGAAATACGCAAAAAAATAGTTTACGCCAATGTACACAATAGTCATGCTTATCACCTTATTCCACGTTCCTTACTCCCGATGCGCCGCGCTAATGAATGCTGTGAAGGGAGCAGTCAAGTGTCTAGGCAATTCTCTTTTTGACTCCTTTCAGAAAACTACGCGCAGTAGTTGGTGTAATGCTGAGTAACCCTTTAATTCCAAAAGCACCGAGCACCCGGTGAAACTATATTATGGAAACAACTGCTAACATGACAGTCGTTTTAAAAATAAAGAACACCACGTTTGTTGGCATACACATACATTTCCAATCGAATATTTCTTGCTGTAACTTACCTTTGTGTCTGATACTTCGTTTCCAGTCTTTTGCAGTCTCCCGTCCACTCACAAACTGGAACTCGTTCGGGGTTAGCCACTCACCCCGATATTTGATTGAGGGTCCCTTACTGCCCTGACACAGTTTGTTAATATAGAGTAATGCCTTGTTCTCCCCGCATTCCACTTCGATACACGGTTCCCCGTTGTCAAAAAACGGCTGAAAGTCCGGGATGGAGGAGAATCTCTCCAGCATTAAGTCGTCCGGGTGATGGTGGAGGCTCTGGTGATGCAGCGTTGTGTCGTGTAGCCCCAAGTAAGCGCGATGATGGGCGAAAATGTGGTCGTACGGCGGAGGATGAGGGGTCACCACGGGGATAGCGGTGGCATTTAAAGGGGCCAGGTATTCGGGATGGTTGAAGGCAGCTAATGCCATATCTTCCCCATCCAGCCTCTCCTTTTTGATGGCAGGCATGTTACTAACAGCGTAGCGCTGGTAACAAGTGATTAGCAGTTCGTCCGACCCAACTTGTGTATCCTCTTTACGGAGTTGGTTAGCTCCAGACTTGTAGGCGCTCCACTTTGTTTTACGCAAGGCTCCCGTGTCGCCGTCTGACAGCCGTCCGCGTAAGTTCACCAACAGATTGCCATTCACCAGTTCCCAGTTCTGAACAGCCTCGCTCTCCGCTGGGCTCACAGCTTCACTTGCATGACGGCTTTCACCGAGCTCCAGCCTACCACGTCTAATCGGACTCGTACAGCTAATGCATGACATCTAGGAGAGATTCTCGCCGTGGTCATTATGTTGGCTCAGTGATTATTGATCCCCCATCGATTTGAAGATGGATTTTAAGGAGTCGTGTCGTAGTTTCAAATATTTTCTCACGAGTGTTTTTATTTCCTTTATTGACAAAAACGCTCAAACATCCTATTTCGCGCTTTTATATGTCACGATAAACATGCGAACTTGTAAAGTCAAATCTCATGATAGATTGTTGATGAGGTTACGATTTTACTGCCAGAAAAGCACATTACACTAGGTTTAGTTTTTTAAAAAGTTGCTATTGATGGTCTGTATTATGTTAATAATGATCCATCCTCTGCGTCCTTTTTAAGTACTCGATTGAAACTAATGGCTAAAGCTAACGAGACATTTGCATGGCTTGTTTTTTTAACCCTGTATATATCGTTAAAGTCACGCTTTAGTTCATAGACCCAGACCAAACAAGATTTGCACTCTTCGCCGCTTCCCTAACTTGGCCCATTTAAACAGCGGAGGCTTGGCGAGCGCGAAAACAGGCAGGGGGTACTGCGACGGACGCCAATGTTGCGTGACATTTTCCAACTTCAGACTGAGTTCAAAGGATAAGCCATACAAGCCATTTGCCTGTTTACCATTCTGCAGTCCATTAATAAATTAGAATATTATTACATATGAAATGCATCATCATTAGGTGCAATTATGTATTTGTACTATTTCATGAAGGTAGCAAACACAGTGCTGCATGTTATTATCAACCAACCAACCAACCAATCAAGAGCAACTAAAAGTGATATGTAGGCTATATTAACCTATTTCGTGTTTGCTGTAGTCCCACTATCACTGAGGTCTTTCACCCCAAAACGATGCTATACTGAAAATGCTAAATAAATATTAAACTCCTGTAGCCTACCATTCACGCAAGACTCTTTCTACACCCACAAACACACACAGATATGGGCATAATATTTCATTTTATTTCTTTACCTGTTTTATTACACTATGTACAGCACTTTGGTCAGTGTGAACTGTTGTAAACGTGCTTTATAAATAAATATTACTTACTTACTTACTTACTTACTTACTTATTCATTTAGAATTGGTGGGAAAATGCTTGAAAAACAACAAATTGCTGATTGCTGGGCACTTGCAGTCAGGGTTACACAATGTTGTGTTGTTTCTTACAAGTGTCCTTCAATTCCTCAGGCTATCACATCACACAAGAGTTCCCTACAAAAAATACCAATTCAACTTAATTTAGTGGTCCACACAAATATGCCTCTTTAAGGTTGTTGTTGTTGGTTTTTTTGATGGGGAGGCGGTGGTAGTCAAAGGAGCCAGATAGATCATCCGTTTTCTTTCATTGTTATTGTACATTTAAACATATTATATGAATATTACAGTAAATGTGTATTTTTAGAACTACCATTTTGTGTTTTGCCACCATGTTTAATTCAGCTGCCATAAACGGGTCAAGCAAAGCAGGAACTAAAAACAGCATTGCTACTCTTAACAACCTTGTTTGAGTTAGTGCACTGCATTGGATGGCCTGCATCAGAAAACTCTGTTTCCATGTTCCTATGCAGCAAATCCTCTGAATGACAATATCATCATTAATAAAATTATGTCTGAGTTTACTTTAGTTAGGTCAGGACATACAAAGAACACAGACTGTTCTGCTTTCCCTATTATTCTGTTAGAATAATATCGTCATATTTTGAGGTCCAACATCAACAAATGTTTCATCCCTTTGTAGTCAGTGCTAGTTGAAGCTCATTTGAAGCCATGTAACACATTCATCTTAACACAATATAATCCTCATTTCATGACAATTTCATTGAAAAAAGAGTGTATCAGTCATTCAGATTGACTAAATATAACCAAAGGCATAGATGGAATTCAGTTTGAAAATGTCCAAATTTAATTGAAAGTCTCTGAGAATTTGTGATGCTATTTCTATGAGCAGGAAGCCAGCCTCATGGTTTCAATCAATCTATAAATAAATGTTAAAATACTAAATAAATAATTAGCAGATAGCAGAAAAGACTTAGAAGGACTATCTAGTTAGGGTAGATACAGCACTTCCCTTACCTATCATTAAATACGATGCAGTGTGTGCAACCTACCAAATGAGATCAAAGAAACTTGCCCTTATCTTTAGTTAGATGTTAGACGGTGTAAGAGTGAGAGAGCTTATGAATATGACAGCACAAAGTACAGTAGAAAGGCTGGGGAATCCACAGTCAACCAATGAACCTACTGTATATATACTCACAACAGTAGCCTACACATACTGTAGATAGTTGTAAATGGATTCATAGCCAGCTTAGCATGTAAGCTACCAATTTCACTCTTAAAAACATGAACAAGCCTGACTATCATACAGGTGTTTTTTCACCGCATGCAGCTCTGAGGTCAGATGCACACATCGAGCAAGAGAGATCGAGAAAGGAAAATCACCACATTTCTGAGCTTCACTCAGCACTTCCTGACAAGTCGACAAACACTGTACGCACCTCAACCAACCCACCTGGAAAAAAACACTCTGTGAGGCTGATAACATCGGTCGAGAGTGCATCTCCAGGAGCTACCCAAAACAACCCGGCCGATCAGGGATCCCCTGTCGGGGCTACCCCCTGCCCCCTCACACCCACACGCTGCCTGATCCTCAGCAGGGCCTATGAGTCAGGAGTTCCACCGCCCCTCACCTAACTCAAGAGCATTTACCAACAAAGGGGTTCCCCTGAACTTTGAGATTGCAGCGTGGCGCCCCGGCCCACGGGCCGCCTTCAAAGGGTTCCCCCCTGACCTTTCAGGCCTCCACCTCCTCCCGGCTTCAGCAGAACTGGATTGGAGGTTAACCTCTCTGCTGTTATACCACCGCCGCCGTGGCAGATTTCATCTGAAGATGAGTAGGCCTCCATTGCCTCCAACGCGGAGCACACACGCACACACACACACACACACACACACACACACACCACATTCACTTTTCGTTTCATAATTTACTATCTGTCTATTGAGGGTTTCTTGCCAGAATTCACTGGAACTGACTAAACTTCAGAGAAGTAACATTCTCTTGGCATTATGAGCACTGATGCTATTTCACCAACACACACTTATCAGAATGTTATCAATTGCTGCATAACTGTAGTCTGTGAAGCTGTGTTTCAGCAACTTTGAGTGATATTTTTCAGTCAAGGTTTTTCAAGGTTTTTCAGTGGACTCATCTTACTGATTAATGTGGGTTGTACGTTTCATTAGGTGTACTTGACCTACTTTTGAGATGTGTTGGTATTTAAACAGATAGTGATGGAAATAATACCAATAATACAAATTGTAACTGTAAAGGTTAGCCTTATAATGTACCAGAACACACTTTGTATTCAAAGGGTTTCTTCACAAGAAATGAGTCATTTTGTCACATAAGGGCCCTGTTCATATTTCACAGAACTTTTAATGACATTTTGAGTCTGTCAAGAAGCAAAAAGGCACGTTTAGATGATGCCCCCAGACCTAGCATTGTAGCTCACTGGGAGCACTGGCCATTAGCTGCAGCTACTCCAGTTTGGTAGCACCGATCTTGGTCGATTTTTTTTCCGACCGACTGTAGGCCTACTTGGAAACGTCTAGTGACCAAGATCCATGCAAATATCGGCCGGATTTCTCCTTTGACTTACTCAGTATCCAGTATCTTATGATCTCCTCCACCCCTACAGTCATATCAACTTGCCATTCCCCGCACCAAACTCCAGACATTTGGGGACAGAGCCTCCTAGATTTTCACAAAAATCTGTTGACTGGCTGAGATGTGAAACAAACCAACTACAAACACATAAGGCATGCGCATAAACCATAGGATAGCTTTACATCATACATAAATCATTCAAGGGTACTCTCATAATAGCCTACTCTAAGCCAACTAATTAACTTGATTATTCTAACTCTATGTTTATGTTTGTTTCACACGTATCATCCATCAGATAGCAGGATAGCATCAGGAGTCAAAGAACCTGAGGGCTGTTGAATGATGGAACATTTCCATGTACACTTATCCATCAATTAAATATGATGTGGTCTATATAACATGTGGCCACTGAATGCAACGTAGGCTGCATCCATGAGGTAGGCTAGACCTTGCTGTGTTCATTACAATGTAGGCCTGGCTGATATTCACAAAGCTTAAGATCGTTGCGTCTGGTGGCCAATAAGCAGACCACTCCCTTCCATGCATCTGAGGGTTTATGCCGTGCATTTAGTGCTTTACCAAGTCACATCACTTTTATTCACTTATTTTTTAAATGTAATGAATAGATTAACACATATTATTGGAATACAAATGTTTTTTATGTCACGTGTGTGTGCAATCTTGACTTGTGGAATGAAGTAGAATGTGTGAGGATCTGTTAGAATATTCTCAATTTGAAAACAATTTAAAACTCAATTTCATCATCTGATTGAGTCTTGAAACCACCAAGTGAAACGGGCACTTAGCCACCAAATTCTGATGCTCCAGCTACTATCTGACAACCTTATCAAATGCAAGCCCAGAGTTTTCCTACTTGTGTTATAGATATTTTGTTACCTTTGTTTAGACACTGGATTACGTTTTGTTAATCTGAATAAATCGGCACACAGAAATTAAGGCCTAATACCCGTCCACTGTAGCCTGGGTATCCCGACCCAAATCTAGAAAGATTTAGGGTCTGGCTATGAGTAATGAAAATGGCCCAACTCGAGGGACAGCACCAAGTATGCATTTGAAAACAGCACTGCACTTAATTGGACAACACTACACCCAATGTTTAGTGACTGATTCCTTACTTCTACGTTGCAGCGCTGCTGTCGTCACCTGTTTAGCTCACCTCTGGCCCGCCTATATCAAATACACCGATATGATTGGTGCAGCTCAGCTCCAAGGGCATGGCTAATGAGCATCATTACTGATTGTCATGACTCACTGAGCAAATTCAATTCATTGTGCTCTCGCAAGACTCTGGATTTCCAGAGTATGACCACTAGCTACTCATTTGAGATTTTTTTTTTTTTTTTTTTTTTGTTACTTGGATTACAGCAATGCATCTGAGCTACTGTCATGATTTAATCAAGCAAAATGTGTGCAGGATCTTGAATGCTGTAATATTCAGATGTCCACACTGTCAATCTGGTTTATGATTTAATACAGCAATCTCTGTTCTGCAGTAGTGTGCAAATACAAAATTATGTTCTAATACTCCTCCAATGAGGCTGGTTGGGTTGCCTACTATCGCGCTTGCTTTGTCTCCTTTCTGTCGGCCGTAGACATCCCCCTCTTCAGACGCCCCCGCCTCCGCGCCGTTGTTGGCAGCGGCCCCGGAGCCGCAGCGCTGCCGGCGGGGGAGAGAGGTAATAAATAACCCGGGGAGAGGAGCGGAGACCGCCGGGCGGTGCACAGTCTGACCTGACAAATACTCACTGGAAAACCATCAGAGAGAGAGAGCCCACCCCTAGCGCTTGGAGCCAGCCCTTCAGACATGAGCTGAAAAATATATAGGCCTACCCATATTGGAAAAAACGGCGTCTTTCCCTCCGTCGTATCCCCCCGCCAACAACCAGACGCTTTCGGAGGCGCAGAGAGAGTAATTAACTCTTAAGAGTGAAACTGGAATTTATTCTCACCATTGTACTGAAGTTTGCGTGGCAGTTATGCTACAGCCTAAACTGGGCATACGACCTATCCATTTTGAAACTTTCCCCAGTGCACATTACCAGCACTCCAGCGACGCTTAAATGTTATTTTTTATAAAAAAGAAGTCTAATGGTGTGCGTTGACAAACCTTTGAAAACAATGACTCGACTTCAGGTTAAAGCTAATGTTAAAAACACAATAATTATGCTACTGAGTGGAGCAGACTGGAATTAGACTTTAAAACTAATTACAGGCTTTGTCTAATGGTAGTGGCACCACCGCTTTCAGAGGCCCACTGTTCCAGCCAGGCAGCACTGGCGACAAAGCTCTGAGTAACATAAGACCCCCAGAGGCTCGTCGGGTTTATGCTGTCGTGCCGGCGCCCTCCGCCTCTCTCCACAGATCTAAAGGGTCAGGCGGCTGTCTCTGATCCCGAACGGCGGCCCGTCCACATGGGATTTATTTCCTCGCTGGACGGACAGGCAGGCGGCCCAGGAGGATACTCATTTTAGCCCAGCGTCTGTGGCTGTCAACACCGACAGCGGCGATCGAAGAGACGACACTCGAGCCCCCTGTGTCTATGTCCTCCCAAAACACTCCCCCTTGTAGCCCAACCTCGCTCCCTCTCCAACACTCGCACGCCCCCCTTCGCGTCCTCCCGCTCAACAGAGATGAATGTCCCTGAAGTGACAGAGGCGCCATTTTTATTAATGATGCTGCGTAAGTTTTGTTTGCTTCCTAAGTAGACACACTGGAATGTCTCGGTTATAGTCCAGGGTAAGATAATGTTCAATAACAAAACTTTGTAGAAAATATTTTTTGTTGAATTCCAAAAACATATCAAGGCCAAGATTAGTCATAATGGGCTTACCCACAGAGAGCTACAGGCCCACTAGGCCAAGGACAGCCTGAGCTTAAACTTGTACAAGCAAGGCCATTCATGTTTTCGATCACAAATCACAGATATTTGCAGTTTGATTATGAAAAATATACTACACTCTAAAAAATAATACATGTGCTTAAATGGTTCTTTAAATCTCAGATGGTTCCATGGAGAGTCAAAACTCCTACACCTCCTACATCAGGCAAACTGTACTGTACGTTACCTCTATGTTTTTTTGAAGCACTGAAAAAGGTTCTTCTGAAAAAAGGTTCTTCTGACAGCGCTCTGAAGAACTGGTACTGGCCCCATTATTTTATGTGTGTAGTTATGAGTGTAGACCTATTGCTTTGCGGGTGGGGGGGCTGTGCTTCACTATCAATTATCATTTTTGTTAAAAAAAAAATAAAAAAAAAGTATCAGCCTACTCCTCATCGTAGGCTACCTGCTCCGATTACTCAGCTACTCCCAAGACTTTACCACCCAGGTATAAAACAAATTTTCATCACACCCAAGATATGTCAACAAACCAGGCCTGGGGAAAGCAACATTTATTAGGCACAACAACATTCATTGTCTCCAAAAAAGGATTATATTTCATTAGTATTGGAGTCATATGTTGGATAATGGCAAATGTGTAAGCATATTATATTACAAGCACTTAAATTTACCTCAGAACCAGCCTTAGAACACAATCGAGTATGAAGGGGTTAAATACGCTTGCAAAGAATAATCCCTGATCTCCCTGACCGTATTGATTTTTCTGTGTGATGTGAAACCAGCAATCAGCACTGTGGTTTGAAATAGCCCTGGAACCAGAGCTAAGACGTCGATGAGTCGCCGACACGTTTCAATTAGCGTGCCGCCCAGCCGATCTGTCCCCCGGGCCACATCGGCTCCGCCGGTCGGTCACGCCCTGTGCGCCACCATCAGAGAGGATGGAATCTCCAGATAGTATTTCCCAAGAAAATATAGGTAGGCTCGGCCTGATCGATGCGTTTTACTATATTACTATCAGACAGGAATTACCCAACTTTGACCGACTTTGCTATAGATGGCCTCTAATTGAGCATGGTTGCATAGTCAATGGAAATCTGTTTTTAATCCTCATGATTCAGAATAGTTTTGTCTTTGGTTTGTTTTGTCTGACATTGTTAACCAGGTTTGACTATGATTTATCAAGTGCAGAAATACTTGCTAAGGTGCTAAGATCAGCACAGGTGTTCTGGCTCTATTACTAATTGAACATAAGGACAACATAATCACTGTTAATCACTTGTTTGTTATAGTTCTTGTGGTATTATGTAACGTGATAACATCCTGCTAAACAATTATGAAAAATAATGATAATATCTCATAACAGATCAGATTTCAATAGACCGTGGAGGAGTGTGAAGACATCCTTGTCTAAAGGCTTTGGGCTAAAACATCACTAAGTCCCAACACCATCTATGGCTCGTGCCACGCCAGGGATTGTCAGGAGCTTCTAATAATCTGTGCTAGCACTTTCCATGCATACTACTTCTTTGTATGCTTGTGTGAGCGTTAGGCCAAGATGATGTGTGAGAGTATGTGTGTGTAAGCAGTGGGCCTGAGCACCAGCCTCAGGAAAGGTCAGGTGTGTTTTGACCCTGAAATGCTGTGTGCACCAGCGGCACTTCAGCGGCAGCACACATCGGTGGAGAGGAGAAGCTCAGGAAGGAGAAGGTGCTAGGAAGAGAAGAGCTGCCTTAGTGACCCCCCGCAACCCCCACCCCAGCTCTCAACGTCCTCCCTTCATCCCAGCCGTACCTCACCACCACCCCCCCAAATCAAATCCCCCACCCGTTCAGAAACCCAAATATCGCCCCCACCCCCACCCCTCCCCCAGAGCTGATACCCAGAGACGCCCCCCGGTCTCTTTCTTATTCTGGCAGTCCGGCATCAGGCTCACCGCAGGCTATCCTCCTCTCCCCTCCTCCTCCAACCCCCACCATCCCTCCCCAGATCAATACCACTCTGCCTTTCATCTGACCGGTGCAGCCACACTTCCTGAGGAAAACCCAATACACCCCCCCCCCCCCACACACACACACACACACACAACACCCACCACCCGCCACCACCACCTCCGAGGTGCACCTCTCCCCTCGTTGCTTGGGCGGCAGTGGAGGATTGGCGTGGTGCTTCCTCGTGTGACGCACGACAAAAGCGTCCATGGCACACACACCTGGCCAGGGCGTGCACCAGCCTGTAGGTACAAGAGTCGGCGGGAGATTAAATGGTGCGTTGAGATGGATTTGCGATTTCTCGAGGTATAAGGCGTGCAGTCTTCTGCATTGATTATCTCATTAAATGTAAGTCTGCCTCGCGTAATTAAATTTGGGAGGGTAATTACATTGTTTGCAGAGGCACTGCGGATGGCGCCCAATTATTCTCGCACAGCCAGTCGTTTCATGCGTAGGAGAGTCGCGCCAGCTCCTTTACACATGTGAAATGTTGACTTAGGGATCACAAGTTAGTCCCCAGGACATCACTGAACATGTCTCAAGATGAAGACCTAGACTGAAACCCCTTCAAAATATCTTACCCCGTGGT
>NC_085000.1:27486654-27489154 GCF_963854185.1 Sardina pilchardus | reverse complement strand
TAAGCAGAGCCGCGGCTCACCCTGACCCCTGTACCCTTCGCACTCTTAGTGACCTCCGCCATGCGGCCCGGGCCAAACGGGGCTAACAGGGGTGGATTGAGCCGCGCGTCCAAAGGCTGTCCCTGCAGACAGTCTCGTATAGATCGCCCCTGCTAGCCACACCACACCGCACTGCGCCACGCCAAAACCAGCAGACCAGGCTCTCAGGGGTAAGTTTAGCAGGGAGCGGTCGTTGCATAGCGTTGCCAAGGTCATGTGTCTCGTTACCAGGAAGTACACTTGCTGAATTGATAAAGTGCACTTCCCAAAACTGAGCACGTACATCAGCATAAAGTTATCCTGTTTGTGAATGCCTCGAGGATGTATGAGATGCATGACGGGGTTACATATTAATGTCTGGGCTCTGACAGAATATTAGTGTTCTGCTTTGTGGGTTCGTTTTAGAGACTCCAGTGTGTTTGGAGATTATTTCTACCAAAACCCCATAATTACAGCAGAGACAGAACTTGTTTACCAGAGGGGATGGGTCAGCTTTGCTCAAAAGATTGCCCGAGTGCTACAGTGTGCTGGAAATGTAAGGCAAGAAGGGGTCATTTTTCCTTTGGAACAAGAAATGCCTCGACAACACCTCTCTATATGTTAGCTCAAGATTTCTTTTTTTTTTTTTTTTGAAGAGGGTGAAATTTGTACCTTCCCCTGTCCCCCACTGGTTTGTGTAATGCATGATGGGACTGTGTTGAACACAAGAGATGAAAACAGCGTTGCACTGGGCTGTTGGTGGCTAACTAGCCAACAACACAATGTCAGTTTATTAGTGTTCTCAATCAGAGCCACAGGGAGCCTTTCTCTCCTCTTTAGCTTTCAAACCAAAACTGTCCACTACCTTCCTTCCTGATGCAGAGCTTTTTCAGTGTGCTAAATGAATTTCACAGAAATACAGAGATATTTAAGTGTTTAATAAGAAGAGCTCTGCTTGCTCCTGGCACAAAACTGTTTTTGTCATATAAGCATACAAATACACACACATCGCATACGCATACGCATACGTACATGTATATGCAATCCCATCCCATCAGAGTCAGACTTTGTATCAAAGTCTGTTCTTTATGTCTGTTTTTTATGTGAGGGAAATTCACCTTCTTTGTTGAGAGACAGGCTACACAACACACGCTATCAGAGCTGACAGGATGGTTGGCAGCCAAGACATCAGTCCTCCACACAGCGAGAAAACCAGAGGCCCCTCTCTCTCTACAGTATATCTATCTATCTCTGTCCCCGTCTTTCTCTCTCTCCCTCTCATTCTCTCTCTCTCTCTCTCTCTCTCTCTCCCGCTCTTCTTTCTGGGGTAGGAATCTATATTTCATAAGTGTGCTGTGCAGCTGCGGTGGCCAATTATCAGCCGATCAGGCGAAGCGAGCCCTGGAGCGTCAGGAGGGGTGTTTAGTCAGAGGGAGGCAGGCAGGCAGGCAGGGACCAGCAAAGCCCCTGAGACACTTCGACCTCACCCGCGCTCCCGTTTCCCTCCCTCCCCTCCTCCCGCCATCCCTCTCCCTCCATCTCTCTCCATCGCTTTCACTTTCTTTCACCCTTCGCTCTCCCTTTCCCTCAATCTAGCCCTTCCATTGTCTCTCCCTCTCATTCACTCTATCCTTCACTCTCTATCAATCTCTCTCACTCTCTCTCTCTCTCCTCTGCTCTCTTCGTCTCTCGCTATTTCCCTTTTATTAATCTCCCTCGCTCTCTCTCTCTCTCTTCTCCCTACCTCTATCCCTCTTTCTCTCTCTCTCACTCTCTCTCCCTCTTCTCCCCACCTCTATCCCTCTTTTCTCTCTCTCTCTCTCTCTCTCTCGTTCCTTACCTCACCGGCCGGGTTCAATTAGCGCCAGGGGCTGCAGGCGCGGGGAGCCTGTAGCGGGGTGAGCTGAGCGGGAGAGAGGGGTGGGTGGGGGTGGGGGTGGTGACGGGTGGTGGTGGTGGGGGGGGGGGGGGGGGGGCCTTTAAATCACCGAGCCCGGTGGTGAACCCCGCGCCGGGCCTGCCGCTGCCACGGAAACACCAGCGCACACTCTCCGGCTCGACCGCCGCCAGCACTCGCCCCCATGCGCACTCAATCAGCCAGCAGAACAATGGCCCTCCTGTGTGGAGAGAGGGAGAGAGAGAGAGAGAGGGGGGGGGGGGGAGATAGACGGGTGAGGAGGAGAGAGGGAGGTGGAGAGAGAAGGAGAAGGGGAGATAGAGGGGAGAGGGGGAGGTACAGAAGGAGAGAGGGAGAGAGAGAGAGAGAGAGGGTTGAGGGGGCACAAAGGGCCAGAGGCTGCCTAAGACAGGCTAGAACTCTTGTTGGGGGGCCCTGTTACAAAAGAACTCGTGTTGTGTATGTGAGTTTGAGTGAGTGTGTCTGTGTGTGTGTGTGTGTGTGTGTGTGTGTGTGTGTGTGTGTGTGTGTATGTATGTGTGTTTGCATGTATTTGCCGTGTCTGACTGTGAGAGATGGCTGGGA
>NC_085000.1:27386654-27474154 GCF_963854185.1 Sardina pilchardus | reverse complement strand
GAGGAGAAACAAGCTGGTGAGCCCGAGGAGCATAATCACTCCCCCGCACCTGTGTTTCACCCCTCATTTATTATCCACACACACACACACACACACACACACATGCACACACCAAAAACATACACTCTAAAAAATGCTGGGTTATTTTTTCAACCAAACCGCTGGGTTGAGGCTGCTGGGTCATTTTATTGGGTTGTTTTAACTCGTATTGGGTCATTTCTGTAACCCAGCTTGTTGGGTTGATAGTACAGCGCTGCTGGGTTGACCATTTAGGACTGTGCCCCTCCTCTCCCCCACCTGATGTGGAGCACACTGCCCAGCACCTGGGTGAATTTAACACAGCTGCATAGTTATTTGAGAGGTTGAAGAAAAAAATCGGTAGACATATTCTTTCAACCGTCCAGTCCAGCAGCTGCTGCCAACAAATGCAATGGAAATCAGGCGATTTCGGAAGGTATGTATCTGTTTTTAACTTCTGCATTTTAAAAAGAAATCCAGACGAATTTTAAAAGTCCACCCAGAGACATACCCTTTGTGATATGAATGAATATTCTGCCTGGCGATTTCATTCAGCCTCAAGCATGACAGCTATATTAGCTAGCAGTTAAGCTAAGTTAACATTAACTTACAATATCTGTTCATGTTAAATCTACACAAAGACAGACTCATAAAAAACACAGTTCTGTGTTCACTGGGTATGAACCGCTGAACAGAAACAAAACGAACTTTTACAACGAACTAAAATTAGCATAACAGCTGTAGGTAATGTTAGCAGGCAAGTAACAAAATTATGCTTTGTGGTGCAGCTGAGGTTTATCAGCTAATGTTAGCTAGGCTACAGCGAAGTAGTCTCTGCCCAACACACGTAACTGACGGTAATAATCATGGCAAACAACATCTTATTAACTAATTTAGGGTAGCTTCATATTATAGCCATGTTGCTTATTGGGTGTATTTTGGTAGTAGCGTTACAAACACCTTGGATCCACTGACTGAATAACGTGCTAACATTGGCTAGCTAACGTTAGCATCGCCACTACTGAAATTACGTTTATTAGCCTGCTTATCCAGCTCATCTCCAAACGCACGTTTTGTATTACCTGTATTAGGATTAAAACAACGCCATAATATTAGGTCTCCTGGTGGATTTTTAATGTTTGTCAACATCATTCATTGATAATGGTTCATGGAAGTCTTGATATAAAGCTCTGTAAATAACTGATTCTTTTTTTTTCTTTGATTGACAGGGCTGACCCCCGAAACGGACCGTGGAATCTGCCTGCCTTCATGGAAGTAGCCTATCACAGACTGTTCAAAAATAAAGAAAAGTATAAAATAAATAATCATGTCTGTTTTATTTCATTGCATGGCTATTCTTGCCCATTTCTCATATAATATATTGTCTGTATCCAAGCTGTCAACAAAATGTGTGACTTTAAGTTTGGCTATTTAAGTGAAGTGTTTTAAAAATGAACCAGTGGATTTTTTGGGATTTGGTTTCAAATATAACCCAAACATTATGTAAATTTAACTAAACATTCGTGTCAAAATAACCCAACACATTGGTTAAAATATCAACCCATCCGCTGGGTTAAATTTAATAACCCAATTTGCTGAGTTAAGATAACCCAATGCTGTGTTGGACCCCATTTTACTCAGCAGTTGGGTTGAAAATAACTAAATTTGGGTTGTTTTTAACCCAGCATTTTTTAGAGTGTACACACACACACACACACACGCACACTGTTATCACAAACACACCAACAATGCACAGACACACATACCACTATCATGCACGCACCACCAATGTGCACACACACACACACACACACACACCACTCCTGAACAAACACACACATCCACACAAATACACCACTAACCCTCATACACCTCCAAAGCACACACACACACATACACAACTAGTGCACACAAACACATCAATAACATGCACACACACACACACACACACACACACACACACACACACACACACACACACACACACACACACACACACACACACACACACACACACACACACACACACACACACACACAATCACACACACACACAATCACACACACACACTCCTCCCTCCCCAATCCTCTAGTCTCGCGTGTGAAGACTCTCCCTCCCA
The DNA here is from genome assembly GCF_963854185.1 of Sardina pilchardus. Taxonomy (NCBI): domain Eukaryota; kingdom Metazoa; phylum Chordata; class Actinopteri; order Clupeiformes; family Clupeidae; genus Sardina; species Sardina pilchardus. Next base: position 27,472,016 of record NC_085000.1, on the reverse strand, counting down.
TCCTCTCCAACCCTGCCCTGCCCTGCTCTGCCCTGCTCTGCTCTGCTCTGCTCTGAGCACAGTTCGGACCAGGTGTCCAGACCAGGAGTTGCGCAAGCGAAACTGACCACATCTCACCCTCATAATTCTTACAATTTGAAAATCACACTGATATGTAGCATTCCCTTATGGAGAGAGGAATGGACGAGCTGAGAACTCACTGAGAAGTTGTAGTTAGGGTCGGGGAGCTGGCTCTTTGGAAACTGGCCCAAACAGAATAGATTTCCACTATTCCAAAACTGTTCCATAGTTTGCTTCGTGCAAGTTGAACAACTTTAAGAAGAATATATACACTCCCTGATTGGTCCCTAATATTGGTATTTTATTTATTTTTTTAATTTAGGCTGTATGACCTTAATCTGTCCATTTTAATGTGAATGTAATGTTTAGTGAAGACATTGTAAGTCGCTTTAGACAAAAGCATTCTGTTAAGAACCATAATCCTAAACAAAAACATAAAGGTGTGTATGTGCGCACGATATCTCTTTGACCACATTACCCTACAATGACACCATCAACTGCACATGGATGAACTCAGCAGATTATAACGTATGATAAAAAAAACTACTTGCTTGTGGTGTCCACAATGATGTATTTAATCTATAGTATAGTCAATAATCTATGACGTGTGCCTGCATGCCTCTTCTAAAACTCTCTATGATGTGTACTATATATGTCTCAAGACAAATCTAGCATTGTTACAATAACAAAGGAAGCCTTGAGTCTTAAATGTCGCGAGTCTAAAAAGAACATAGAAGCATAAAACATAACTCTACTCAAGAGGAGGTCTTGATCAGTCCATCATTATGAAGTGACTTCATGCTAAACTGCAGACATAAATAATGCTGGGGTCACCAGATGCGAAAAAAATGTCCTGTTTCGGAGAAGCAATGGTTTTGAATACATGACTTAATTTTTCAAGACAAATGCGATGTTTTGCAGTGAAAGAGTGGTTTTATGATTTGTGAGGACTTTTGAGAAGACGAGTCCTGTAAAAAATGTAATTAACTATGATGAACTGTCCTAAACGTAGTATTTTATTCTATACGAGACATAAGATCATTCCACAAGACCGAAACTTGGCAAGAAAAACATAGGCAAAATGTAAAAACACTCTACTCACTCTGAAGTCTTAAAAAATATCAACAATTCAGTGCAGACTCCAGTGTAGATGATCTATCAAGCAATGCTGCTATAGCCCCACCCAGAGGCCATTTATGGGAACACACTCATTACAGACAGAAACACTGGACATACACACCTCACACCTACATTTAAGTCAGAACAGAACATGTCTCTTAACTCACAAACTAAACTGTCAATCATTCTCTACATTCAAATCATGTGATAGGCAACACATCAGTAGAGATTCAATAGTTCCACTAATAGATGAGTTTTAATAGCGTCAAATACCAGGCAAGACTCACCAAATATACATTTGAAAGACTTTTACATGAATTTCAAATGAATGATCTACTCCCTAATTTACATACCTGCTACAGAATTTTGTTTACATGAAAGAAAAAAAGAACAACTTGATGTGTATGACTAAAACAAACACTTTGTTGAAACGCTTTGTGTTGACAGATAGATATCCTCAGTGTTGTTACTGAATGCCATCCTCAACAAGATGCCCCTGAATTGCCTGTCCCTGTTTCTGTTCTATGTTTGTATACCTCTCTTATGTATGTGACCAATAAAATCTGAATCTGAATCTGAATCTGAATTGTTTAAATCTTGGGTTATGCTGCACTCTTGTGGATTTATGGAGCTTTACAGATACACCCTTGAGAGAAATAACCTGGTTTGAACATATCTCATTTGCCTTCTCATGGTCATCATGAACCTTAATAGGCCATGTCACCAACTCAATGAGAAAATGCCACTACATCAAACAGTAACACAGATTTTGAAGTCACTTCAGGGTGGCATGTTTCATAAAAGGAAATTCTTTTGTCTGTCTCCTTGAGCGTGAAAAATTCATGCTGAAAGCCACTTGACTGACCTTCAGAATTGGGAGAGAGATCTGAAGGAACGCTATGTACTTTCGAAAAAACGATCTGAAATGTCAGTGGAAACCAAAGACGTTTAATATTGCTCAAACCGATCTCCTCGCTGGTTTCACAACGCTCACCATCACTCACTCACATGCGCACTTGATAAAACCCTCATTTCCCTCATCACCAAACAGACTGCCAGAGTTCCCCCGGGGCTAATAAAAAAAAATGATGCATTTCTATGTCCTTTCAGAGCCTCAGAAGTTTGTCCAGCCAGAGTTGGCCTCGGCTTGTCTGAGCGAGGCTGTGGCCTGCCCTCATAAGGTCGGACAGATGAGCTGTGTGTGAGAGACCAGTCATTCTCACCACATAAACGCCCTCAGCAGAGCCCGGTACGGCAGGGTGTGCCAGCACACAAGACAAACAGCTCTGTGTGTGTGTGTGTGTGTGTGTGCGTGTGTGTGTGTGTGTGTGTGTGTGTGTGTGTGTGTGCGTGTGTGTGTGTGCGTGTGTCTCTCTCTCTCTGTGTATGTGTGTGTGTGTGTGTGTGCGTGTGTGTGTGTGTGTGTGTATATATATGTGTGGTTGTGTGTGTGTGCGTGTCAGACAGAGACAACCTCGCCCTCCTAACTAACACCATGCTGCTCAGGATCACCACAAAAGGCACACGGAAAGCCAAACGAGGGACTTCAGCCCATCCTGGCAAAACAAGGAAGTCCACACCGAGGACGGGCGTCTGTGCCAACTCCGAGGGCTCCACCTTTAGAACCAGGAAGTCTGCGCCACCTCTACAGTCTCCAGCTCAAGAGAAAGCTCCACATCGAGCAAACAGGATGTGCAATTTAGTATGATAAATCAGCTCATTGTTATCAGTGCCATTTATTTGGCACCTACAGTAACATCCATTACGCCACTTTACAGCATTTCAGACGATTAGACACATGAGCAGTTTTCTTCTGTTTAGCTCATCGTTTGACAAACAGAGAGGGCCTTTAGCACAGATTAAAAATAGGTTTACATGAGCAAGACTGTATGCATCAGATGAGAGCAGTCTTCCTGTTTGTCCTTTACAGTGCGGCCTCAATAGTGCTTGACTGTGCCGAGAACGATTCTTCAAGACACAAACAGACGTACGGAACAGTGAAAGGTAGATACAAAGAGAGAGGAGAGGGAAAGAAGTGAAACAAGCAAACATGAGATAAGATGAGAAGAAGGTAGAGGAGAGGATGGCAAGGAGGAGAGGGGAGGAGAAAGAGGAGAAGAAAAGAAAGAGGAGGAGAAGAGAGAAGGAAGAACAAGGAGAGGAGTGGCTGGGCTAGAAGGCAGGCAGGCAGGCAGGCAGGCAGGCAGGCAGTCTCTGGTTCCTGTCCAGGTTTTGCAGGGTGTCGGGGTTGCCTGGGGACTAGAGGGAGTACAGGCCTCATTAGGTGCGCTGAGGAGACACATCAGGAGCCGTTTTACAGGGCCAGCCCACGCTCATTAAAACCACATCCACCCCCGAGCACTCCGCCTGACTCACACGGCATGCACTGCACAGCACTGCACGGCACGGCACAGGATAGCACAGCACAGCACAGCACAGCACAGCACAGCACAGCACAGCACAGCACAGCACAACACAACACAACACAACACAACACAGCACAACACAACACAACACAACACAACACAACACAACACAACACAACACGGCACGGCACGGCACGGCACAGCACAGCACCACAACACAGCACAGCGTTCAACACAGCACAGCGCAGTACAAAACTGAACTGCACTGTAGTCACGTCACAGCACAGTACAGTACAGCACAGCACAGCACAGCACAGCACAGCACAACACAACACAACACAACACAACACAGCACAGCACAGCACAACATTCAACACAGCACAGAACTGAACTGCACTGTAGTCACAGCACAGCACAACACAGCACAGCACAACACAACACAACACAACACAACACAACACAACACAACACAACACAACACCAACACACACAACACAACACAGCACAGCACAGCACAACACCAACACACACAACACAACACAACACAACACAACACAACACAACACAACACAGCACAACACAACACAACACAACACAACACAACACAACACAACACAACACAACACAGCACAACACAATTTTTATTTGCCCTGTTGGTCCGTCTGCTGTGTTGTGCTGCGCTGTGCAAACAGGCCATTTATTTTCATTTCCAGTTTTCCTAAAACCCAGGTTTTAGGTCTGTCCAATTGCCCCTTGGAGATGGGAAGTGAAGGAACCTTGTCCAGACCCAATCACAACTTCAACTGAGATAGTTATAGTGCTACAGGCTACAGCACATAAGGCAAGGCAAGTTTCTCAAGCTGCATTTCAAACACAGAGGCAATTCAAACTCAAGAAAAGTATAGCAAATGTAAATAATAGTAAGCACAAGCATAAGACGACAAAATAAAAGACAGTTATGAAGGACATAAAAAGTAAAGTGCCTATAAGTGAAATACATAAAAGTGTGTTTGATCAGTTAGCAGAACGCAACACAGCACTGCTCTGCATGGCACAGCAGCACAGAGCAGTAACCCTCTGATATCAAATCAAATCAAATCCTGCAAAATAGCCCCCACTAAGCACACACACACACACACACGCTCAGTATGGCCACTTTTCCATTTTGCTCTTTGGACTACCATGATTTCTCTTGCGTGCCATGACTTCCCACAAGCTGCCAATAACCTACTTTTCTCCATATCAGGTTCTGAGTGAATCCTTATGAGCCTATTTTAAAGCGCATTACCCAGGGGCAATGTAGCGCCCACCTCCTCTTTCGACATGTAACAGAACATTAGTGCTAAATAATGTTAACATCAAAAACAGCCAGGCTCCAAAGCACACAATACTTACTGTTTAGTGAGAAAAAGCTCTGACCAGGTGAAGTACTGTAGCCAGCAGGCATGATTTCTGTTTACTTGGAAGACTCTTTGAGCTCAGCGTGTATGTGTGTGTGTGTGTGTGTGTGTGTGTGTGTGTGTGTGTGGGAATGAGGTAGTCAGCAGAAAGCAGCTATGTGTTGCTGTTATATCCAGGAGTACATAAAACCAGTCACTTTTTAGACATTTAAAGTTGACTATCTACTAGAGATCTGCACAGTGTGGGTAAATGCTATCCACTCTGCTCCAATGACAGACTATCGCCCCTCACAGAGTTCTTGTTGGCCTGGTGACTTCTTCAGTTGGAAGCTCAAGGGGTTTTTATTGTATTGGAGGCTAGCCTGTACAATAACTACATAATCTGTTTTCTTTATTTACACCTGAATGCTGATGATAAATGATATTATCTGTCATATCGTACGTTTTGGCACATGGAATCATAGGCTATTTCAAGGTAATTAGATGTGACTGCATCATTAACTAGATAAATGCAGTCTTATACACAGGCTATTGACTTGCTTTGTGTGGTCTTTAACTTACTCCTCATTATCCAATTTAGATACTGTACAATTTCAGTATTTAGATACTGTACAATTTGTATTGATTTGAATATAATGCAATATGGTTTGTGTACAATTTAATATAATCATAAGCACCTAAAGAAAAGTGTTAGTTAACTAAATATTTTTTAAACTATGGAAAATGCATGTATGCATGTATGTTTGTATGCATAGAAATACATTTGAAATGGGATTATATCATCAAAATATGCGCAAAAAGGACAAAATATCAAAGACAGCAAGCAGACAGCTAGGCTTATATCATGCAACTGCTGAATTAGGGTACAGGTCCTTTTTTGTCTACTTCAAGCACTGCACACACACACACACACACACACACACACACACACACACACACACACACACACACACACACACACAATTTTTCTGCTTTTTCTGTTGCTCCACTAGAAAAGAAATGGAAGATCATCTCAATTATAGTAATGGAGAGGAAAATAGACTTTAAGTCCCATGGAGAGTGCTGTGGAAAGGCCTCGTGGTGGCTGCTAGACAGGGGAGGTGGGTGGAGTGCACCACCCATGTGTGTCTGCACTGCAGTGCACTCATACCCACACGCTGTACAGAGGGACACAACAGTACAAACACAACACCCTGACACACAAACACATACAGATGCACAAACAATACACCACACACACACACACACACACACACACACACACACACACACACACACACACACACACACACACACACACACACACACACACACACACACACACACACACACACACACACACACACACACACACACACACACACACACACACACAAACACACACACACACACACACACACACACACATTCTCACAGACAAGAACACATTTCCTACACAAACACACACACTTACATTAGCTATACTCTCTCTCTCTCACACACACACACACACACACACACACACACACACACACACACTCTGCCCACTCTGTTTGTTGAAGGTTTATTCAGCCAACGAAACCCATTATCTCTGTTTACACAAACGGCTTTTAAGCGACTGATAGATCCAAGCAAAGAGCACCATCAGTCATAATTTACATCTCCTCATGTCCCCGCCGCTGCGGTGTGTAATCCTGTTAAAAAACACACCCCAGACAACGCCGCTCCAACAGTTAACCGCCAGCGCGGTCCATCTGATAAGGCCATCTGACTACAAAGGGCCGGAGTGTTGAGGACGGAGGGGATTGATCCAGATGAAAACGGCACAGGTGTCCTTGTAACCGGGGTCATGTTTGGAGAGCATTGTTGGCTAATGTGAAGCACTCCTGCTACCATATATTGACACACCTGGGGATTGCAGATGACAAGGTGTAAACGTGCTCAAACAACAGCAGGGCTGCACCACTGAAAATACAGCTTCCGTGTGGTAGATGTGAATATACAGAGCTGTGGGTAGCATGCTGGTAGATGTCCGTAACATTCATTTGAGTAAAATTACAGAGTGGAACGTCATGTATTTAAGAATGTCAATCTTTTTAATTTAAGAATAAGAAGCTACTAAGAATAATTAAATCCTAAAAAGCCTAACCTACAGCTTAAAGCTGTGTGAATTAGTTAAAGCTGAAGTAAATTAATATCTAATGAGGAACTCTGATGGTGAAATGCAGTTCTGGCTGGATTAAGCCCCCCCCCCCCCCCCCCCCCATCACAAATAGGCTACAGCATACATTGCTATATTATTTATGGGAATAATTCATATAGTTAATTCATGTTTTTCATTTTTCTACAGGCAATGGCTGAGGCAGCCTTATGAATATAACTATTGCACTATGTTGTACATCACCACCAACCCATATTTAACTAAATTATTGTAATGGTAATAAATGTTTTTATAGTGAATTTGTAATGAAACAAGGGAATAACAACACGCATACTACAACCAGAATTGCGTAGAACATGCATGAGGAAAACTAATTTGCACAGAACACATATTCATAATCCCCACATAACAATGATTCACTGAAAGAGCTTATCAATTCCCATTAAACATAAACAATGTATTCAACCAGGATATGGAAATACTGGTTTGATTTCACTGGGTCCAATAAACCATTTTCATTGCTTTGCTGCCTCAAATATATCATAGCTATCGGGGGTGGAGAGTATTCTATGGAGCAGAAAGACAATAACTGCAAAGCACAGCTGCAGGTTTCAAGTGATGCATGAATTTCTCATGGACAGTCAGGACAAAACAGAGCTGGGACAGGGTGAAGACACCGCCAGCAACATAAGAGTAGCCTGCAGTGCCCATGGTCAGTCTACTGAACTGGACCAAATCATGCAGAAATACTGTAGATCAGCCAGAGAGTCAGTGGCATCATTACTAAGAACAGTGTTTAACATTAAGGGTTATAAGTCTTGAGGATGACATCTACTATACATCATATTGACTGTGTTCCATCCTGTTGAGACATGTTATAACTCAACATGACATGGATACAATCACTCTGTTTTGTGGTGACACTTCCTTGAAGGTTTAACTGGAGAAGCCAAGACATTGGAGTCATAAGAGAATGCAATGCAAATACATTTCCTCTCAGCTCTCAAGAGATAATTTAAAGAAATATTCTGTCTTCTGTGAATAATGTATCTTTTCAAAGCATAGATAGAAACACACAAATGTGGGTCTTAAGCTTTGTAAAGCGGAATGAATAGAGGCAGATATGTTGAATGTTGGGGTGAATGTTATCTGTTTATTGGCAAGGCACTTCGTGCATGAATTATATATTTTTACTTATATTTTTACCTATAAGCTTGCCTTGCATTGACCACCAAAACAACCACGACCTGCAGTATACAGCAATATTTTCATTGACCACTAGAGGATGCTTCTACCCAACTATAGACTTAGCTTCATTTTCACTACAATGGGGAAAGACAGCTTTACAGTTTTGAGTTAGCCTACCTCATTCTTATTTTTAAAAAAACATCCTGAACTAAAAATATCATGTTAATCATTTCAGGCTATCTAAGGAAATGCCCTTTCTAGAAGGGGTCTTTTAAATGCCCTCTTTCCAAAGAAATAACCAGTAAAGTCTGAGCGGGCTATAGACACTTAGACAGACACCGCCTATTTAGTCTAATGGAGTGCGTACAGTAGTGCTTTTAGTCTCGCCAAACAGAGACCAACATGTCATTTGGCTTTCCTGTGCAGCTGCTGCAGGCATTAAACGATTAGCCACCGGAGTGGAAGACCAGTGCAGCGGGAGCTGTTTTTCACATTAGACATTGCACGCTGTCACCACCAGGGGGCGATAGTGAAAAGTGAGTGCCTACAGCAGACTGAAACATATCCAGAGACGAATACAGAATTTCTGCGCTTTAGAGAGCACTTGATAACTTACATGAATCAGTATTTTCACAGAAAGGTGATTGTTATAAGGAGCATAAAAGAGGTAATGTAAAGAAATGCTAAATACAATTATAGCACACAAATTATATACTTTCTTCAAGGCCTAAATCACTTTCGACAACCACACTCTAAAAACGAATGTGTGTTGTCCCTATATCTGAACACAGAAATAAACGCAACATAAAGATATAGATATAAATAACGCAAGTTGTGCTATTTTCAACACATATTGTGTAACAAATTAAAAACGGAAACAACACAAACTATGTTGTCCCTTTCTGGACACAGAGATGTCTTAAAAACAACCCCAGTTGTGTTGTTTTAAGAGTGTGTAAACATAACAACTTTTCAAAGAGCTCGCTAAGACATGTTACCAACGTCATCAAAACACAAAGAATTATGGGTATGTTTGGCTCGCCTGATGCCAGCCCATGTAAACTGTTCTGGGTCTATGATCTGGCATGATAATAATGAAAACTAAGTGTGAAAAAATAGTGTGGAAAACCAGAACATAATCTTGCGCTTCCCTACTGCTGCTATCCATGCCATTCCTCGTCTTTTTGTCACCTCTGAAACATGGCGTGTAGGCCTACTATTATTTTTCCACGCTGGAAAACGATAAAAGATAAGCTTCATGTTACTCTATTGAATTTTATAACACAGCAGGTAAACGGCATTTCGACAACTGCACTGTTGTTCCCGCACGTCAGTAAAACTAGGCCTACTTAAGTCTTGGGCCGCCGATTCCCAAAATGCGTTGCGTTTTACGTCACGTTCTCAATCTCTATTACTTTACAGGTAGAATTCACATGGGTTTTTTTCCTGTTTTTTTTCTCTTCTTCTTCTTTTTAACAGATTTCCTTAAACTCATTGCCAATGATATGTGGGCTTACAACTGAAAAAGACTGATTTAAGTTTAACCACTAACAACACTATAGACTGTATTTACTTCACGTCATCATTACTATATTATTTATCATGCTCATAACCTGGCTGCCTGCTTTTGCTATTATGTTCCAGTGCTTTACGGTGTGAGGTGCATAAAAGAGTGATGACAGGTGATAAAGAACGTAAGTTTATTATAGAATTATAATTTTTGTTTATAGGCACCATATACATGGAGCGCTGACCCAGGCTGCCTGGCACACCTCAGTGTAGCAGGGCCTCTGGCAGCGCAGTCCTGCTGATTACAGCAGAAAAGGACTAGCTAGCCGTCCACACTTCAACAGCGCACCCACAGAGTCCTCACAGGACCAGGGGTGCCTCTCAACATGCCTCCTCGATCCTCGATGCTCGATCCTCGAGGGGTGTTCCCACTGATCTATAACTAACACTGGATAGACTATCCCATTGTCAGTGTTTCTTAACTGGTGGGTCGGGACCCAAAAATGGGTTGCGGAACCGTTCTGGGTAGGTCGCGAAGCTTTTATTCAAAATGCTACCTTATCAGATCTAATATTGTACCTTTTTTTTAACAGGCTGTATTCGTAGCCAATGTCAGTCATTACCATGGATGTAAGCAATGTTTATGTGACCGGTCATGTTAGACATCATTTTAGTGGTAGGCTAAACACAAATGTAATGCCAGACATCCACATGTTCCAGACAAGTACTGTAGGTCTACAGGCACTTTGTATGTTACCATGTAGCTCACCATGTCTGTTGGCTTGAACACTAAATACATATTATGGGTCGCCACTTTATGAACATAGGAAATTGTGGGTCCCAAAGCCAGACCAGTTAAGAACCACTGCTTTATGTAGATCAGTGAGGATCGAGGCTCGAGGAGCGAGTGAGGGAGGACGTATAAACGTTGCATGAGAGGCACCTCAAGACAGCAAGGCCAGGAAACACAGACAGAAGAGCTTGTTATGACGAGCTTTTGTTTCAGGAGCGACTCAAAGAATGTTGAACAGCAGCAGGTCATTTGTTAATTGTCACCGCGTGAACTGTGCGACTCTGTATTGATTAGCATTTATGCAATGATAAATCTAGCATCATTAATCTCGTATCTGACACCCATCGCCATGGCGGCGGGCTAGCGCAGCATGATTTATTATGTAGCAAGCAGGTGTAAGGAACAGTAGATTCATGATCTACATGGACCAGGGTAGTGTGCACCTTGATGAGGTCTGCCATCTATACAGCATCAATTATTGTACCATACCAGTGAGCTTTGAAGCCAAACTCATTCAAGTCCACATTTAAGGCTCCAGATCCTATTGACTGAATGAACTTTTAGTGGATGTTTATCGATTGTTTCAGACAGCGTTGGTGATGTCTTGAGATAAGACTTGCTGTTTCTTAGGCACAACACAGAGAAAAAAAAAACATCCCACCCTATACCCTCTCTGCCTTGCCTGCTTGATCAAATTTACTGCCCCCTCCGCTGCCCGGCTCCCAGGCCGCCGACAGGCATCCTCCGTCCTGCTGCGCCGTGCCTAATCGTCCACCCTGTCTCTGTCAGCACTCTCCGCCCCGGCGACCAGGGGAAGTGCCCTGCCATCGACCTCGGTTTGGAAACAATCTCGTCTGCTGCTCCAGCACCTCTGCCCGCTGACCGCCTTTATCATTCGGAGGCTTTTCCCAATACCTCCCACAGCCCCCACAGCAGCCTCATCACTCTACGCTGTGGCCTCATGTTCATGTTAAGGGTTTTGGAGTAGCGTTTCATCTGCTCAAAACACGCTGTTTTCCTGTTGGATAGCAGTAATGACAACAAAGTCATTCGATCTCTGTGACAAGAAAATGAATGTGACCAACCACTACTGCCTTTGATCAGACAATCCCCTGGCCGCTGACACAAAGACCAGACGCGAAGTGACCGGCACACTGGCTGACAGGTGCTTCTGAAAGCCTTGTTAAATGCTCCTGCAGTCTGGCCGTACTCGAGTCTGGAGTGCTACACGACCCGAAGGAAGGCCGTTCTTTCGTTCTTTTCTTCTTCCTCTCCACCTCTCTCGCTTCCTGCCCCCTCACTCAGGCACTAGCAGAGCTGCACCATAAAGTGAAGCTCTCTATTAAAACCAGACATTTTCCCTCCCTGGTTCCCCCAGGCTCTCTCTCTCTCTCTCTCTCTCTCTCTCGGTCATCCACTCACTCACTCTCCCTCTCCCTCTCCCTCTTTCTCTCTCTCGCTCTCTCTCAGTACAGCTCGAGCTGTTGAGATGTGCTGAGAGAGTTCTTCATCTCCTTCCCCTCCTCTCAGCTGTGCAGTGATGTGCTGTAGCCTACATCCCACCCCCCACCCCCTCTTTACAAGGCTGAGCCGGTGAGAAGTTTTCATGTCTCCAGGATTAAGGACAGCATCTGATTACTGTGGTGTCACAGGCTTTACTTCCCAAGTGTTTTTTTTTTCTTCTTCCCTTTTTTTAATTGTACTGGAGCGTGCAGGCTGACTTCAAACATGACACAAATTCAGTAAGCGCTGCTGCAGAAGGTCACACACATTATTTGGCTACAGCCCGTTTTTCAGTGTTTGGCTAATCCTGATTCAAATAATCCGTTTTACATTTTGACTTCAAAAGGACTGGGGTGTAATAAAAGGAATACTGCAAGAGTGCATATCAAGTCCAACAATGCATTTAACCTGCTGGAAACACAATGTGATTATAGGCTACTTATGAAATACCAAAATATTATGGAAGTCTTCAGGGATGAGGCTATTAGAAGGTCTACTACCGCTACTGTGAGCAAATGCAATGAACAGGACCAAATGTCATTGATTCATTTTACTTTGAAATTATAATATTAAAACTTAGGACGTGCATTTGGTCTAAACTAATTTAACTGTTTCAGGCTAACCTTCATACAGCCAAATAATATTCCCAAATGAAATACAATATCATAATGCTACCAGACAAGAGGATGCTTAGCTGTCAATGATGTCAAATAACTCCCTCGTCTGTAGTTGCACTTTGTTGAACTAAGTGGTTTTGTCTGTCGATTTCCCTTGACAACAGCATAAAATGTATGACAAGATGTCATGGTAACTCTAATTGAACAACAATGTTCTCACAGGACGCTTGTCTTCATTCGAAACAGCTTGATAGAACAAGCTCTGTAACTCACCCCTCTGCTAGGATTCCTCTCCACCGCAGAAGAGTTGAAGCAGGAACATCATCCAAATGATAGACACATCCATCGCTGTTGGATCCTCAGCACAGTTGGAAAGAAAAATCAGAAAAAGTGGCCAAAAAATTAGCCAACTACAACATACTCTGAACCCTGCAGAGACATTACAAGGTGACCATCTGTGCTACAGGTGACTTCATTTAATAATCACTGTAACATCAGTGACCTGCCCCAACTGTAGAAAGTTCAAGGCAACCTTATTGTTTGGCGACATATGGTACGAGTGTCCATGCCAGACTCTCTCAGAATAACATCTGTTGCTATGGACCGTGTTGTTAACGGATAACTCCGCTACATGATGCAATATTTTCACAATCGGTGCCAATTTCTGGTCTCCTCAGGTCAGTGTGTGCCAGTGACAAGAGTACATTTTATGATGATGAGTTTCAGCACTCTCTCTCTCAGCTCCCATTCAGAAGAATTTTCACTTTGAATTCGCTGTCAAATTGACTACTGTACATGAACTAGGTCTGGGAGGAAGCCACAGTACAGCAGCAATTACTATAGCTACCATGGACCAGATGGAACTGAAAAAATATTTCCTTTTCTCTTTTCTCCCTCCATCTTTGATGTTGAACTTTGATTAATGTGAGAATGCAAGAAACCTCTACACTACTTTTTGCTAAATGAAAATGAATAGAGGTAAATTGTGCCGACTGAGTCATGATGTGTACTAATACTACAAATGTTCAAATGTGCAAACATCCTGTAGTATGCTTTTCCATTGTCCTGCCTAGGCACTGATAATGAAAAGGCATTAATCATCTGCTCTTTAGATATGTTTCGAACAAAGTCTTTTGTAGTCTTGACTCTTAGCTTAAATGATAATGTCTTTGGTCACAGCTCAGCTTTGTCTGACGGCTGTGTTTATTTGATCAGTAAATCAGAGCGTCTGCATTGCTCTTGCCCTGGAAGCAGCCGGAGGAGATTCAACCGCCCAGTGTGTGAGTGGGAGTCCATCATGGCTACCACCACACACACTATTTTTACACCAAGATGAATTACCCCACACAACAATGGGACCAAATATTGTGTTCCCTTCTCTTCGTTCTCATGAAAGCCAAGGTGAAAGATGTTGGCAATTGGCTATTGGCTATGCATTTAAACATCTAGTTTCAGCCCCCCTGAGGTGCTATGCATGTGTGTGTGTGTGTGTGTGTGTGTGTGTGTGTGTGAGAGAGAGAGAGAGAGAGAGAGAGAGAGAGAGAGAGATATTTTCCCTGAGGGCTTGAGTGCATTTGCCCTCGGCGTGCGAGTTTATCGCCCCAAAGCCGAAGCGGTGTCTTTTCTCCCCTGGCTGAGAGGCGCGGAGGATGGACTCTCGGGGAGTGTGTGTGTGCGGGTGTGGGTGGGTGTGGGGGGGGGGAAGATTAATTGAACTGCAGAGGTGTGAGGAAAAACAAAGGCCAATCTATCTGCGTCGGGGAAATCGGACAGCCCCCAGAAAGGCGAGTGAGAGCCCTGGCACGGCGATCTATCACAGGACAGTCATTACACACAAGGTCAGGACGACCCCCCCCCCCCCTCCCCTCGCCTCCTTCAACACCGGTCCCCTACCCTGACCCAGAGAGCACATCTTTAGCCTCCATCATGCCCCCACACGCCCCCCCCCCCCACCCATGGCTCCACTTACACCCCACAGGGCCATCACCACCAGTTCACATTCTGTTCCTGGACACGGAGACCCAGACTCGGTTCACACTCAAGAGCTGTAAAAGCCTCAAGTGCGTACTTGTATCAGAGGGTTGACGAAAGCCACTTCTATCCCTTTCTCTTTCTCTCTCTGTATCTCTCTTCTTTTTTTTTTTTGCTTTGTCGACGCATACCTTCTGGAACACCGCGCTCATGGGCGAGAGCAATCAATCCTCTCACGGAGAGGTGATTGCTGTCTTTATCAGGGAGGAGGAGGAGGAGGAGGAGGAGGAGGGGGAGGAGGAGGGGGAGGAGGAGAAGCCATCTCCTGACACAGAGGCTCCTTGCGTGCCACAGCGGTGGCGGGAGCCAGCCCGCCCCAACGCCTCTCCGTCTCTGACAGGCTTTCAGACAGCCACTACCTCAATTTACAGCCACCCGCCCTCCAAATGTAGATGGATGGCTGTCTCCGATGTGCAGGCTCATTTAAATCAGAGCCGAGGAGGAATACACTACTTCCCCATTTGCTGTGTGTTTCCTTGCAGCATTTCCAAGGGAGAAAAAATGGGGGGGGATGACTGCACCTTTCATGCAATCAAAATAAAAATGTATGGAAAAACGCATCAGTGTTTCGAATCATTTTCTGTTTGATTTGTGACAGTGTCTGGCAGATGACTAGCCCTGGTGAAGGGAGGCGATTTGAGACGAAGCACAAGATTCACACAGGAACTCAAACGTAGCACAGTATGTGTGTGTGTGTGTGTGTGTGTGTGTGTGTGTGTGTGTGCGTGTATGTGTGCAGCCTGGAGATGGAGTCACTCTGCTTGTGATGAGATTTTACCCAAGAGATGCCGCTGTTATTGCAGACAGCAGCACCATGGGCCATATTTCTATCTGAATGAAGGCCAGTCAGAGGAGGCGTGAAATGCTGATTTTTTTTTCACCCTCTCCCCTGATCTTCGAGTGACAGACAATATCCAGAAACCGAAGAGTCAGACAGAAAGATAAAGAGAGAGAGAGTGAGACAGAGAGAGAGGGAGGGAGAGAGAGAGAATGAGAGCGGCCGGGTAAGGAATGTGCTGGCCACGCCAGACATGCAGCTCGCTGGTCTAGAGGCAGACAGGGGAACAGAGGGCTGCTATGACAGGAATGCACGAGTGGGATATCATTAGAGGCTGGAGGCAGCCCTCGTGTTCGCACACAGCGGGGATATGAAACAACAGCTGTCGAATAACACCGACTTGCGACTGCCCTATCCCTACAAACCCAGATCAGCCTGTACGCCATGTCGTCGCTATATCTCTCAGCTGAATTGTAGCAGAGCGAAGAGAGAGAGATAAGAGAGAGGGAGATGGGAGTAGAAAGAAAGAAAGAAACACAAACACACACACACAAAGGAGGAGAGGAGAGAATGAAGAAACAGGGTGCTCCAGACGCTGGGAAGAGAGAGGACTCATTATGGTGGTGAGAACGGCAGAGGATGCTAGTGTTCTATCTCGCCCACAGTGGCCTTTAGTAAGACCCATGGCAGGAGCCCACTCGCACCGAAACAGTCCAACTTAAAAGCGTCCCCTTGACAGAAGAGCCTCTGGAAGAAAATAGAGTTTACAGCACAGTTCATTAAAAAAAAAAGAAATAATGAAAAACAAAACAAAAACAGAAAGTGTCTATAATCGAGATAACTTTTGCAGACGGAGTGGCGGGCCCCTTCCTCTTGTCTTATCTGTGCAGGGGGACTCCTTCAGCGAGAGAGAGAGAGAGAGAGAGAGAGAGAGAGAGAGAGAGAGAGAGAGAGAGAGAGAGAGCTGCTGCTGTCGATGGCTGCCACTGCAGCTCATCTCATTACTGCCAAGGCACTTATCTCGAGTGTCTTCCACTGCCGATAAATACATAATTAATCAGGCCCCTTGCTCAAAACATCAGGCCTAATTAACAAGCCTGGACGAGCAGTCAAAGGTAAGAGGGGACAAGTTTAATAGAAATGTTGCACTAATGGCTCTCTGAGATCATATTTATCTGAGGGAGAGAGAGAGAAAGAAGAGAGAGAGAGAGAGTATAAGCTGTCATGTAAGAATTGCAGTCATTAAGATGGACTGAAATGGATTTTTGCCAAAGCTTGAAGAGGATGTGAAAATAGCATTCAAAGCACGCGCTTCAGGGTAGGGGGCTGAAAATCAAGCAATCTCTATCCTACATTTTCTTTGCTCAACACTTGTAATTCTCAGCAGCCAAACACGCCGCCGAAGATGTAAAGTTAGATTGCTCTCTGATTCACTGAATAACCAGGAGCAGTACAGGCTGTGCAGTCTTTGATTCTCAGCGCGTTTATGCTGTCACCCTTCACAGAGCGTAGCCTCTCCCTGTAACGCAGGCCATTTTCCCGCGTCAGAGTTATTTATGAGCAGGATGTGTCAGGCATATTGAGTTCGGGGCGGACAGGCAGTGTGTGTGTGTGTGTGTGTGTGTGTGTGTCTGCCGCAGAGAGGAGGCGATGTCTTTGACAAAACCTGCTGGTGAGTCAAACAGCCCATGGGTGCTTCCCACCGACACAAGGCCAACTTCTCCACAGCGTGTCGCCGCTGTGGCTCTTGCCTGCTCTTTGCCTGGGAAACGATTTTGGAGTCGGCGGTCTGTCGACGGCGGTGCTGTGGCTCCACTAAGGCTGAGGAACTCCCACGCTGCATTAACTGAACATCTCCATCATGGATTCCTTGTGTGTCGAGTTACAGTTCACTCAGGATAGGACAGGAGTTAAGAACAGCTTCCATGTACAGTAGTTCATCAGCATAATCAACACGGCTTATGTGGCACCATCAACTTAAAAAAAAAGACAGAATACTTATTTGTAGCCCACATATTTGAACATAAACATGCCTCTGGTTCTATTCTCATGTCTGTCATAGTGCAAAAAGTACAAATAAAACAGGCTACTGTCTGCCTTTTTGTCACTTATTAAAACATAATAATCTATGTAAAAGTAAAATATTTCAAAACACAGCAGTGTAGACTGGGAAGAAAATCTGAACTCAGCACTGATCTGATATGCAGTCAGCAAAACTACAGTGACGAGCTGCCATCATGCTGCCTGGCAGGCAAGCAAGCCCTGGGCCACAAATGAGATTCCGCCCGGAAGCAAATTGCCCTCACAATGGTGTCAGCGCCACCAATTCGTGTAAACATGTACAGCCCGGGTTCAGGGCAGAGCTCGGTCACAGACACCCGCCGAAGGAACGGGCCATCCTCCCAAAGACAGACAAGGAGAATGGCATGACATGTAGACTTTACACTGACAGAGAGGATATATCTCAGCCAGTCAGTGGCCCGTGATGGAGGGGATGAGCTGGAAAGGGACACAATGTTCGGGAGCTTTTGGAGTAGGCTCCTCTGACAAGGCCAACATCTCATGCTCGGAAATTTGTTCAGGGTTTAAAATGTTTGCTGTGTAATGCTGGCTTGAGTGAAAAGAGCAAAAAACTTGTCATATTCAGAAATGACAAGTGGCATTTAAGAGAAACTTACAGGCTTCATTCTATAACACTCAATACTCTTTTTTTTCTATTTCAAAAGGACTGTAGAACTACTTTTGAACCAGATGGTAAAAAAACAATTGGTAATTCATAAAGGTTCTTGTAAAATTCAAGTACTGTCTGAACAAGATAGATTTCATAATTACATAATTATACAAAACAGGCTCTGCCAGACAGAACTGTGAAAAATAACCTATAGCAAATTCAGTTTGTTCACACAGACACACATTTCCTTGATGAAATTTCAATGGCAGCCACAGACTATCATCATTTTGTGGTTTTGTGTGCTGCGTTCAGTTGTTTTCGAACCTATTCGAAAGAAACAAATTGAACACACCAGTGTAATTTGTAATGAAAAAGTGATGCCAAGGTGAATCTCCAGTCTCCAGATGATCTACAGTATACTAACTTCGTTCTACTGAGAGATGAAGAAAATGAGATGATCGATTTAGCCTGTGATAGAGTTGTATTTTGTGTTAAAATTTAGCATAAAATTGTGCTATTTTAGCATTGAATTGTGAGATTTAATATCTCAGAAATGATTGTTCACTTAAAGTCTGTATAGGTTGTGTTACAGTAGCCTACATGAAGGACTTTTTGTGGCAACTTTGTCTTTCATTGCATGCATTTAATATATCAATAATTAATCAATATACTTTTCAATGTATTATTTTAAAAAGTCAATTTATTTTGTATACTTTATTTCATGAATTTCAATTTTCATGATTTATTGACGTCTCTCATAAATGACCGAAAGATTTATTAAGTTATAAATTGTTAGGCCTAGCAAGTAGCACACCTTACAGGGAAATGGGTCTAAACAACCTAGGGTCTATTTGTGGATGGATAACAACAAGTGTACATTTTCCTTTGGGACCAAAACTACATCAACCGGTGCAGTTTTGATAAAGACCCGACCCGAATATGCATTTACAACTGAAGAGCATATAACAGAGCCCTTGGGGGCAACTTTGGTTCGTCAAAAAAATGTGCTTACCAAAAGCGGCACAGTCAATGGATGCAAAGGGAGAAGAGTTCAGTAATCGACTTGTACAGACTTTATCCTCACAAGATGGTGGTTACCTGGATACATTGACTGCACAAAGTCTTTTAAAATACCCTTTCTTGACACTTACAAAGGTAAAAATAGTTGTGTTTGTCTACAGAAACACTCTCCATAGAAACATACATAGTATATGGCTTAAAAGAGTGACTTCATTTGACATACTGAAGTTGTCCCCAAAGGTTATGCTACATGCTATTCATGTGTTATCCGATCTTACCGAAAACTACACCATTTGACAACAAAAATGTCCACTAGTTATCATCTAGAAAGGGGTGCTAAGTTGTTGTTGGACTTTTAGTGCTACGCAATTTTGCCAACCATATACTTAATGAATCACTGGTTTGAGTGTTGATCAAAGGATGTATCCATCAAATGTTACCGGACAGCCACACAAATAAAGATGGCAGATTTTCTGCTCAAGTTTCCCTCTCCTTGTATTCCTCTGAATATTGGTACTCAGGGGCAGGTGGGAAATCTATGGCGCTCATTCTCACAGCTAAAAAGTAAAAACTACATACTGTATGAGGGCTTTGTGAGACTTTAGACTTATGAGGACACATAAATTGTACTGTGTAAAATTCCAAGTAATTTGTCAGCATTATTTGGACATGGGTACTTGGCTACTACTCATGAAACATGGCTTCTTTTCCTAATACAGTTCTGTGAATGTACACAATGGTAACATAGAAGTGCATGTGGAATGTCAAATTTACAGTAATGTTGCATGCCATCTAAAACACATCATCTACAAATATAAATGCATGGTGGTACCAAAATGATGTATAAAATACTCACAAAAGATGTGCCTTGTGGTGTAACTTAGTTTTTATTTTAATTCCACAAATTTTTCAAAAAAATTACAAAATACTCAAATGGAGAGAACACAGGACTCACAATTTGTCTTAATTATTTCTACTTTTTGTTTACATTGTGTCATCCCATGGCGACTACTAATATGTACAATAAGCTTCAAGATACCAGTATATATATAAATCTTAGCAGTCAGAATTTACATTCTGCTATTGCCGCTTTTAAAACGAGAAGCTAAACCGTTGACAACACTTAACATCAAAGGTTTGAGACACAAAAGAGGAACAGAGGGGCAGGGAGACTGCTGGTAAAAATAAAGCAGAGAGAGAGAGTGAGAGAAATAGAGAGAGAGAGACAGAGAGAGAGAGAGAGAAATCAAATGCTCAGTACACCACACAGACAGAGACAGGTCAATGGCTAGAGTGTTTCATTCTCATAAAAAGCCCAGTGTGGATTCAGACCCACATCCAGGGGAAAAATAGGTCAAAAAAGCTGCACATTTCAAAATTAAACTCGGCTGGTGTCACTCCCGAAAAGCATGCCTTCAAAATACTACCCGCTGCCGACAACTGAGGCTGTGAAAAGCCCCATGATGTGAGTGTTTAGACCAGTTCAGAGATCTCAGAGGTTTGATTTTTAAGTGCAAGATGCATATAAATATATCTGGGGAAGATGTCAATGGTGGACAACAGATGATGAACTTGAGGTGACGTGGTAGAAATGACCGTGTAAAATACTGCATGTAACAGTCAAACAGAGGTGAGTACACAATCCACCCTGACCATTTTTACCAACCCAGCCACGACTGTTGAGGAGGTACATAGGGCAGGCTAGTTGTGACACAGTAGTTGTTGTAAAGGAATGCAGACAGGACCTGGACTGGGAGCATGTATTTCCCCTCTCTTGTAAACACATGCGCTATTCTCACTTGCTATCTTCTCTCTCAAAACAGACACATACTCTGGTCCGAGCACTTAACCTTCAGGAACTTGCCTTGGGTGGCATCACAGTGAGTATGGTACCTTGAGTTGTTACAGTGAAGCTGGAGGTTAAGTGAAGGAGGAGCCCTGGGATTGTTTGCATTTTTTTTTGCAGGGAGAGGAGAGGAGAGCATTGTGGGATATGTATGCAGGGACAGAGCACTTTACTGTTCAAATTAAGCACCAATCAAGTCTTAAAACGGAAGCGTTGAAAACCACTCCTCAAAGAACTGAAGTCGAGATGACAGTAGGGCCATTGTAGCGCTACTGCATGCTTTGTGCAAGATACTAATATTGTTTATTTTACAAGTTAAAAAGGAATTGCAATTACAATATGGAACGGATTCACACTTTTAAAACGATGCATCCACATTACTTTTTCTGATTTGCAACAGTGTCAATTAGATGTGAAAATGTCAAAGTGAGTGCTTAAAAATTTAGTGCAATTTTCGAGTTTCTTTTTTTTTGTTTGAGTTATGCGAGTTTATGTGCTCATGTCTTGTGTGTGGGTTCTCTCCTTAATGTCCAAATTAAGACACAGGTCATCCCCCTCCTCTTCTTGTGTCTCAAATCTTCAACTCAACACCTGTCGAGTTCCAACATTAAAAGGGAGCAGGGGAAAGCCGTCCTGCTTGTGTTGATAATGAAGTGTTTTGTTTCCCCTCCATGTGTGTTTCATTCTTGTTTTGCGGCTGGCTCTCAAAAAGCGATGACAGACTGAATGTGAAGCATATGATGGATCCATGTGAGGTACTGCTGTACCAGCAAACTTTTTATGGACCTTACCTGTCTCTTACGACCATATTAGGTAACTCAAACAGAGCCATCGTGCTCCCCTCTGAAACAAGGGATAATGCTTCAGAACTATTATACTGGAAGGGTCTAACAACTTGGTTAGGAATCCACACCTAATAATAATAATAATAATAATAATAATAATAATAATAATTATATGTATATATACTATTTACAGACTCAGAAAAAAAATGCCATGCTGCAGCTTTTTTTCTCTTAAAATTGTGAAAACGTTCTACAATGTATTAAAATAAACATTGAATTTAAGATAGCACTTTTTCAGATATAGTGGCCCATCAGTTTTCCTTGTTTTTGTCTCTTTTTCTCCTCTCGTTCTCCATAAGCACAGTGACAAAAGTGTCTTGTTCTCTAGCACCTACAAAAAAAACAGGTCAGGGAAGCTTCTCGGAGTTGGATGCCATGCAGGGAAGTCACAATCAGTCTTGAGGACGTTGTTACTACTTGAATGCTATATACCAAAGTCTCAGTTCCTTTTTTCCAAACGGGAAAAAAACAAAAACAAAAACAAAAAAATAAACGTCCATAACAGCAAAAGGAAACCGGTGTCTGTACTTTTCCTTTTTTTTTTCTTTCTTTGTCTTAAAATAGCATTAAAAAAACGGTCCAAGGACAACACCGTAGAGTTCCTCTCCGTGACTGCGTTCGGTTACAACTTCCTGTGTCAACGTCCTGCCGACCTCGTCTCCTCGCCTCTCCCCTCAGTTGGTTACAGCTGCTTATCGCTTTCTTTCTTCAACCGGCTGAAACAAAAACAAGGCACAGCATATTAGACAAAAGATCTACGCTTTTACTTTGAAATATAGAAATATAAAAAAGCAAAGCAACATACTATACACAAGCAAAAAGTCAAATAAGATCAAACTCTAACTGACCTCAGAAATGTATGGCTAGCGCTAGACTTCATATCTTTTCCCTTACTAATTGATGATTGTAAAATGGGTAGTTCCAGTCCATGAATATGATTGGCTGCAGTGAAAAGCCCCGCGAGGCAGTAGGTTCCAGTGATTTTAGAACAGTTGGTTCGTGTCGTGCCTAAACAAGGCACCTCAGTTGTTCAAAAATCACTGCAACCTACGGCCTTTCCTGGGGCTCACGGGTTCACCCTATATCTCCGAGTTACCTAAATCCCCTCCCCTCTATTGACCTGTAGTAGTCCTCCTGGCCAGGCAGAGGGCCCCCATGCATGTGTGGATGTCCGTGCAGCCACTGCTGTTCCATGGCTAGCCTCTGGAGCTCTGCCGACTGTGCGTGCATGGCCTGAAGCTGGTGCGCTGCCGACATGTGCGGAGGCAGGCCTCCTGGCAGGTCGCGGGCGGGGTACGGCGTGCCTGGAGGGATACACAGGGCAGAGCCGTGTCGCACTAAATCCAGAAACCGGGAACATAACCAACACTCAAGCATTAACACCGCAGCTGGGTTATTCGTGTCGTCATCACAGGAGCATGTGCTATGGAGAGGTGCGTCGGCGTCGCCGGGGCTGCTCTTACCGAACACAGGATGGCGCAGCATCTCGTGCTCGTGCGGAGGCTGTCCCAGCAGGGCGTTGGGGATGGCGCCGGGCGGGTAGGGGAAGCGCGCCAGGTGGGGTCCGGCGGCGAGCGGGTCGACCAGCGGGTGGGCCCCCGAACCTGGGGGACACACAAGACATTCACCACCACCACCTTCGCCGTGTCAGCATCAATAAGTTCAGAGTACAAGGAGGACATAATATTTCAACACATACTCACCACTCAACACAGCATGCATTTTTAAACACACTGTGGGAAACGCCACATGCCAGTGTGGTAAACAAGCCGCAAAAAGCAATCGAGCAAAAAAATCGTTTAACAGTTCTATCAAAGGGAAGCGTAAGCAAGCGCGCTAATAGCTAATAGCTGCTTGAAACACTCATTTCTCTACAATGGCCTGCGTTGTTGACACACACACACACACAGACACACACACACACACACACAGAGAGCATCAGCTTCACAACAACAACAACACGGACTGATCGATTGAAAGGAAGGTCTTTTGTCAAAGCTTAAGTGCAGCGTGTCTCACATAAAATGGCCTGCGCGGAGCGGTTGGCGTGTCGGGGCGGCGCGGGTGCCATGCGTGGGGGTGGGCGGGGGCTGGCGGTCGGAGAGTTGCCCTCACCTTGGTGGAGCGGGTCCTGCTGGTGCAGGTGAAGGTGCGAGTGGATGTGCGAGTGCTGGTGGTGGTGCGGCGTGACGTTGAACATCTGCAGCCGGGCGATGGGGTCGTTGGCGGCCACCGAGGCCATGCGCTCGGCCGCCAGCCGCTCGGCCGCCAGCCGCTCCGGGTAGGTCATGTCGGGCCGCAGCTGCGGGCCGGCGCCGGCCAGCGCCAGCCGCTCGCGCTCCAGCGGGTTCAGGCCCGGGTGGAAGGCGGCGAACGGGTGCGGGCCGGCCATGTGCGGCAGCGTGATGGCGGCGCCGTGCCGCGCGAAGTGCTCCATGGGGTTGGCCGACGGGTGCAGGCCCTCCAGCTCGGGCGGCTTGACCTCGAAGCCGGGCTTCATGCGCTCGCGCATCTCCCGCTCGCGGATCTCCCGCTCGCGCATCTCCCGCTCCCGGAGCTCGCGCTCCCGCAGGCCCGGGTCGGCGTTGTACAGGCCCGGCATGTGGTAGGCCAGCAGCGGGTCGCTGGGGTTGAGCGACATGAAGAAGGGGTGGTTGCGGTTGGTGGGCGACATGACGTGCGGCCGCGCGTACTCGCTGAGCGTGCGCAGCGCCGGCGTGTCGGGCCCGATGTACGGCGGCACGGCCGCGATGGTGGTCTGCGGGCCGTCGAAGGACGGCCGCATGTGGGCCGGGCCCGCCATCGGCGGCTCGCTCATCCGGCCCTCGTGAGACGAGCTGGAGGCTTTCTGTGGAGGGGGGGACACACACAAGAGAACAGAGTGAGACTGATAAGCCAACGAGGGCTTTTGCACAACAGACAGCTCCATGCGCGGCGCGCTGAGCCCAGGCTCCTCTTTCCACAGGATCATCTCTTGGCCCTAATCTAACCGATCTAATCTCGCTAATCAGATCCTCCCCGGCAACTCGATTAGCTGAATTAGGTGCTCTGCCGTTCGGCTGGTCGGGAGCACCGACCTGCATACCGAGATCTCCCTCCCTCTCACGCACTTTCACTTTGACTTAAGTGTCCCTTTACCCCCCCTCTCTGTGACTGCGAGAATTAACCTCCCCCCCCCCCCCCCCCCCCCCAAAAAAAAACGAGGACTTACCGCAGCTCGCTCGGCCTCCTTTTCTCGCTCGCGCTCCCTCTCGCGCTCCTTCTCGCGCTCGCGCTCCTTCTCCTTCTCCTCGCGGGCCTTCTGCTCGGCCTCGCGCTTGGCCTTCTCCAGGGCGTCCTCGCGCTTCTTCGCCAGCTTGGACGACGCCAGCGGGGTGAAGTAGAAGTCGGTCCTGGCGCAGGTGTTGTAGCCCCGATCCAGATGTTTGTAGAACCTGCAAAAACAAAAGAGCCACACTCCCGTTAGGCTTTTCTTTGCGCGCACACACACACACACACACACACACACACACACACACACACACACACACACACACACACACACACACACACACACACACACACACACACACACACACACACACACACACACACACACACACACACACACACCTGTTCAATAAAAGCCTGACATATACAGGGGAAAGGGTTGAGGTATCAACTACTAAAGGTTTGGGCAGCCTTACTAAAATGCTTATGTAGTTTTAGGCTAACGTGAAGGCAATCATTAAATTGTGAAATTTGACATTGCCTGAAAGCACCCGGGAGGCCAAAGCAGAATTTGTAAAAAGCCAACATGGCCCCGGGATAGGAAAAACAACACCGCCGCCGCCGCCTCGGAAATAGATACCTTCAATTTGTGTGCGGGAGAAGAAACCATTACCCGATGAATAAAATAAATAACCTTTGACACGTTTGCTTATTATACCTGAAGCGCGGGCACTCGACGCTAGCGCTGCTGTGTGCATGTGTGGGGAAACGAGGAGGCCGTAATGAGATACGGGGTGCATTAACGGGCTCATTGCTATGCATTGGCAGCGCCCGGGCCGACGGTGGCACTTAAGAGACAACGGCCGCCGCGCACCTAACAAGACACGGGGGCCCGTGATGGAGTCATTTGCCGGCGCGGGCGCGGCCATTAATCTCGGCGGCATCCGCGCCCGCTGACTGCACATGGCGGCGGGGGCTTGGAGATAAGGCTAATCCCCCCACTCTCCTACTCTCCTACCATGACCACCTGCACAGCTAGTGACAGATGCTGAACACATTAAAGGGGGGGGGAAATCATTTGTGCTTAGCACGGAGCTGCTTAGATGCCTTTCTTGGAGGGGCTGATTGCTGTGTGTGAACCGATAGGGTTAGAGAGCTTTGATTGCGTGGCAGGGGGACATCAAACAGCTACAGTTTAGTCTTTAGTTTTGCGCCATTTTGCTCTTGAACTACACAGACCTAACAACCACAGGGCTACTTACAAAAAATATTAACCACATATTTGTTTGTAAATTTCTCAATCAATATTTTACTAACGTTTTCAAATGTACCTTTTCTAAGCTACTTCTCAACAATGCAATTCAAATATGTTCATGTGTGTGCCTTTCCTTCTAGACCTACTGTTGTGTGGGATATTTTAGCTTAAACAGTTATAGAACATATATAGTGTGCCCTGTGTGTGTGGGATATGGTAGCCTATATAGTATATAGAATATAGTGGCCTGTGTGTGTGTGTGTGTGTCTCACCTTGCGGACTGGCTGGCGTGGCTGGGAGTGTTGACGATGGTGGGCTCAGGCGAGGGACTCCTCTGAGGAGGCGGCGGGCTCTCGGGCTCCTCGGTTTCATCCATGGGCTCCTCCTTGATCTGAATGGCGGGCATGGCCACCGAGGAGGGCCCCGGCAAGCTGGCGCTAACCGAGGCAGGCAACGGCATGGAGATGGACGAGGCCACAGGCGGCAGACCGGGCATCGAGGCAGCGGCGGAGGGGAGCGGCAGCGGCGGCGCCACCGAAGAAGGGGGCAGCACGGCCGAGCCCCCGGGGATGAAGGGGTGAGGCGGGAAGGGCGACACAGTGGGCAGCCCGTGCGAGGCAGCAGCGGCGGCGGCGGCAGCGGACGGAGGGAGAGGGGGAGGCTGCGGAGGCCCGTGCCCGGCGGAGGCGGGCAGGCTCTGGGACTGCGTGAGCACGGGCGGCTGGGCGGGCGGCGGCTGCAGCTGCAGCTGCTGGCCCTGGGGCATGAGCTGCAGCGGGGGCGGGTGCGCCGAGGGCGGGTGGTGGCTGGACAGCGAGCTGAGCGGCTTGAGCGCCGGCGGCGGCGGCAGGTTGGAGGGCATCTGCGGGAAGGGCGGCGGCAGCGCGGGCAGGTGAGGCGCGTGCTTGTGCGAGGAGGGGGCGCTGGGCATCTGCGGGATGGGCGTGGTGGGGGGCGGCTTGATGTGCGGCATGGAGATGGGCGCCGGGGGCAGCGGCTGCTCGCGGGGCGGCTGGGGCACTCCCTGCGACGACGGCTGGCACGACGTCGGGGGCATGTGGGAGGGCGGCTGCTGATCCCGATCCCGGTCCCGATCCCGGTCTCTCTCCCGTTCGCGTTCCCGTTCCCGGTCCCTCTCTCGTTCCCGTTCGCGTTCCCGTTCCCGTTCTCGCTGGGACAGTGCGGAGGGCTGAGGCTGTCCCGGGTGGGACCCTGAGGGCGGCACCTGAGCTTGCGAGAGCGGGAAGGGCTGCGGGGGCATGCCGTGCGCCGGGTGCCCGTGCGGGGGCAGGTGCGGCGGGTGGGGCGGGTGGGCCATGGGGGGCATCGGGCCGTGGTGAGGCGGCGGCGGCAGCGGAGGGGGCAAAGGCGGCGGCGCCAGCGCCTGCGAGGCAGTCTGAGAGGACGCGGGCGCCTGAGGCAGACTCTGGGGCAGCGGCGAGTGAGGCGAGGGCAGCCGCTGCGGGTGGAGCGAGGGCGCGCCGGCCGACTGGATGAGCGAGAGGGGGCCCGTCGTGGGGGGCATGGGGGGCTGAGGCGGCATGGGCACCGGAGGCCCGGCAGGGGACACCTGCGGAGGTAAGGCCGGGGGCGCGACCGACGTCGGGGGGTTGGGAGCGACCGTCGCCGCCGCGGATGACGAAGACGAGGAAGAGGAGGACGACGAGACGGCGGAGGACGACTGGGGGTTGGGGGCGGCGGAGGAGGGCATGGCGCCCGGCTGGCACTGGATGACGGGCGGGTGCTGGGCCTGCAGGTGCTGCTGGGCCGACGAGTCCGAGTCGCTCTCGTTGTCGCGCGGGCTCGGGATGCTGGGCGAGGAGCTGCGGTTGTCCTGGTCGATGTCCTTGGGGTCACTGCTGCCCTCGTCGTTCACACTGCGTCCGTCCGAGCTCTCGCCCTCACCCTCTCCCTCGAACTCCGATGGCGAGTCCGGTCGACTTAGCTCCTGGAGGAGAGGCAGAGGACACTAAGGTCAGGAACTACTCGTCCACACCGAGCAAGACCACCAAACACCAAACGTTACAACCATAGTTAAGACTAATCAGTCATAGACATGCATGTGTTTCTTGAATTTCCCCTTGGGGATCAATAAAGTATCTATCTATCTATCTATGTGGTAACAGGCACGTCCTGTGTCCAAGATCTGCTTAACTTAGATTTAAATCAGGGACACACACATTGCTCTAATTGTGATTTGATAATTGTATAAAAATTTCAAAATACTGAAAAACTGCAGACGGTAAAAACTTCAATAAGAGTGCATGAGAAGAGTGCACATTTCAGGTGAGCTTTGCAGGTGTTCTGAGAGTTGAGGCTCACCTGAGTCTTTGACTTCTTGGCGCTCGCCCTCTCCGACTCCTCGGTGTCCGAGGCGCCCTTTTCCCGCTGACGTTTGGCACTCTTCATGGGCGATGGAGCTTCCTCCTTGATTTTCTGCTTAGAGGGAGAAGAACATTTGTCTCCGGCTTGCAGGCAGTGCAATAAATGTGCAACTAAGCATGTCTGAGGAGATTAAGTACAACAATGGTGTGAAACAATCTGAAAAACCTTCCAATGATTTCCCCGAGAACTGACTTCCAGCTAATTGATGATTAGCATTTTCACTGACTGTGTCCGTGGAAGTGTGAGAAGAAGTGTGTGTGTGTGTGTGTGTGTGTGTGTGTGTGTGTGTGTGCGTACCTTGGTGGGTTTCTTCATGGAGTCGGTCTTGCTGTCTGTGCTGGAGGTGCTGGCGGCGCTCGGCGAGGTGCGTCCGCTGGAGCGCAGGTCCTCGGTGGTGGGGGAGGTTCTGCCATCGGGGCTGGCTGTCTGCTTCTTACGGCCACTTCGTAGCGTCGACATCTGGGGAGAGAGGAAGCGGAGCCGGTCATCCTCCACCCCCCAGCTGCCTTACACGGCACTACTTGACTATTTTTTTATGTTGTTGTTAGAATTGCTCTTGGTTGTTAGAATTGCTCTTAAAAGCGAAATGTTTTTACCATGTTGTAAGTCGCTTTGGTTAAAAAGTGCCAGCCAAATGTAATGTAAAATGTAATATTTCTCCCCCTCAAGGGGTGGACAGCTTCCCTACCACTACAGCATTTCATTCTGTCAGGCCAGTCTTGTTATTGTTTTGTATGCCGTGTTGGTATGTGTGTGGGCGGGTTGGCTACTTACCGAGCCTCGGTTGCGTCGGGTCCTCATGCTATGCTTGCCGCTGAGCCCATCCTCTTCCTCTTTGACGGGTTTGAACATGAACGGAGGCGGGTCCACGGGCTTTTCGATGGGTGGTAGCTCGCCGTACTTCTTGAAGTGGATCCGGCAGTCGGTGCACAGTAAGATGTTCTCCCGGCCCCCGTGGTGCCAGTCTTTAGAAGCTGAGAGGGGCGAGAGGATAGCAGGTTAGCGCTCCGGTGCGTCACCTCCATAACAGTCAACACCGTCACTGGTAGCTGAACCACAACAGGCTCCACTGACAGTCATTTCGAGCATGGAGATGTTCACCCTCTAGAAAGGTAAGAGTGTGTCGGTGCTAAATAATGCAGCGGTTGGTGAGGTGGCACCAGAGAGGGATGTGGCAACGCGAGCTCAGCGCGTGCACGCACACACACACACACACACACCCCATACCAGATGGGAGGATGGCACAGGGTGCCAAGACACACCACCACCTATCAGGAGAGTCTAATGAGGCAAAGAGTGGGGCGCGCTAATGTCAGGTTGAGGGCTTCGTCTGACGAATGGAATGATCATCGACAATCTCTGTGACATCCATCTGTCATGAGGGTGATTGGGTTGTGGGGCTGGTCCCCCTGCGAGGGGCGCTAAATTACACTCCCGCTGGGAGGGATTATTACTGGGGCCCTGGGATGAGGGTGTCCACAGGGCACCTGATTGGATGATGGCCAACCGGGTTGGGGCTTACCTCTCTGACAGATGTCATCAGTGAACTTTATAAGTCATATGAAATGAATTCAGGAATCAACAAGTGGAGGTTCATTTCCTTCAACCTGTTGATGGTGATCGTGTTGAATATGTTTTCCAAAATGTATTTTGAAATGTGCCATTTGAATTGAGATACTAATTGTGTGCCTTTTCACGAATACCACAGTACTAGGATGATGCACATGGCAATGTTGTGTCTTGGCTGAACACAGTTTCAAACATTTGGAGCAAATGTGTAACAGGAGTGATAACTCAATAAATAATGCCTTGGTAACAGGGTGTGGTGTGGAGTCAGGTGCTAAAAAATGTACGATGGCAGGAGAGCCAAGTTTGCGGAATGATATTCAATATATTCAAACTGTTGCCGTAGAAGCATAGTAGAAATAATACATCATTAGTCTAGCACAGATATAACAAAGAACAGCTACCATGTGTTATTTATTATGGAAGAGAGAGATATATAAAGAGAATGAGACAGGGGCAATAGTGAGCTGAATTCTGTCAACTCTTGAGCGGGTCTGGAGTGTATAATGTGACGGGCAGGTGCTGCGGAGGAGAGGATGTTATGTGATGTGACTCACTGGTGGAGAAACAGTGGCGGCAGGCGTAGCCCTTCAGCTCCTGTTCGCTGTCCTCGCTGTCAAAGTCATCCTCGCTGGCGGAGCTCAGGTCCACTGTGGGGAAGGACAACACAGATGTGCGTTAGCATTAGCGTGCGCTAACACAACGCGGATTAACTCAGGCATCAACATCTGCCTGTCACTGCTCACTCTGTCCTAAACACCCAAGCCCACCCACACACACACCCAAACACACACCCACACACACACACACACACACACACACCCACACACACACACACACACACACACGTAGTGCTTCAACGGTTAGCTAAAAATCTAAAAAGCGCAATCAAAAAAGGCTGTAATTTTGCAGAAAAGAAAAACACATAAATATAGCGAGCAGGGATTGTGATACCACAATGCCTGCCATCTACTCCCACTTTCACAGGTTGTCAATGATGCCAAAGAGGCGGTTTTGCACTCGTCATCTCTGGTGTAAAAATGTCACCTGCTGTGGCTTCAACTGTGCACATGCGGCCTATTGTGTTTTTCTTTTTTTTTTTTCTTTTTTTCTGAAGCCTTTTTTGTAACTGTAGTGTACTCCAAATCGGGAGTAGAATGTTCACACACCAGCTGCAGCACCAGAAAATCTGGATCACACATTTGTGCGCCGCATGAAAAATGTAAATGATTTTCTCACAGCGTTCTCTCTCTTTTTTCTCCCCTTTCTTTTCTGGGGGAAACGGGAGGCTTTTTTTTGGACAGCATGCAAACGTCTGATGGCACTTACGAAACTCGCTGGAGGGGGGGCGTGAGGGAGTGTTGACAGGCGTGGAGGCGGTGCGGGTCTTGATGCGGCGGAAGACGGGCTGTCTTCGGTGGCGGCGGTGGGCTCGCGAGCTGGCCGCCTCGGGCGTCTTCTTCCAGTAGTAGTAGAATGTGATTAGCTCGCCCTGTTCAGACACAGACACAGACGCAGATGCATGTGAATACACGGGGTGTCCAGTAACGGGTACACTCAATCTCGGACAGACGTTTCACTGGAGGCAAAAATTCTTGGAGCATGAGAATAGCTGCGGAATTGGAAACAGACACTGGATGCAGCGCTCGCCTCGGACCCACATCACAGCCGTGTGGAGCGGGGGGAGAAAAAAAAATGCTTTAACAAACAAACTGACTATGACAGGCGCTATGTTTGTTTGGACTCAGACAAACAGACTCCGTGTACCCAAAAACCAGCAACAAATCAAATGAAAAACTCCCAGCAGACCACACACTGCACACACGAAGCACAGTGAATTCAGCAGTGCTAAAGCCCAAGTCGACTCCTCCGCTTGAAGCGTGAGATAATGGGTCTGCGTGAGGAGCTTGTGGTACGTGTGTGTGCATATGTGTGTGTGTGTGTGTGCAAGTGTGTGTGTGTAAGTGTGTGTGCATATGTGTGTGTGTGTGCATATGTGTGTGTGTGTGCAAGTGTGTGTGTGTAAGTGTGTGTGCATATGTGTGTGTGTGTGCATATGTGTGTGTGTGTGTGCAAGTGTGTGTGTGTAAGTGTGTGTGCATATGTGTGTGTGTGTGCATATGTGTGTGTGTGTGTGCAAGTGTATGTGTGTAAGTGTGTGTGCAAGTGTGTGTGTGTAAGTGTGTGTGTAAGTGTGTGTGCATATGTGTGTGTGTGTGTGTGTGTGTGTGTGCGAGGAGGTGGGCTGGAGTGGACACGGCCAGCGCGCCTCCATGACTCCATGCCAGGTTTTCCCTGCAGACCGGAGCTTGTTGTGCTGCTGCAGCCGTGTCTGTCAGCGGATTAGGCGGAGCAGCGCTGCTGAATGCCGGGGTATTAGGATCAGTGCAGCGGAGGCTGCCTGGGTGGCAGCCGCCTGAATGGGAACAAAGGAACATGTCGGGGAGAGCTTTGGCGCTACAAATAGGGAGTGAAACGGCTCCTGGCCCCCTTTTGCTGGAGGAGTCAATTGAACTTTAATCAAACATTCAGGGAGGGAGGAAGAGAGGGAGGGAGAGAGGGAGAGAGGGAGGGAGGGATGGAGGGGGGCGCGCTTGCCAGCGAGCGGGGCGGATAAATCCAGAGTGCAAGGGAGAAAAAAAAAGAGGAAAAAGGGAAGGGAGGAGGAGAGAGAGGGGTGGGGGGGATAGAAAAAGGCCCAGCCGGGAAATCAATATGCTGCTGAAACATTCACATATGCAATCAGGGATCAGAGAGTGCTTGACTAAGGCGGCCTGTGCAAATTAACTGCCACATTTTCCGGACACACGCGCAAAATAACACACACGGCCATGACACCGCCAACAAGAGTGCAGAGGGGGAGAGCCGGGCGGGCAGGCACGGGAATTATACTCCATCCTGTCACTGCTCAAGGTCCTCCCCCTTAGCCCCGTCTTTCTAAGCATACATCATTCCACCTAATAACCATTTCGGCAACATTCATTTAACACTCTCGCTCTCCCCCACCCCCCCCCCCCCCCCTTTCCACCTCGACCCGCGGTATTCATTTCAGGCTATTGAGTGTGTGGCCAGTCAATTGCGGGTGCTTTTAGCATTCTTTAATGTTTCAGGCTTTATAGAGCTGCTTGATGGGGAGGACGGTCATAAGGCCTGACAGGGTCTGTTAAACTCGTGCTGAATGGGGCTGTGCTGTCTTTAATGCGTATTGATTGCTTTTCCTCTTTGCTTCGGCGGCTCGACTTGACATAAATTGGTCATTAAAGCGATGCTCAGCCCCGCACGTTAACGGCTCAGCAGAAAAACACTTTTATTAACACTCGTTCAGGTTTTTTTTCCCCCCTCTGCCATTTGTCTGGCACGAGAGGGGAGAGAGAGAGATGGGACCTACCTAACCTGACAGACCAAACATCCCATTGATTTTTTTTCTCTGTGTGCAAACACATTTCTAGACATTTCAATATCACTGTCCCCCTAAACTTAATGACGCAACATGCTAACTCGATGAAACCTGAAATATTGCAATCAAATCATGGATTTCTTTTGCAAAATGGAAATGAGACATCTTTTTACTCGTGAAATCCACCAGTAAAAAAAAAAAAAAACCCTGGGTTTGAAAAGTGGCCCATTTTGGTGTCCAGCTGCGGGCAGCAAGCGAGCGAGGGAGGGTAGGGTAGGGCAGGCGAGGCGAGGCGAGGCAGAGGGAGCGGCTCTTATCAGGGCGGAGCGCGGGGGCCAAGCGGAGTCCTGGAGCGCGGCGGCGGCCCCTGCTGTGTTTGCTCCGGGTAAACACGACACCAGCCCCGTGCGCCTGCACCGCGCCTTTCTTTCTTAAAGGCTTTTCACCCTCCCTCCGTCTCTCTCTCTTCACCAGTGCCTCATGGTAGAGAGAGGTACAGGATAATTCCTTGTCGGAGAGTGGACCAATTGTCTGGCACAGAAAAGCCCAACATTCAGGGCTTTGTGCTATTACAATTAAATCCGCTTCCGCACTCTCCCACCCCCTCCCTCCCTGGACGCCGAAAATCTGAACATCCCCTAAACGGCTATCAGGAGTCTATTTTGCGAGCCGTGCCACAATACACAGAGACATGCTACAAAGAGCGACTCTGTGGGTCTTGGAGGTGCTTTCCCGTGGCCATGAAAACACTGAGAGTCCCATTTGGAGCCTATTGGCTGGAAAACACTGGCAGCTCAGTGCTAAAGACCCGAGAAGACTTCCTCTCGAGCACATCTGGAATTATGGAATAGTTTCCACATGCGTCTGACTCAGAGCCTGCTGAACACTCATCTCCAGTGTGTCATTTAGTGTGTGTGTGTGTGTGTGTGTGTGTGTGTGTGTGTATGTGTGTCGAGCCGGGGTGAGGTGTGGTGGGGTAGGGGGGATGAAAGGTGGCCGAGCACACTTTGGCCTTTTGAGCGTGCCAGCTGACCCTACCAGAGATGGATGAAATATCAATTATCACAATTACACCAATTACCAGTGGGTGGCTTGGACCACTCCGCCCAGGGAGAGAGAGAGAGAGAGAGAGAGAGAGAGAAAAAACAGGGCCAACAAATGAGGTCGCTTCACCTAAGAACACCACCCAATTTTTCAAGGCTTCTTTTCCCTACCTTCCACTCCCGCTCAGAATAACACAAAACCGCCATTCTTTTGCCAGTTAGGAAAACAATGGGGTAGCCAGCGGGACACGGTCCCCTGGTAGCACTTATTAAATAAAAGAACAGAAGGAATTTCCTTTGAGCTATGCTACTGCTCGGAGATGCTTAGCACAAGATCAGATTAATCACTTATGCGGGGATGTTGGGGGAACAGTATCATAGCAGCAGGACCTTTTGGGAGGTTTTTTTTTAATGTTTTTTTTTTCCAGGGTGGGCTTAGTCTCTTTCAGCCAGAGCCAGGTTGAGAGGGCTGGGAGGGGAGGGTGGATGTGAGGGGAGGGGAGGGGTGGGTTGGTGGTGGTGGTGGTGGTGGTGGTGGTGGCGGCCGTGCAGGGCGCAGGTGCTTTGCCCAGGGACAGCCAGCTTCCCGGGGTGAAATCTAATTGAACCGTGCAGATCAGAGGCGGCGAGTGCAGCAGGGCCGCGTGGCTCCACCGGCGCGCTCTCTCTCTCTCTCTCTCTCTCCCTCCCTCCCTCTCTCTGTCTCTCTGTCTCTCTGTCTCTCTGTCTCTCTGTCTCTCTGTCTCTCTGTCTCTCTGTCTCTCTCTCTCTGGCTCGTTTTAATGACCGCTCTCTCTGTGCCACATGCCTCCCTCCTGAGCCGCCGAGGGCCTCCGGTCACGAACCGCCCAAACTAAATAAGTGTGCCGCACGCAGGAAAGGTCAGTGCAGAGCCTCCCGTCACAGCAGGCCGTGGGAGCCGGTGTGGCATGTCCCCTGCATTGGGACGCAGATACTGCGCCGTTTCTTGGGGAGGGAGGATGAAAAATAAAAAATAGAATAAAAAATAAAATAAAAAAATCTCTAAGAAGTTCAAGTGCACAGGCTCAGCCATGTATGGGTGAGAGAGCAGGCAAGGGAAGGAAGCAATCACGGCGAGAGAGAGAGTTGCAGTACATGACCATTGAAAAGTAATTTAGTCCAGAATCTATCAAAACAAGTGCCAAGGTCTAGAGAGATGACGAGCGCACATACGCACAGATTCACATATAGAGAGTGCAAATCTCATGTCTAATGCGAGTTGGCTGTGCTGTACAATCTGTGTGTGTGTGTGTGTATGTATGTGTGAGTGTGTGTGTGTGTGTGTGTGAGAGAGAGAGCGCGGGAGCGGATGAGGAGCCAGATGAAATGTTTTCAGGGGGATCATCTGTGGTGATGACAAATTTCCGCGGGCGATGACTGACTGTCGGAGACCTTCAGAAAATCCCCTTTCAAGCCTCGCAAGGGGAAGATGGGAGAGGCAATATGATTTGAGCGAAAGCGTGGAGAGGTGGTGTTAAGCTGCAGCGCATTCTCTCTCCCGTGCACCCTCCTTTTTTGCTCTCGCTCTCTCTCTCTCTCTCGCTCTCTCTTCTTCTCCACAAGCGTTGCCACCACCCCACCCTTTCTGGCATTCAAGGTTTTTCTGGCCTGGCTTTGTGCAGCCCTTTTCTCGCTCCCTTTCCTTCTCTCCCTCTCTCTCTCTCTTCCTCCCTCCCTCTTTTGCTGCCATCTCCGTGAAGTCGGGAGAGATGTACAAAGGCGGCGGTGGCGGTCGTTAGTCTTGTTGCGAGGGAAGGAGGCATATCCCGCTGAAGGCTGCGGAATAATGGATGCGAGCAGCGGGGAGGAAGCGTACTCCGCCGAGCCCCGCCGCCCCGGCATGCTGACTGAAGATGAGCTCGTGCCGAGAGCAGGGGCGCCCGAGACAGACAGATTGACAGTGTGAATCACCCGGCCAAGCTGTCGGGAGTGTCAGGACAGATCTCTTCTGCATCCTCAGAGTGATGTCTTAAAAAAAAATCCCTCCGAAAATGATATGGGGAAAAGGAAAAAAATACACGTATGAATAAATAATAATAAAAATAAAAAAAAACCAACAACAATGAAACATCTAACTTTTAGTGACATCAAAATGTCAGCACCTCCTCAAAGAGGATGTCTGTATGACGAATGAGAGATGTGAAGGATGTTTTTTTTTATTGATGTTATTCCCTTTTCGGTGTTGACATGAGGAGGGGGTGAGGTTTTCAGAGAAATGTCCTCCACTTTGATGTGTTGTACTGTATTATTCTTTCTGTTTACCGAAATGCATGTCATACATGATAGATTTCTTGTCCATTACCTTGCTACAATCTACGCAACATCTGAAAACATTCACGGTTGACATTTAGTGGACTAATAGTGAATGTTGGTGACTTGCTTTGTTTAAAAACCAAACAAACAAACAAAAAAAAAATTATTAAAGCCAAATCTGCCACATGATGGAAGAATAACAAATTGCTTGTTCAAATTAAACAAACAGGTGACTTTCCAGACTTGTGGACTGTAGCCCAACAACCCACCGGGCACGCCATTCAGCGGTGTTCGGCGGTCTGGGCTTGACGCGCAGGATTTTAGAATAGTTTTCTATCTCTGTGCGTGTCTGGTGGGCGCTGGGCTTTAGGCACTTGCAGGCTATTAGAATGAAGGAAGAAAATGTGCACACCATTTTAGATGTGTATAATTAAGATCACACACAGGACATTTGGTAAAGACAGATATCTGTTGGAGATAGCAATTTTGGGGTCAGTACAACTGATCTGTTGATGTTTTAGGAGTGACACACGAGTCCCTGGTATGGGTGTCCATTTTACACGGCAAAGAAAACGGCTCTTACCAACAGAAAACCGAGTAAATTCATACCCCATCAGTTAAGCTTTTTCCTATGATCAGTTGTGAAATTGAGTTTCCCCTCGTTGCTACTCGCAGCACCCGCAAGTTCAAGTTAAATCAGAGTGGTTCCATCACAATTGTAAATAAATCCAATTTCTGCTCGCCGGTGGCATTACTTCACTCTCCCCCTCCCTCCTCAAAGCTGCTAAGAACACTATGTTCGCGAGAACATGAGATTGTGACAACATAAGCCTGGTATTATAAGACATTTTAGCAAGCTTTCCATCTGCAGGATATTTCTAGAGGGGGTGTGTGTGTGTGTGGGGGGGGGTGGATTATCCAACCAGGAAGGGGGTTTACCTCATATCACTGCACTCAATGCCTTGTGCTCTCCCCCACCCTCGACTCGCCTCCAGAAAACTGCGGATGTGCAGTGAAGTGGGTGTCAGGGCGGGTGCGCCGCCGTGTGTGTAATGTTTTCTGACGGCTCGGAGCATTTCCTTCTCTTTTTTCCCCTCCCCACTCTTCTCTCTCCTTGTCTCTTCTTTTCTCTCCATTCTTATATTTTCTTGAAACCAAAGGACGAGACAGACCCTGGCCTCTTTGGGCTGCTCTGTGCGTCTGTGTCTGTGTCTGTGTGTGTGTGTGTGAGTGTGTGTGTGTGTGTGTGTTGGTGTGGGTGGGTGTACGTGTCTGCGTGTATGTATTTGTGAGCGTTTGTCAGAGGAAAAGACAGGGTGCGAAGGTTTAACTTGCATATTTACATACTCATCCGCTCTCAGGCCCAGGCTTGAACAGATGGTTTCTGTTTTTCCTGGCAGATTTGCGAGGAAGCCACAAAAGGCCCCTGCTTTGACAGGGAGCCAAACGGTTAAGACTGCAACTGGCAAAGGCAGGAGAGTACGAGAGACCAGGGAAGTCTGCAAGGGGGGTTTGTGTATGTGTGTGTGGGGGGGGACTGAACAGCGGGAGTGAGACGGACCACAAGCAAAATCTTAAAAAGATGATGAACTAACAAACCTGAGGCTGACACCACTATACAACTGTAACTGTTGCAAGACGGCAACATTTACCCCACCACTATCACCCCCACCGCACCCCCCCTCTCTTTACGCCTTCTGATTTGGTTTCAGGGAAGGGAAAGAGAATGTATATTGAGGGCATTCAGAGCGTAGGGGTCATGTGGTCACTGGGTGTGAGTGAGCTGATACGAAGCTGTAAACATCAATTAGCTGAGCCAGGCCTGGGCGTTCCCCTTCCCGCCGACAAACACACTGAGGCCATTTGGACTGGAGACCAGGAGGAGGAGGGGGGAGAAGATTGCTGGTGATTTTTAGCTTCAGGAGTAGACAGAGCAGAGAGCAAAAAAATAATAAATAGCTCGCCTTTCGACTGCAGTTTAATGATTTGGTGTTAAACTACTGATAGATTTTGCCTGGAAGCCCGTCTGAATTTTTTATGTAGGTGTTATATATATACACCTATAGGTGATACGTAATTTTAATAACGCAATGATGAATTCTGTTCTGCACATTTATTCTATATAAGCGATGGAAGCACTCCATGTGAAAAGAAAATGCAAGGTCAATGTGAAATAGAGCTCAGAGACAGTTTTCCACAGAGTACATTACATCTGATTTTCATCCCGCTTAAATTATTAAGATGCATACATAAATTATGGTATTATATAAGTCTACGTGTTGTGCTTTTTTTTCCATCAGGCCTCCTTACCAATAGGGGGCGCTGGGCATCACATCAGAGGGAGCACTGAACCCATATTGTTATATGAATCCTCTTTTTTCATTTTCCAATTTTGTATCATAATACATTTTCATTTTAACCAAAACATATTTCATGTATTATGTCTAGCATGTTTCTTTTTAAAATAATGATTAATATAATAAGATTAAACTTGGGTTAGATTACATGAATAAGCTATTAAGATCTGTGAACACAGTGCTTAGAAACTAAATACAAATATGTGCAAGATTACAACTACAAAACAGTAGTTTGAGAAACTGCATGTGGTGACAAGACTACATGTGGAGCAAGTCTGTAACCTGAAGGTTTAGAGAGCTCTTTAGATGGAGACAAAAAGGCCCTTCAGCACTTCCGCTGTCAACCGGTGTCTATTGACAGTAAATATATCACAGATGTGTTCTGCTGCCATCAGACTATGAAAACGGCAATGGCAGCATAAGTCTCCGGGCACTGACTGCTGTTACTGTAACCTTGCTCCAAGGTCAACAAATGAAAAGCTGAGCCGAACACGGTGAATGGCAGCCACACAGATACCCACTTCTGTGGGGTTTTGAGAGAAAAAGAGAGAGAGAGAGAGAAAGAAAGAGAGAAAGAGAAAGAAAGAAAGAAGGTGAGGGGGACAGAGAGAGAGAGAGAGAGAAAGAGAAAGAGAGAGAGAGAGAGAGATGGAGCGAGTGGGGTGAGATGACTGTACGCCACAATGGCCTTGGCTGGTGAGGCAGCCAGTGAAAGGATGTTAAATAGACAGCAGATCCCCGCTGTGCAGCGAGCTCTCGGTGGAGAGAGACTGAATGGGCTCTGCTTTCACAGGTCAAAGATGCGCCGGCAAGAGAATCAGCACTCGTGTTTTGCCTGCTGTAAGCGAATTTGCCAGCGTGGGCAGACGGCGCGGCTACAGAGACTTTCACTGGGGGTCTGCTGTGCTAATCCAATAGATCAACTTGTACAAGCTCTAGGCTTTGCACCCAAACTACAATGACAGAGGAACAAATACAGTAGGGGGAAAACAAAGCACAACAACAACGAAAAAATGCATGTTGGCTAAACAGAATTCTTAAATCTGTTGAATTGATGTGAAAAAAAATGTTGGCTAAACAAAAACAAAAGAAGAAATACTTCAAAACGAGACAACAAAATGTAATCGTTAAAGATGTCCTCCGTGTCGCCCCTGCTGTGCTCGTAACCGCATTAACTCCACTAATGACATTCTCAGTGTTTCCATAAACAAGCCGGTCGTTTACCCAAACAAGCTCGCCATCGTGTCAGCTGCGGACAGCTGCCGTCCTACCCGCAGCGCCCCTGGTGCTCTCCAGCCGTTTTAATTAGTGCCCGAGCTGTGGCCCCGGCGCGCTGGTTGGTGCGTCTCCGGGGCCCGAGCGCTGGCGTGCTGATGGCCTCTTCGTCGATTTGATCGGACGTTTGCCCCCCCCCCCCCCCCCCCCCCTCCTCCTCTGAATAGCACCGCGATCAGACATCTGCTGCGAGGTTGATCCAGCAACACTCTCAGTCATCATGCTCCCACCCCACCCACAGCCCACCCACACCCATATCAGCTTCGAATGGCAAGGCCCAGGGGGGAGCGAGGGAGACCGGGGGGGGGGGGGCGGGCGGACTAGCGAGGGCTGATCCAGGCGGCCGGTCCGCAGCCATCGTATCCTCCGCAGCGCTCTCACCTCTTAGCAACTGCCAGGGAGTGCTGCCACCCGGGAGGCTAGTGCCGCTTTCACAGCTCTCGCCTCCACTATTTCACCCTCCCTCTCCCTCTCCCTCTCCCTCTCTCTTTCTCTCCATCGCACCGAGACCACCTGGCTGTGCCTTGCGCCCCTGCCGCATGCATGAGCACTTGTAACACTCATACTCTCGCTCCCGGACTCCCAATATTTCTTCTTCCTGCTACCAGCGCTGATTGAATACCTCATGACTGCATGCAAACCAATTAAGAGCGTGTCCTCTTGCCCCAAACAGCAGGCTGGGTAGCTAATATCCAGCGCCAGAAGCATGGCCGGATGAGAGGAGCGCTGCCATCTGTGGACGCATGCCTTGTGTTATTGCTAATGGATTAAAGCTTCAAGTTCACCTAGTTTCCAACAGCTACAAACACAAGAGTGCTCTGATTATCCTCTGATTACAACTCATTATCTGCGATGGCTTTGTTTGGAGGAGATGATTTATCAGCAAGGACAAAAAGGGGAAAACAATAACAACAACAACGACAACAACAACAAAAAAAACCCCTAAAAGAAACAGCCAGTGCTGGCACGACCCACAGCCGTGTAATGAACCAACACGGTTATCGTGTCACCTTTTTAGCACGCGCAAGTCCTGTCCAAGCACTTAACTGCTCTAAAATGGAGGCCATCATGAAGACGTGTAAACCTTCTCTCCCCACCAAAAGGGTTGAGCAGAGACAGGGAAAAAACACAACCTCCAGAGGGGATTATCTGCAATCTGTGGACTCAGCATGTTACATGCTTGTCGAGAAACGGCTCCAGAGAGAGAGAGAGAGAGAGAGAGAGAGAGAGAGAGAGAGAGAGAGAGAGAGAGAGAGAGAGTGAGAGAGTGAGAGAGAGAGAGAGAGAGCGAGAGAGAGGAGTGCAGAGAGTGCAGCTCAAATTCTTCCGTGACGTCGTCTTTCAAGTGCAGGA
Source organism: Sardina pilchardus (assembly GCF_963854185.1). NCBI lineage: Eukaryota > Metazoa > Chordata > Actinopteri > Clupeiformes > Clupeidae > Sardina > Sardina pilchardus. The sequence goes on along the minus strand of NC_085000.1, from coordinate 27,430,015 downwards.
AATGGTGGCCGGGAGAGAGCCAGCGCGCGTCGGCCTGGCGACACACCCTCTTCTCTCCCCGCTTCCCCCTTTATTTGGCTTTATATAAAGCATTCCTCAGAGCTAGTGGAGCACGCTGTGTTTATTCAGTGGTGGGCACTTCTGCTGCACTGAAATGAAATGAGGGGGAGAGAGGGCTGTAGAGAGAGAGAGAGAGAGAGAGATAGAAAGGGGGGATAGAGAAAGGGAGATGGAGATAGAGGGAGGGAAGGAGAGAGGCAACAGGCACAGGGGAGGGAGACAGAGTGCTGTAGCACAGTCGTCTTTGGCCTTGGCCACCATCCCGGGAAGTGTTCTTTATGACCTCCTCCATCCTCTCTCTCCACTTAACGCAACACTTGTATCATAGCCTGGACCTGTGGCAAAGACCACTACAGCGCCGGGAAACCGGCCCTGGCAAACGATCAGGGCAACAGCGAATTGTATATTTATGTGAGGCAAGAGAACCCGGGCTGATGGGACGAGAACAAATAAAATGGAATTTGTTTTTTGGTTCTCTTCATCCGAAATCCAACCAAATGCGAAGGGAGTCGCATAGCAGATAAATCACTAACACGAAAAAGAATGAGTCGAGGGAAGGGGAATAACGGGCTATGGATGGGAATCAAGCGGCCCCCGCGAGGGACAAAAGACTGGCACTGGAAGGCAGAACTGACTCCTGGACACGACACCACGTCCAAAGTCCAGCAACCGAGACAACAGAAAGTGGCTTTAAAGCAGCAGAGGAAAAAATTAAAAAAAAGAAGAGCTTTTTTTCCTTCAGTTCTGTGCGTATTGAGGCGAACCTTTAATTTTTCTCCACTTGAGACTATAGCCTTGTGCTCTACTCTTCCCTCCTTTTATCATGCTCACTTCGCACACCCTCCTTGTCTGGCCGTCTCTCTCTCTTTCTCCCTCCCTCTCTCCCTCTCTCCAGTTATGTTTGAAGAGCAGCCTGTTTTCTGCTGGCAGCTCAATGAAATGAATCTTTACTGCTCTCATGGCAGGGACACCGTGTCGGAGAGAGAGGGAAGAGGTGGGTGGAAGGCGGGTGGGTGAAGGGTTGGAGTGTGAAGGTCCATTACTTTCCTGTAAAGCAGACGGACCCTCCAGGCTGAATAGCATTACAGAGCCTCACTCCAAGCACATCGATGGCTGCTCTCCCAAGTCCCAGGGCCCCCGTCCAAATCACCTCGAGAGTTCTCCGAGAACGCGAGATTTGATTAGGCGGACACCTGACACACAATATTACATTTTGGGAGACGAGCGCTCGTGAAATGGAATCTTGAGGAGGGGGAACATTTGAGAAGGGAATGCTGATGACGGATGAAAAGAGGTTTTTGTTCCAAATGACAGACCAACTTGTCTTCTGCCATACTAACATGTCAACACAAATACGTCATGGTGACAAAGCCCCACGTAAGCACTTCTGAGAAGATCCTACTATTACAAAAGAGCTTGATGATGTCTCTTTCAGACTATGCTAATTGCAGGCTTTCTGCTAAATCCACAGATTGCGCAAGAAACCCACAGGGAGTGTCAACATGCAAGAAGTTATACCGATCCTCCAAAATTAATTGTGCACAAGGTGAAGCTGCTATGAGGGGGAAAAAAAAGAGGCAGAGTTCTGGCTGAAGGTCAACTACTGTGCTTACTTGCTTCAGGCCTGGCCTGAGCGGTTTAGTCACAGCTTTCATTTGACTGTGCAAACATCTCCTGGTTAATCATTGTAGGTGCCCAGCCTGATCCTGTGTATTTCATGTTGGTGCAGTTTGAAAAACAGTTGTTCTGTGATCATTAACACGCCTCGCTACTTGTGAAAGAGGCCCAGTGTGAGTGAGTGAGATTATGTGTGTGTGTGTATGCGCGCAGAGTCGACGTCGTTCATGGAAAACATAAATGAAACTAGAAATGCAATGAAATGATCTCGGGCATCGGGCTCCAAGCGATAGAGACACCTACTCTCAATTTCTTCTCTCTAAACCAGCCATCCATCCAGCCACCCTCCCTTCGCAAACCCACCTACCTCCTCCCGCCGTCAGGAGAGATTTTCTTTATCGACTTAACTCTCCGCCGAATCAATATGCCACAGAGCATGCACCTCATAACGAGGCTTTCACTGACTGCACATGTTCCAATGAACCCGACAGGATATTGAGGCCAATCTGTGCATAGTGCTGACCTTAAAATGCATGTTTTTTTCTCTGTGTGTGTATGTTTGTGTGTATTTACCAACCCCCCGCCCTTCTTGTGTGTCAGCAATCGGTCTCCCCCAAGTCGATGCCTGCTACTTGACTCGTGTTTGTCCCCCTTATCTGTTTACATTTCTCTCAAAAGTGTATCGATCAGTGACAAGGGCGAAGAAAAATGCTAGTGCCCCTGATCTGATAATCACCCCAGTGTGCAGCATGGTTTACTGCAGGAGACGGCAGATTTCACACTCGCTTGACAAGTATTAGCCTGCTCTAATCTGCCTACAAGGAATCTCTTTTTATAGGCCGTCAAAAGGTTTGCGGGGGTTGGGGGGGGGGGGGCAGATTTCAGCCTCTTCAAAGACTGTCATTTTCGTCAGAGGAGTATTTACACCCTTATTGCAGCTTGTAATAGACAGAGCAAAAAAGCTAGTGAATCACAAGCCTGTGCCTGTAAGAACTTCCCACCAGACATTACCGCATCCAGCAAAGGACATAACAGGATTCACGCAAGCTCTACACCGCTACGAAACCAACAGATATTTTTTTCTGCTTCTTTTTCTTTCTGCAAGTGTGATGAGGAAACAGTCTTTCTAAGCTTTGTGTTAAACCACAACAGCGGTGCATTAGCGGCGGAGTGGAGACACGAGGTGGTTCGCTGCCAAACTTGACAGGACTGATCTGAACAGACAGCTGTAAAGCGAGTCTCAGGTATGCTGTCAAACTAATTTAATGGCTGTTGCACACCAGACAAGATCAGGTAGATCCACTCCCCTACCCAGATTACACACACGGCCCACCTAACACCACGCTGAAAAACGATCCCTTTCAACAAGTTACGTTTGTACATTCAGCTTTGTCAGGTGATAAGAACTGGAAAAACCTAAACAAGACAAAGCTGAAGAGAGAGTTATGTTCGCAGTCAAATCCTATTCAGACTTTTTAAGGACAGTGGAAATATGTCTGAAACTAAAATGCAGGAAGGAAATAGAATAGGAAAGTGAGTGTGTGAAAGTCTACATTATTAAATACCACTCTTCTAAAATTAAACACAACTGAGGTTTTCCTTCTATTACCTTGGTTGGAGACATTTAGTGAAACCTAATAATGAATAACTAGTTTGCACAAAGTCCAACCGCGTCATTACTCTTACTTTCAATGACAAACTGCTCTCATTCCTAAAGACTTAGATAGAGTCATGTCGCTCCTTGTCCTTTAGGTAAAAATTAAATGTCAAAATTGCTGCTGAGAATGGTGTGCCATTTTCAGGCCAACTCTTGACTTTGTTTGTGCACATATATTCCAAAGTAAAGTCTACTCAGAAACACGGCTGGCTGTCATGTTAATATTTAATTGTAAATACATTACAGTTTACTCTACCCATCTGCGGTTGTTGTGGAGCTAAAGAATGTCTTCTAGCTTTTAAATATCTGTGCTAACATGTGCTCTGGGACATGTTATGGGGCATTTGCACTGTGGGAATCTTTTTTTCCGTGAGCAGAAAATTACAGCTCTGGTGTTGTGTTTAGCAGAGAAGCACAATGTTCATGAATAAGCCTTCAGGGATCTGACCTGCAGACAAACTGATAAATGTGATGCATGATGAAATGTGCTTTGCTTCCCCCTCCCCTATTGTGTGTGTGTGTGTGTGTGTGTGTGGGAGTGTGTGCATGTGTCATCCCTCTCCATGTGTGTATCACACACTAGTGCATAATGTCTTACTTTGGCATGCTACATGAAAGAATGAAAAACTACAACGAAAGTGACCAACAAATAATCCAAAAATATTTTACAATATCAAAACTGACAACCTAAATGAAATTCTGTAATGGACTAGTACCCTGTCAGTTCAAATAAAAGTGGAAAAAGAAAAGGCAAAAGAAAATGAATGAATGTCTCTTGGTGGAACGGGAGGAGAGGAACTCATAAACATTTTTCTAATGAGGGGGAAAAATGCTTACCGTTTCCTTGTTGGGAAGTAGGTCTTTCCGAATCCTGAAGAAGTTTTTGCCGTACTGTCTCAGTCCTTTAATGAACCGTTTCTGTGGAGAAAGTGACAAAACAAAAACGAATTAGGGGAAAACAGCAACGGAGAAATAACAAAAATATCAGTAGCAGTGAGGAGAAATCAAGTTACACTATGTCAGCACGGGTGCATGGAACCCTCTGACTACACCGCACCGTTAACCACTGTGCGAGGGAAGAAAAACAAACGTTTTGATGCTAATCTGAAAACCTCAGCGCTCCCTTCGTTTTTTAAGCCTTTGAGCTGGAAAGCAAAAGAGCACAGCACCAACACAACACAACACAACAGAACACGACACAACACAAGACAAGCCCAACACAGCACAATACTCAGGGCCCGGCCAGACGGACAAACTGCAGAGGAAATAACAACAAAAGCAGGAATCTGAAGGGGAGATCAAACAGCCCCGGCACCGAGGCCACACATAATGGCAGTTTAGCATGAAATGGAAGTTCGACGGGAGCAGATATGCATATCAGAGAGTGGCGCGGCACACCAAGTTCAAAGCCAACAACTGAAAAACTTCAGTAACTTCCACAGAAGCACGCAGACATTTCACTGTTCAGCTGTCCCCTCGCTTACACTCACTCACACTCACTTGATCTCTTTCACACACACACACACACAGACCACATGCAGACATCAGCACCAGCTTAAAATCCTGCTCGAACTACTAAAAATATCTTTCGGCTTCAACATGCTTAAAAAAAAAATAACACTACCAAATGTTACCAAAAAAGAAACCTCTCGCTCCGACAACAACAGGAAAACGACAGAACAGCGACACAAACTGCCATAAACATAAAACAAATATTCAGTTACCTAACTTCCACAAGTAAAACTCATTTCAGAGGAGAAAAAAGCCAACGCCAAAAATACACAGATATTCCGGAAGAGAAACAGAAGGCAAGGGTGGAAAAAAAAGAGCATTTACCACATGCAAAAACACAGCGCCTTTCAATCCCTTCAAGAGTAGCGGAGGGTGAAGGCTGGGAACATTCACAGGCAGCGAAGCAGACGAGCGACTGATTTACTTTCGTGTTCCAGCGGCGAGCCCCCGCTCCTCGGCAATCTCAGCGATCGCTCCCTGTAGAACTAAACTCCGGCAACAAGGCAGGCAAAGTCCAGGCGGAGGCACAGCCCCAAGAAAGCTACCAGCTGGCCTCCGAGAGGGAGGGCAGGACAAGAAGGGCAAAACACCGTGTCGCAAATCCACACAAAAGTCTCCCGGAAAATGTACGGCGCTTTTGCTTGTTTTTGTATTTCTGCGCGTGTGTTTTTTTTTAACAAGCAAGAAATAGCTTGTCACTCTCTGCTCCTCCACTACAAAGGGGAAGGCTTTACATGTGATCTTTCTGCTAGAGAGCCTCTGGTCCACGGCAGGGCGCAAGAGGCGGAGTGGAGTGGCGCGGAGTGGAGCGGAGTGGAGCATGGCTTCCAGCGTGTGCCTCTGACGAATCACACGCGCTCTCTCTCTCTCTCACACTCACGCTCCACAATTGCACTCCGGGGAGGTCGAAACTGAGCATGTGCACGGAGCGCTGGATTTAAATGCCTCGTGTAAACACACACAGCGCCACACGGTCAAGACACTAGCCTCTAATAGTCTCACAAGTAGTTTGCCTGCCATGGACAAATAAACAACAACACTCTGCAATTTTTTTAATTTTATGTTTTTATCACTTTTTTTTCTATTGTCATTTCAACGTAATGTTTTCTGTATCCACTACAACAGTCATCTACTCCGACAACTGTACGAGCTCAGGAGGAGGAAAAGGCAGGGATAATTCTCCGCTCAGAGATATCTTGGACTCGCGCATCGGAGACAAGTGAGACGCAAAACCAGACATGGAGTCCCCCTCCTCTCTCCACGCACACACACACACACATGCAGACACACTCTCGGCCTACACCGAGCCACCAACCCCCCTCCAGTGCATACAGTATGTACCGCTTATGTAACCAGCCGACTGTTTACAAATGGCTTTTTAAAGGAACAATCTGTGGTGAGCGTGGTGAGAGAGAGAGCAGAGAGAGAGAGAGAAAGAGGGGGGGAGGGTTTCCTCTTCCTTTTTTTCTGCCTCCATTTGGTTCGGCACTTTTTAACAAGATTTCCTCTTCAAAGAGATCACGTAAATCACAGCAAATTAAAAAGGCTAATACGGCAAATTTCAGGCTAAATTGCCCGAGGGGGCTTTGAACATGCTCGTAACACCGCCTCAAACACTGCACATCACTTTGTTGTTGTTCTCGCAGCGATACTGGGTACACGGCTCCAAACGACGCGTCTAAGGCAAGAGAAACAGACCTCCAGATGAGCCGCACAGACACACACACACATCCACAGTTGGGTTTTCTGCGGCTGGGAGGTAAGGCGACTGAGCCAGCAGATGGAGCCGTCTCCATGAAAACAGCCTCCCTCAGCCGTCTCCATGAGAACAGCGTCCCTCGGCCTCCCGCTCGACCCCCGTGGCCAGCTGCCACCGAGTGGAGGTGAGGAAGGGGACTCAGGATCACAAGTGGTCAAACGCTTTGATCTGAATGGCCTAGGAGCTAAATAACACGTCGTGCATTAGACTGCATGTAGAGACTGCAATCTTTTGGACTTTGACTAGGATTAAACACCATACATATACTATTTGCATGATTAAAGCAGAACCTTTAATCGTATAACCTTTTCAAATGGCGTATAACAAGCACTAGGCCACTAGACCTTCGACCGGATTCTGTGTCTGTCCGTGAGGGCGAGCGCTCCAAGAGAACTCGAGCGTGTTTGTGAGTTTGACCGTTGGCCTCGAGAGGATCGGTCAGCTCTCCGCCTGACCAGCGGGGTTGACCGCCCTCTTGGCAGCGGAGTCCCAAACGCGGCGGCTCCCTGACCCACGGGGTCCCCTCCTCGGCGGGAGCCGGCCAGCGGGGGAAACCAGAGCTGACCACAGGAAACACCACTGCCCCGCTCACATCCCCGACACACACACACACTCCAGCAGGGCCATCACAACACTGCCCAGACACACAGCGTCAGCACCACAGAGCTTCACAACAAAACAGCAAGAGCACCAAAAGCCTTTTATAATGTTACAACGTACACAAGCCTTTTATAATGTCACAACGTACATATGTAGCCTACGCACACCAATACTCTACACCCTCACTTGAAGCATATAATAGACGTATATACGCATACACTCCATACATACACACCATCTGTGGCTATGCAGTGTTGATTTGATAAAGTCACACTTAAAAACACACAGCGCTGGCATCACTGGACTGAGCTGAATAAGTTCTCATAATGCGGAGGTCTCCCTTCCGCACCGCTGGGACCAAAATCAATTACACCTGCCAGCGCCGGGCCGTGTTAGTGCCCTGATTATGTCACGCTAATTACGTTCCCCCTACTGTAATATTTACACTGCCTGCCTATCCGCTCGGCAGGCTCTGTCTCTTTCTTCCCCTCCCTCCTCTGTGCCTTCCCTCCTTCCTTCTGTCTTCTCCCTCCCTCCCTCCCTTTCTCCCTCCCTCCCTCCCTCCCTGCCTGCCTGCCTGCCTGCCTGGCTGCCTGGCTGCATGTCGGCTCCAGTTTAAGGCTCCATTTCAGCTGCCTGAGCTCACTGCTCCGCGAGCCCAGCTAATAAATCATCCACCAATCTGCTCTCCCGATCGCTCGGCCCCTGCCAGCAAGGCTCCAGCCCTCCGTTGCTAGGCGATGGGGGCCGGAGCGGGAGGGGCCTCGCAAGCGGAGCAGAGCGAGGCGGAGAGAGGGGTGGGGGTGTGTGGGTAGTGTTGGGGAGAGGGGGGGGGGGGAGGTGGCAACAGCGCTACCAAACCAGCAGGCACGCTGCAGAAACAACAGGCTTCTCTCTGTCAGAAATTGTTCCAGAGAGCTGGCTCTTTCCCCCGATTTTCTCTCTCCCTCTCTCCCTCCCTCCCTCCTCTCTCTCTCTCTCTCTCTCTCCCTCCCTCTCTCTCTCTCTCTCCCTCTCTTGCTCACTCGTTCTCCCCTCGGCTGCTGAACAGAGTGCTATTGTAACAGGGAGCGTAGGGCAAGAGAGGAGGCTCAAAAAGGTCCATTGTGATGATGAACGCACACTTCCTGCTCAAGCGGTAATTGTTAAAAGCTGCAGAACTGGTTGAGATCACACAGGCGGGGGGGGACATGAGAGATGGTGTCAACGAGATCACAACCCCCAGAGTCCACTCAACACACACACAAACACAAACACACACACGGCTCGCTCCTTCTCTCGCTTTCTCTCTCTCTCTCTCCCCTTTAAATATCTCGACTGGGAGTGAGATTGTGGAATCAGTGCACTTGACCTCTTTTTTAAACCTGACCTGCCATTTCCTGAGAACTGGCCAGAGAGAAAGAGAGAGAGAGAGAATGAAAGAGAGAGAAAAAGAGAGAGAGAGAGAGAGAGTGAGAGAGAGAGAGAGAGAGAGAGAGAGAGAGAGAGAGAGAGAGAGAGAGAGAGAGATATTACACAGATCCACCAGCGTTGGAGAGCCAAACAAGAACAGACATGAGGGTGGTGGGGTGTGTGTGTATGGGGAGGTTAGCGGCTCGGTAATGACACACTTCAACCTCGGCCGACCACAGACGAGCACACCACACAGACAGCCACGTCCTCGCTGTTGCACATCACACACACATTAAGTAACACACACGCACGCAACAGTGTTCCACAAGCCACGCAGGCACAGATGACTTATTGATGAGCACGCCCGCTGGGTGCAGTCTGCATGTCGAGCCGACGGACAAAACTCTTTCAGGTGCCGCCTTTTTCTCTTTCTTTCTTTCTTTCTTTTTCGCCTCTCGCCTCTCAAACGGCCCCTCAACCGCCCGAAAAACATGTAACGGTATGCAACAAACCGCAGTTTCCCCTCGCCAACCCTCTCAAAGAGGTGACAGGAAATCCTTTTCGCTTTATTATTCTTTTGAAAAGCACACAACTGAGGAGCCACCACAGTCTGATTGCCGTACAAAACAGCCACTGTGCTGCCGCTGCTCGGCTTGTTTGCTCGTCTTTTCTTCTTTTTAATATGGGTTGCGAAAAGCCAACACCGATTTGTATGTGAAGAAAAATACAAGCAAAAAAGACGATTTCGAACGGTTGCACTTGATGACAGTTGAAGGGGAGAAATAAAAGACTAAATCAACTTTGAAGTGGGTGGGTGGGTGGCTGCACGTCTCCGAGGCGCAGAGCTCTTTTAAACCACCCACCTCTCGGATTTGCGAGGGGGATTTTGATGTTGGAATGTTCCGATCCGCTCGACTGGTGTTGTGCGGCCCCCTCCCTGCTGTTCCCTCGCTGGAGGGGGGTGGGGGGTGGGGGGGTGGATGAGGAGGGGTAGCGGTGGACTGTGGGTGGGTGGAGTGTTTTTTTGGGTGGGCAGGGAAATAAATCAGATGGCGCTGCGGCACCCCGTGTTGACCACTGGGGGGGGCTTGAGAGGACTGAGCCGAGCTGCCGTGCGCAGACGCACACGCTGGGCTCGTCTTCCACAGACTGCCCCGCAGATTCCACACCTGGCCACAACAAGGAGCCACACGCGGAACATTCTAGAAGGCTCTGCCAGTCAGATGAAATGGGAAAACATGTGTTTCAATATACAGTATGAACATACCGTTTAAATATTTGTAGGATGGCAAAGAATGAAGAGTTTCTTGTACGTGCCTATGTTAAAAGAATTATTTCCTATTGTGACCATTTACAAACATACAACTATCATAGTTTGTCTAAAGTCTAAAGTGTCAAGCCTGACTGCAAAATCTCTGAGACTGACTTTCACGTCTGGCTGTGATTGATACAAAATGGTCTGTGAAGATCAAGCTGTGACTTTGTGTAAAATAAATATAAAAATCCAGGAACGATATTATAAAAGGGCTGAAAGTACACCAGAGCCCAAATAGCTGCCGGCAAAAGACGTAGGAGGCAGCAGGGGGACGAGGTGGGAGTGGGGGGTGTGGTGGGATGGGGGGTGGGGAAGGGAGGGCGACAAGTGACCCTGAAGATGAGATGATGCTGCCATCTCCGAGGCAGTCACTGTCTCTTTGGCTCACATCTCCAAAGGCAGCTGAGGAAGAGAGCTGGAATAATGAGACCGCGGGCCTGGAGGGGGTCTGTGCCGTGGCATGAGGAGAGAGAGAGAGGGAGGGATAGAGAGAGGGAGGGAGAGAGAGAGAGGGGGGAGAGGGAGGAGAGGGGAAGGGAAGACCATGAGAGCAGAGGAGAGGAAGGATAGAAAGTGGCAGAGAGAGGGAGAGCGAGAGGGCTGAGGTGGGGGGTTGGGAGGGGGATGAATAAATGAGGTGCAGCAGGCCTGCTCTCTGCATGAAGGTTAGGGCTACATTTACACCTGTCCCTCCAGGCGGCGCGGCTGCAAAGGCACAAGCTGAAATCAGATCAGCCGGGGCCCGGCCGCCCCCCCCCCCCCCCCGCCCCGTCCTTGGGTGTACCAGCCTGGCCTCACTGACTGGGCATGGCTCTGAAGCTCTCTCTCTCTCTCTGTTTGTGTGTGTGTGTCTCTCTCTCTCTCTCTCTCTCTTTCTTTCTGTGTGTGTGTGTGTGTGTGTGTGTGTGTGTGTGTGTGTGTGTGTGTGTGTGTGTGTGTGTGTGTGTGTGTGTGTGTGTGTGTGTGTGTGTGTGTGTGTGTGTGTGTGTGTGTGTGTGTGTGTGTGTGTGTGTGTGTGTGTGTGTGTGTGTGTGTGTGTGTGTCTAGGCCCTCCAGCTGCTCAAAGGAGCATAAGTGTTACATCAGAGATATAACCTGATGGAGGAGAAGCCTTCAGCTCACCCACTCTGTTTCTGCTACAGCTGCGGTCTACTGCTTTAAGGAGATACAAATTACTAGTTGACATCTATATATACATATATATAAACAACAACAACAACAACAACAACAACAAAGCTAGTGTGCTGATGAATAAAACCAGAACTTTCTGGCCCTGCCTATTTCTGTGTGTGGAGGGACGGGGGTGAGATGACTGCTGCCTGGCCAGTGGAATTTGGTGGCACGCAGGGACAAGCATGTCACAGAAACGGCCAATCGCAACGGCAGCGCTGGTGGACTGCCCCCAGCAATCGCCCATAAATAAACAAAATTAACGACGAGTTCGGCATGAGGACGGGGGGGCCTTAATCGGTTTCGATTAGCTGCTGACAGAGAGGCCTGGAGTTCTGTTTATTCCAAAGTGCCTGTCACATCGGCGCAGAGGCCGAGGAGCTCAAATCCAGCTCAATCCTGAACATCTGACACGTGCATTGCCAACATGCCAGACGCCACCTGCTATATCGGAGATTCATACGCGGAGCGTTTCGCTTCAACTCAAGCAGTTGATTAGAACGATAATTGTGCTATTCCCTGCTGATAACTCAATGTACACGTCTATTCAATAGCTAACCCATCACAGACAAAAAGGAACTAGCATCTGCCAAAGCCCCAACAAACCAAGACAGCTTCTAACTGAAATACATGTGATTGATGCACAGCACGGCAGGACATACAGGCCAAGTGGAATATGTCCAGTTTCTGATTCAGAGAGAAACAAAATCAAATTCACTTTCGTGAGGAACTGGGCGGGGATAACATGCTAACTTCTAAGGCACCTTTTTGGGTGGGCTTGGATCCTGCGTATACAGTGACCTCGAGTTCATAGCCTTTTTAGTCACTAGTCCGTAGCCTGATCCACTGTGACAGGATAAAGAAAACAACTTCTCTCCTATAGTCTGGATAACACTCAAAAATCCAATTGCACAAAAGGAAACAATTTTCACATAATTTTCGGGCCCTATTTTATCCCCCCCCCCGCTTTTATTTAGGCTTTCAGCACTTGGTGTGTTTGGTTTCTTGCTGGTCATCCGAGAGCCCATCACTCAGATGAAGATGTGTTCTGCAGACCATAAACAGGATGCAGCTGCCCTGCTCTCCTGGAGGAGTCCTGTCTCAACAGAATGCAAACTGCTGCCGGCTGCTGGGCAGAGGTTCAGAACACACACAAACACACACGTTCGCACACGCACGCATGCACACGCACGCACACACACACACACACTCAAACGCACTGGTATACACCTACATGCACACACTCTTTTGGACGAAGGTGTATGGGTGTGGGCAGACACAAACACGTACATCTCCACCCAAACACTTTCCAAAACAATCATTAATCCGCCAACCAGTCTGCAAAAGAGAAGAAATCTCCTGGCTTCTTACCACTTCATCCTCTGACCAACACTTCTCGATGAGTTTGGGCACGGGCTTCTTGACCAGCCGCTGCAGGGCCTTCCCAGCGTCGTAACTACTCTCGTGCAGCTGTGGAGAGATGCAAAGAAACATATAAGACACACTCATACACCTTCCAAACATTCTCTTAAAAAAAATCTCAGTGTTTCAAGTTTCCACATTTTTTGTGTCGGTTGGGTTTTGTCAGGGAGAGTGAGGAACTGGTGCTATTTGATTTTCCTTTGTGTGCGGGTGTGTGAGCCTACGATATGTCAAGAGCAGCAGAGTTTGGACAGCTGGGCCCTGAATCTGAAAGCCATTAACCAGAGAGAGAGAGAGAGTGAAAGAAAGCAAGTGAGAGGGAGAGAAAAAAAGAAAGAAAGAAAAAGAGAGAGAGTGAGAGAGAGTGAGACAGTGAGAGAGCGGGAAGCAACGAGACTCTGGTCTACGTGGCAAGCAGCAGACTCAGGCAGCTTAACTAAAATAACCTCGGGCTTGGCCTTCCGACGGCTAAGCCCAGAACGCGCTGTACAGCCTCATGCCACTGGAAAACTAAAGAGACAAGAGCCCGACCCTCCCTCTCATTAACACCGTACAGATCCACCGTACGCCACCGTGTGACTTTTTACAGCAGCGCAGCAGACGTCTGCTTTCACGAGCTGTCCCGTCTCTGACGAGAAACTAATTAAACAGATCCGAGCTACTGTATTTATGAGCGAAAACGACGCTTCTGTAGGAAAAAAATCTCTTTGACTCGCTCTCGTTTGCTTAATTAGGCCGAGCGGTACGGCGATTTCACTGGAGGAGCCGGCGATAATGTATTCGCTAATGAGACAAAGAGAGGCCATGCTGTGTGATCTGAGTGACGGCGTTCAGATTACAACCGGCCTACAATGGGAAGCAGAGATTTGGCTCTCCGACTAGAAGATCTGTACATAAACAGCGTTAGCTTTCCATGTGCTGGCACGACGGGAGCAGACGAATGCGAGGCGAGATGAAGAGAAAAACATAAACTGAATCAGAGATACACCAGCGCGGCCGCAAACAGCTCGAGGACAAAAAAGCACCGTCTAGGTCGCTCGAGCGAAGGCAGCTGCTGAGGGAAAAGCAGGTAGTCAAACAACAGAGGCCAATTTTGACGAGGGGGGCAAATACACGTATTGGAATTGCAAATGAACTGTGTGTGTGTGTGTGAGAGTGTGTGTGTGTGTGTGTGTGTGGGGTTGGGTGGGTGGGGGTGTGCAAGAAAGGTCAAGAAACGCTGAACCGCAGACAGCATTAATTCAGCAGTCATCTCTTTTCCTATCTGAATGCAAATGTCATTTATGGCACACTTAGTTCATTTGCTCGGCGTGTGTTTGCCGCATTTGTTTGGGGAGAGAAAGAGGGAGAGAGAAAGAGGGAGAGAGAGAGAGAGAGAGAGAGAGAGAGAGAGCGCAAAGCGAGAAAAGGCGGGAAGAAAAAGAAATGGAGGAGAGAAATCGCCATTATCATGCGTCAGTGTGCCGCAGGGCAGCAGAGGGCTGGATTAGCATAGCCTGCCATTCTACACAGGCGAGACTGCTTGATTCCCTCTCTCTCTCTCTCTCCATTTACTCTGTGTCTCGTCTAACCTGCCAGTGAGCTGTCGGACCCCCCTGTAGACTAGACACCCCACCCCTACCCCGCTCTGTCACCCTCGATCCCCCCTTGCCCCATCTACCCATCCAGGCTGCTCTCTCTCTGCTTGTCGGGGGGGCCCACTGTGCATTAATGAGGCTGTGAATCACACCTCTGCACTGTTCAGCAATGTCAGTCTGGAGATCAGGACGGGTCTGCAGCCTCCTCTGGTCTCCGTATCTTAAGGTGTCAATCCTGAGGTGAGGGGGGACTGATTCCTGATCAGTCTTAAACTTCTCCAGAGGGGGTTGGCGTGGAGGAAGAATGTGCACTGAAATTTAAACATTTCTCTTTCCACTCTGCGATTGGCACATGCAATGATGGTGTCTGGCACGTCGGGAATGTGTTGTTTGATTACAATCTCGGTGCCAGTTGTGCTTTTAAACGTGCCATACGCTGCTGAGATTTCAGAGAGAGAATTCCAGCGAGGAATGTGGACGTCTGCGAGGCAGCGTTAATATTTGTGCTGCGCTGATTTACATTGCAGATGTGCGCGCTCGCCGAGAATGTGGCGGCGCAAATGTATTCACAGTCTGCCACGCCGCGGGATCCACAATAATCGTATCTTAGGCGTCCGGGGGTACGTAAGGTTTATTATACTTTTCCGAATACGCCGCCACTGCGCAATGCGTTGAGATGAAATAGTTCAAACGAGTGTGTTGTGTCCATGGCATGCATTTTCGGAAGGAAACAAAAAAAAATCTCTCAAAGGCTCCTTCAGAAATAGCCTTTGCATCTGCACAGATAACAGCGCTACAGGCTTGTTCCCACACAAACGACTGCCAGCGCAGCAATTCCTTTGCTTGCAGATGCACATACATAGTCAGAATTACGAAGATAAAAAAGGGGAAAAAAAGAAGAAAACGAGGAGAAACGACGACGACGACGATGGGTCCTGCTAAAGCAATTTCCTTACAGCTCAACTCCCGAGCGATCCATTACAGAGCAAATGATTCTTCCTGGTGCCTGCGGTAGCCCAGCGAGAGGCCGCCGCCGCTCCGTGGCTTCCGCCGCTCAGATACACCACTCCTGGCTGTGACCAATTTAATTGGCCCACTTCTTTTTATGTGCATCTCGCTCTTTTCTATTGAATTTCACAGTCAAATTATTATGAGAGAAAGGGAAGGGGAGGGGGGGAGGGGGGGAGGGGGAGGGGGGGAAAAGGAATCCGTGTTTTGAGGAAATCGGGGTGTTCCGTGATTATCTTCCTTTGCCGATTGGACGACTAGGACCCTGGAGAGGGAGACGGGCGACAGACAGTGTGGATGTCGAAACTTCAAAAGATGAACTTATTAATTCATACGGCTGCTGTGTGGTCGCGCTAGATGTTTGTCGACTTGGGCGGTGGGCGAGTGTTGTGCGGCAGCAGAGAGCGGTATCAGGGTTTCTGACACCCTTCTGGAGGCCCGTATTTCATCGGCCTGCCGGATAAGGCGTTGATCGCACGCCAGGCGACGAGTCTCCTCTCTAAACAAATACGGCAGAAGCACGCGGGCGGCTTTAACGCCAGCGCGTGTATTAACTACCCACCGCGCCCCTGCCCAGAATAACACGAATGTACTTTTTCCCCCAGCCGAGGCATACCTTCAAGTAACACAAGCGTTGTGTGAGCCCCCTCGCTCTTGAAACTTGATGAGTGTTTACGCCACGCCTGTACGGACACATCTACGGGCGTCAAAAGGGGGACGGGGGCTATTTTTGACAAACCCTGGACTCAGCAACAGCCTGAGAGACCACCTCCCCCCCCAGAGCCCCATGTGTGCAACATAATCAGGGGCTTTGAGCTATAAACCCGGATATTAATCTTTATATGAGCAACGCTATGCTAAAGTGATGAGTGGGTCAGCGCTGGGGCCTTCTCCCATAAAAGAGCACATAACAATAACACAGGCAGCATCTTCAATTTACGATGATTACAGGAGACCGGGTCGGGCCTGTTATGCAAGCCATTAGCGGGGCTCCGAGGGCCCCTCTCTGCATACTGCATCTGACTTGCTAAAAGCAATTAACAGTAAATCCATCGCTGCAACACAGAGGCGGAGGAGGAGGAGGAATATTAACAGTAAAAAAAAAAAAAAAAGAAAAAAAAGAAAAAGGAAAACAGAAAATCTGCAGCGGCCAGATTTATGCTTTGGGGTTTGCCCGGACTGATGATCACTTTCACAGTGAAAGGGGGAACAAATCGCTCCGAGCCTCCCTGGCACGCGGGCGGTAAATCACACCTGCGGAAAGCCAGAGGAAGAGCAGCCTGACCAGTGGCAGGCGGACAAGGCGGCGGCTGCCTTTTGTTGCCGGCGGCGGACATTTTGAGATCCGTGGGTGGAAAGACTACCGCATCTGTGGCGGGTTATTTCCTCAGCCCTGTCATTCCATTTTCGCAGGCGCTGTATCTGAGGGAAGCCAGCAGAACTTTGAACCGACAAGCGTTTTTGATTCTGCCTGCTGAACAACTGCTTGTGCGGCTGTGGCTGCTTGTGACTTATCCGAGTGTGGCGCACATGAACTCCTCGGGTGGAGCCCGGGTGAATGAATGCGGCTCGTTATATCTGTTGCCTGATATTTATTCATGTTTTCCGGGCAGGCGACACTAATTAGTAGCGCCTTTCATTTGCCTCCTGTGTCAAGAGGCGCATTCTGACACAGCAGACATCTGGTGCTTGTGTCTCTGTGTGCGGGGAGAGTGCGAGAGGCTGGGCGCTCATGATAGGAGGGCGACACTGTTTCCCCCCCTCCTCTCCCGACACCTCCTCCTCATCCAAGGCTGCCAGTTCCTATGAAGCACGGAGCACTGATAACTTTGCAGCGATTCCCCAGACAATTTTGAATCTGTGTGTGGGCTCAGATCTCGCCACTGTGGTACTGCTGCTTCTTCAGAAAGAGACCCTTCTGCTGCTCTTTGCCATGTTGTGTGGTGTAATTACTTTTGGTGAGTGATTTAGGGAGAACATTTTTGCCACTGTGTGTGTGTGTGTGTGTGTGTGTGTGTGTGTGTGTGTGTGTGTGTAGAATTCAGAAGTGCCTCTTACAGTGTTTAGCGCGTTGAGTGTGGTGTCGTCTCTGGAAGCAGCGAGGCAGCCGTCCTCTGTGGAACCCCCGTCACACATCCCGGCAAATGCTGCCATGCTCCTGTGCACACAAACACAAACACCACATATTAAGCAATTAAGAGAGAGGTACACATACATCAGTATCAACTTCAACAGCTTCAACACTCTTAAAAAGGAACACACTCTTAACATAACAAGCACTGAAGTTTTAGTCACTTTAGATAGATAGAGAATAGAGATTAGGGGTTTGTTAAACTAACTTATAATACTTGATAGATATAATACTTGAATACTGATACCCCTGGTTATTTTATAATGCACTGAATCAAGGCAGATGCTGTGCTACTGCAGTAGCATAGTGAAGCATTAGCATAACACACAAGATAGGCATAACAGTTAGGTATACTAGCCGTAGAAGTTAAGCTACCTTGTTACTGTTAATTCATTTAGAATGTTGAAATCACAATCAACAGTGGATCTGACACTTTTCTGTTTAACTTGTGTTTTCTGTAACCTACACAATGCAGGGAAATAAAAGCTATCCACCTCATGCTCTCAATAATGCAAACAGCAGTGTTGCTAACATGAATAACTGAATAACCAGTTCAAACAACAATGTTGACAATCAGAGTTAACACTGTCGGTTGCTGGAATATTTATCCGTGTGCACACCCCTGATGGACATCTGCAGCAGGTGGAGAAGGGGACACTCACCTGGCTGCCCTCAGGTACATGAGCAGGTCACAGTCGTTGACCCCTGGCATCCACACCAGCTCCTCTTTCTCCGTCACGGACTGGCCGCCAGGGGAGGGAAAGGGCTGCAGGTCTGGGAGCTTGGCCTGGTTTCAGAGGAAAGCAGCGAGCAGAGGTCAGACTACACAGACAGACACACAGAGCCACACACACACACATAACTCTCAGTGTAATAAAAACAATGTCTCTACTGGCTCATATTTGCAACGCTTTTCTGAGTGACCTGGTTAGAGAGGAAAACAAAATCAGTGGGGATAAATATTGGAAAGAAGCCTTTTAAATAATTCAGGCAAGCTAAATAAAAAACAGTTGTTTGTGCGAAGGCTTCGTCGCTCTAGGGTTACACTTTGTTACTGTCTCTGTTATCCAGAGAATTATTGGTAAACAGATGTTCTCAGTGGAGAAGCTAACGCTAACTACGATTAATCTTGTGTGTGTGAAGGCCCGGCCAATTCTAGAATCGATTGTTGGCTGCCGTATCGTCAAATTATCGCTACTTTACAATATTTATAATACTGTGAGTCTATAGTCCATCCGCCGAGGTGATTTACTCTCTTTTTTACAAAGGTCATTGTTAACGGCAACAATTGACCTCTTCTCTGGCTGTACCTACTCAATAATACAGCCATTACAGAGAGCTCGTATCATCAGGGCCAAACATGACCCTGTTCATGTATTTTACATTACGTTGGACAATGCAGCCACAAAGGCAATACTAAAGGAACAGTTAACTGGACCTGCACTTGTAAATCGATCCTTGGGTTGAACTGAACTGAACTGAACTGAACTGAACGGCTTCCACAGAGGGAAAAAAAAACATTCGAGAGTGAGGGATCCTATTCTCTGCTCCGGTCTATTCTGTCCCGAGTACACGCGTGGCGGTGCAATCGGGAGCTGAATGAAGGGTTCACGGCGCGAGAGCGGCTGGAAGTCGTCGTTGTCGGCTCTGCAGAGTGCGCGTGATGTGCGACTCGGCTTTCTGTTTCACCCGCTGCCGTTGGGAGCCGTCGACAGGGCCTGCCCTGGCTGCCATTGTAATTATTCCAGGCGAGAGCCAAGTATCGGCAAGGACGCGGGCTTCAAAAACGCCAGTAACTGGCAGTAATTGCTGGTGCCGTTCCGCCTTTTATTTTTCGTAGGGGCCATTTTTTTGGCCTTACCTCTCAACATAGAATGTACATTTTTCTGCAAGAACTGACATCTCTATTGCTGCCCTCTCTCTGGCTCTCCATCTTTGAGAGTCAGGCTAAATGATGCATATAGAGATTACAATTTGATTTGATTTAAAACAGATATTATCACACAGATCCCCAAAGCCATAGCATCTTTGTATTCCTTCATCACACTTGTATGTGTCTTCTTTTATTCATCTTTTTGAATAAACTACCTATTGCTCATATTTATGCTCTCCACTGTGCATATTAAGAGTCTGTGGATAAATTGATTGGGAGCTAGCACTGAACTATTTCTTTTTGAATGCTGTGTTTGAGAGGTGTGAAGAATTTTGCAGGAATTACTAGGATGCACAGGTGGGACTGTTATCGTCCTGTCCAGTGTGTGTTATGGCTGAGGTGTGTTTCGAGCCCTGGACTGCCTGTGATCTGAGCAGTTGAAAGTTGCAGGTGGAAGGTTGTGGGCAGTTTTCGTGTGATATGTTTAATATGGGTACTGTGAGGGGACACACTGTACCTGGTGGCTGGGACCCACTCGGATCTCCCCTTGTGTGCTGTTCAGCCGCCTGCAACACAAAAGAGGAGGGAACAAATCGTGAGAAAAACACAGAAACATTCAATCCAATTGAGCAATCTCAGCACATCTCTGAATGATTTAGAGAGTCTAGTCAAGGGGATCAGTTTAGCATGTTATCGTGGTAAGGAGATATTCAGCTCAGTCTGAAATAGCGTCTCCACGTGAAGCTGGTGAGATTTTTCAGGCAACACATCTGGTGATCATAACACAGCCTTATCCTCCTACTGAGCACAACAGAAACAAATGTGTATTTTCTTCTGTTCCAGGGCCCAAGGCACACAAACACAAACAAACAAAACAACGCTGACTTGTGGCACACTGAGGAGAACAAAGAGGCTGAAAGAGTGAGCTCCCGGCAGAGCCTCATTGTTCAGGCAGAGAGGTACTGTACACCACCTCACCCCACCAGCCCCCACCGCCCCCCTCACCTCCTCAAAGGGAGAGATGATATGAGGGAGTAGCGGCAGGCACCGCTGAAATGGCTGCCGTGGCGAAAAAGAGAGCCGGTCGCCATGGCAACCACAATTTAATAACAGTGTTCCGATCTCCAGCTGCAGTGGATTAAAGAAAATGACAAGACCCCCCCCCCCTCTCTCTCCTCTCTTTTTAATGCCCCCCTTTTTCCAAAAAAGCCCCTTTCCGGTTGCCAGGGCAACACAAGAATATTTTTCATATAGCCCCATGCACACGAGAGAGCAGCCCAGAAACTGTCACGATGATTTGCATCCGGAGAAACTCTCACTCCATTCGCGGTGAGGTGGGGGTAGTAAAGGGGCTTGAGGTGGGGGGTGGTGGGGTGGTGGGGTGCCGTCAGGCTGAACCTGGCTGGAAACCTGAGAGACTCTCGCTCAGCTTGCCTGCTTGTGTTTCAAGCCTTCAAATCATAAACCTCTCTTCTGACTATGTTTCATAAACACCAGGGCTCTCCCCTACACTCCTACACAACCACATCCTCTGTGTGTTGGAACAGTCTGGAAGGTCCATACGGTGGACAGATGCACACAGGGCACGGAACAAGCTGAAATATTAAACAAATCTCCCCCATGAAAGAGAAATATGTTGGAAAATAAATGAAGTAGGCTGGGGGATTAAGTAGCTCTTTCTTCAAAAGGCAAAAGGGGGAGTTTCGGCATAACTTACAGGCAAACACTTAATACCGTTCTCAACTATGTATTTTCTTACTCCCGTGCAGATGGACAGCAACAGAGTTTGAGACGGCCGTTGCCAAGAGCACACGCTGGGTGTAACGTGCAAAAACCAGGTGATCTCTCGACAATCCACTTTCAGCTGTGGGTCGAGTCCGCGAGACAAGGCCTGGGAACCGCAGCAGAGCTCCTGAAACACGTCTGCTATAAAGATTTTTGGCAGAGCCGGGGCGGGGGAAACGACAGGCGCTTTTTGCACAGGAGACGGGGATCTATAGGCGGCCATAGCACAACCTTTACAAAGGTCTTGGCACTGAACGTTTAGGAGGGAATTCCTCCAAGCAGGATGGACCGAAAGTGAGCAAAAACAGATGTACAAAATGTGTGTGTACATCTAAATAACATGAGATGCTGAATTTCTCGACTTTGTATTTTGAAAAACATCTCAGGAGGAGTCTGTCATGTTTGTCATCACTAAACAACCATAAAACATAGGAAACTGTAAGCTATCCATCAGCCGACCCATCTGTAGAAGCCAACTCTCTGTTCCACATTATTTTCAGCAGACAAAAGTGTGTTATGCTCTGGTCTTTCCTAAATTCCTCTTAAGGTCTGAGACAGAACCATCAGGCCACAAGTTTGCACATATCACCCAATAACATAAATTCCAGAATTCTGAACTTTTGCATGGTTGGCTATGGATCTAATAACTTTGTTTCTGTTCTTCAACAAAAAGGAAACCCCACTGATGTACTGAACAACATTTTGTAACCCCAGAATTAAGAAGGCATCATCTTAATTTAAGGGTGTACTGCATTGGCTTAGGTAGAGAAGACCCTGTATACCCTGAAGATCACTAACCTATTATGCCAAAAATGGAAGCTTAAAAGCTACTACTACTACTAAAAATAATAATGATGATAATAATAATAATAATAATAATAATAATAATGATGATAATAATAATAATAATAATAATAATAATAATAATAATAATAATAATAATAATGTCATATTAGATATAACAAGTGACTAGAAACTATCACATATCTTACAAATGTATTCATGGCAACAACAATACAAACAAACCGATTTAGTTTGTTGCAACAGGCTTTGTCTGCTGAACCCACAGTGGAACTTCATTCAAGTTGGCTGTTAAACTGCACTTTCTCTGATTCAGTGTGTGTGTGTGTGTGTTTGTGTGTGTGTGTGTGTGTGTGTTAGGGGGTGTCATTTTCAAGTCATTATCCTTCATTGCAGCTCACAGGTGCATATTGAATTATTGCACCATATATAAGCATCTAAAACAGAACCAATGTTCAAATTAACTTGTGATGCCTTACTATTTAACTTTCATCAGAAATTACATTAGAAATCCTACCATGCCGAAGAGGTTCATGTCCGAGTATAACTGATTTATTACTCAAAGTTTTATATCTATTACATAAGATAACACAGGACCAAAGTAACACAATAACTATATAAATAATAACTTGCACTCATGAAGTCATGAATTTACATCACCCATAACTTTTCTAATGAATTATTTTAATTTTTTCCTCAAGTTCAAGTTTTCTTTTTGTTTTCCCCTGCTTCAAATATTGTTCAGAGCTTGTATTTGACTATCTGTTACCAGTGTACATCATCTACAATCCAAGGTAGATTTGGCATGCCCTACTAGGTCTTCTGTAGTAACTTGTCAGTTGTCACGACAGTTTTCTGAATGAAATGAGCATCCCATCCACCGCAAATACTCTGCACAACATTTAACTCGACCACGAGAACAGTAATCAAGACAAACCCCGCCCCTTCCACCAATCTCATCCAATCCTCGCACGACTGTAACACTGTCATAACATTGCATTAATACAACGAAAGGCCCAAACTTTTCCTGATAATAATGCTAACGCAAAAAGACTGCTTCTTCAACAGGACTCGCAGTGCTTTTGCACAATGAGTACAAACGTGCACAAAGCTCCCCGGACACCCCCAACGCCATGTCATCTCAATTGTCAACACGAGAACACAAGAGTACTGCAAAATGGAGTCCCTACATGCAGAGCTTCTCTTTCTAACAAAAGCAACAATAATAAGAACGTTGCTTCACCAACAAACGCCTACGAGTCACTATGCCTACTGCCATGGCACATATGCATGCTGCGGTTACATATTTGAATGAATAAATTGTAGCGGCGCTGGGAAATGTAACGTTGGCCGGACGACTTCCTACAAGCCACTTCGCTAAAGGTATATGGTGTGCATTCAACAATGCCACTACATAGCGAACAGCGATTACATTCCGTGCATGCTGGAGACATGCATTCGTGATAACAATTGATGTCATTGACAAAGAAATAACGATACGCCGGCAAGAATGGAAACCACAAAGGTAAACACGTCAGCGAGTTCAGATGGAACAGAGACAGCAGCAAGTACAGCGCAGATTTACAGCTTAACAGGTGAAGCCGAATGTGCAAACCTACCTTCGCGGACTGAATAAGTCGTCCATGATGCAGACGAAGCTATTGCGTTTTTAAATTTGACAGTTTGTTGGCTAAGGTGGTTTACACAAACTCTCCTTTCGCACCTATTTCTAGGTACTCAAAATGGAGGCTCGGGCAATCGCTCGGTGAGATTTTCACCGAGCTTGTGCTGTGACCTCAGCCTTCACGCGCCGCGTACAGAGTTCCCGTTCCGACAGACACAACTGAGCATGTGCCACGACCTTACACACAGACACACGCTGGAAACGCAATCCATCTCCTCCGCACGTCTGCTCCATAAACAAGGCCGAGTCGCGAGGTTGCTGACGCCCCGTACAGCATACCAAACAAGCGGAGCGGGGAGGGAGGGAGACAGCCGGAGAGGGTGATAGACTGTGATTGAGTGGGGCCCCGGCGAAGGGGGCTCGCAATAGGCAACAGCGGAGATGAATCGCAGCGACTATGCAAGCCCCCTGATTCTCAAGCCCTCTTTCCCCCCCTTTTTTTCATGATTTCCAGGGGGGGAAAATGGAAATCCTTTATTATCACCTCACATGACTGTTGTGCCAGCCCTCTATAATGGCTTTGCAGGGTTTATTTTCCTTCGGGGAGCCCATCTTTACCAGTAGGCGTTTGCCTTCATTTCTGGTTGCCTTTCATTTATGGAATATAACATTAGACCCAATGCCAGGACAATCTGAAATGTCAAATTAAAAAAGATAGATATTCTCCCATTTTGTAACAGTTTAATATCTCACTTCTACATCAAGGGTGTCTGAACAAAATAAATATTTGAACAACTCCAGTCTGAATAGCCTAGTCTCGCCTACGGTTTAAATAGGATTGGGGCTTTTAATACACATCCAAGTATATCCACCGAAAAGATAGGCTGGCCTGCAAATTTAGACCTCTAGAGGAAGGTAAAGCTTGGTACAAACTGTACATGTTTCAAGCACCTCTCTCATCAACGTTGTGCAAGTGTTTAGACTTGGGAAACAAGACTTGAGGTGGATGCCTACAGAACCTGCTGTACTCTTTGAGAGATGAATACATAATTGCATCCCAGTTCTCAGGGACAATTCCATACTAAAATGTTAAGAACTTGTCAAGTGGTGCATTAGTTTCAGAAGGGGAAATGTTTGTCAACTCTGATAAACCGTGATAAGCAGTTGAAGTGCAGTACAATTACCCCCACATGTTTATATGCATACATACTTAAGGGGAATGTTCAGGGGGGTGAACCACACAGCTGCTTAAACCCGTTTTAAAAGGAGAGTTGTGTTTATTCAATATTTTGCTGCAACAAGCAAAGAAACAAAACTATATTATAGCCTACTTCAGTAATACCATCTTTTTTTGGAAAGCCCTGCAATGATACATCTGGTTGTAATAGCATAACACAGACAAGTATAACAGGGCACAGACCATATACAATCTAAATGGCCACTAATGGCTAATGTTTGACCACATCTGCAGGCAGCTAACAAAATACTGTGCTGGAAACAACATGTCGCTACATTCAGCCTCCATGACACTGACTCACACCAGCACAAACCCAGTGACCCTCAAAGTGTTTTGCAATGAGATGGTTTGCCAACTTTTTGGGAAATATGCCTATTTACCATCTACCCCAGGGTTAAGATGGCTGAAAACGAGCTGTAGGCTAACTGGCATAGCCCACTTCCAGCAAATTATGCCAAGATAGGCCAACAGTGTCAAACTGGGTTATTGCACACCCAGAGAAGAGTATGTCTAAACTTCTCTAACTTGTCTTATCTTATCCAACTTGTCTTTTCTCATCCGATCTAACTCTTGGGTAGGCGACAAAAAGACTAATTTCCTAAAAGTTTGCATTTTTCTTAATGTGGATGTAGGCCATCACAAAATAGTTAAGTGCCACAAGAGACAGGTTGATAAATATTGGTACTGAATTCTGGGATGGACTGTGAAGCCTAAAAATCTCCAAAGTGAGGCACCACCCCCAGACAAACAATATCAGATTAAAGCCAAAAAGTAGCCAAAAAGCCATAACTTGTGTACATACTTTGTAGGCACATTCATGGAATGTGACAGAATGACACAGCTGAGACCGCAGAGACATGGGACCTTTTTGTTCCGTTAAATAAATATCAGACTGTCCCATTCACAACACTCTTGATTTGTTCCGACTGTGCTTTCAGCTACCACATCATATTTTATTAGTTCAGTGGTGCAGGTGTACATGTAGGGAATGTTTGGGATGTTTCACAAAGGAAGACCTTATGGGAATGAGCTGTGGCTCATGATGAACACAAACACATCTAAGCCATTTTGAAAGGACCTAATGAATGCCAAATCAGTTATATTATGCAATATTATGTTTATTCTAAAAATACAGTTCTGAAAAGGTTCTCACTAGGTCTTGTTCCAAGAGGCTGTTACATATAAATGACCACAAGAAATGTGAAACGGCTGGATAAACAGGAGTTTGTGTCCATTGGAAGGCAGACTATCATTGTACAAGCTGTGTTTTGTACAACACACCTCATCCGTTGACAATGAAATTGCAAGAGATTACACAACCACAGAGAGAACCAAAATAATCCATATATCAAATGTGGCCTGTTAGAGACAAGGGAATCCTACTCGCTAATGCAATGAATAGGGGTGAAAGGATACATTGATATACTATATTCAGGGCCCACTGTTAAATAGGCCATCATGTGGATACTGAACCAAATAAGACGGAAATTACAAACTAGGATGGCAAACTCATTTATTCTCTCCTTGTGCAAAATTAATTACAAAATTAACAAACGAGTACTTTATAGACTCCCTTCCTGAAGATAATAGGAGAAAATAATAATAAATCACGTCAAATCACATGTTAACAATGTTAACAAATTGTGCCTTCTTCAACTTCTCCACTGCCAAGCCACAAAGCCCAGTTAAATGATACACTAGAACTATTTTAGGCCACAGTGCATTGTGAGACACTATGGTTGTTATTGCACTCGTCTTTTTAGCACAATATGAATCAGAATAATAATGATAAATAATTATGATAAAATAATGATAACAATAATGCATGCTCTTCAGTTATATCGGTTGGTGAATGAGCAGTAGCCAAGCCGAGACAAGCATTTCAAATGCAACTCATTGCCTGAAAACGTATGCATAACACTGCAAGAAAACAACTGGCATCCATAACCATGACCTGGACAGAACAGGTATCTGAGAGTAGGACTATATAATTCTCTCGGTTGGTCGTCTCCACTTCCAGCCAGCTTATTACATTGATTTGTACAAGAACGCAAAGAAAACATCCTGCCGCAGACTAGGCCCAACGTCTCTCTATCTAGCCAGACGTCACGCATGGCCCAGAGAGAAGGTATCTGTGTTCGTGACTTAGCTGGAAACGGGGGCCGAGCCAGCAGCATGTGTTTAGCATTAGGAGCTCCACTGCAGAGCTAAATGAAGTGAGAGAAAGCTGCAGAACGGGGAAAAGTGAATTTATCACCCAATATTTTTCTGCCAAGGCAGAAATGTAAAATAATAAAAAACATTGGCGCGGGATGATGAACAGCTAGGGAATGGGCCAAGGATCCAAATAACCTCATTTCACTCTTGCAAGCAGTCCATGCGGAGAGAAATTTCTGGAGGAAATGGTCATTCAATCCCCCAAGCTAAGAAGCCAGGGCCACCAGCCAAGGGGTTTAGTAACAAAAGCTTACTGCAAAAAGTGGCGATCGGCTCACCTTTACACTAGTATTAACGAGTGAAGTGGCGTGCATGAGAGAGATAATGAGTGTGTGTGTGAGGCGAGGAGAGAGCATGCGAGTGTTGGGATCTCCTTGTAGGGGCGGGCGCTGTGTGTGTGTGTGTGTGTGTGTGTGTGTGTGTGTGTGTGTGTGTGTGTGTGTGTGCCTCTCTAGAAAGGGCAAGATCTCTTGCCTTTAAAAGGCTGTTCTCAAACAAGTGTGGGTGATTGAAATTGAACACTAGTGTCTTCTGCCAAATAATGCACTGCGGACACAAAGGCTGTGACAGGGGTCGTCACACAAGCATAAGGTGAACAGTATGCTAAGAAACTTTTATGCAAGTGCAACTAAATCCAACAAAGCATTTGAGTATACTACCAACACCCACTACTTTTCTCCATGATCAATGACACGAACTGAGGAAAGTGCAGAAAATTCATTCCCACAGACACTCCTCAAATGACGATAAGAGAGGTACTAAACCGAGAAATGCTGAGTGACCCAATGATGTGCCAGCACAAAATAGACGGCTCCTTGACATCACCATAGCAATGAATGAAAGAAACAGTACCAGATAAATGGCAGCGAACAGAGCAGGATTTTTTCCCTCCCCCTGTGGTTTCTGATGACACAAAGCCATTTCATTGAGGGAAGCGAATAAAGGATCGCTGGGGATCGTTTATCACTGACGCGCACGGTGCAAGGCTGCAGGTCTGCTCCTCACACGGCAACAACAATGGCCCAGCGCTTTTATGTCACCGAGCAAAAACTGCTGACGCCGAGTGTATTGGACTACGGGTCACAGGAGGGGTGGCCGCAGTGTGTTTTTACAACTTCCACGACAACCGGCCGCCTCCAACCCCCCCCCCCCCCCCCAGGTCAGAGGAACAGCCATTCACGCTCTGCAATCGAGCACCACGCGACTGTGATAAGATTATCCCGCAGTTGCTTGGGGGGAGAGAGGGGTTGAGAGAGAGAGAGAGAGAGAGGTTGGGGGCTTTGTGGGGAAATGCTAAACAATGTATGCACAACCCAGGCTGTGTGATGGCACACAAGCCTTGCAGGGACACCCCCAGGGGCTGGCCAAAGGTGGGGATACAGGGATGGTTGGAGGGAGGAGAGGAGAGGAGAGGAGAGAGGAGGAGAATCAGTTCTTACCTTGTCTCTGGGTTGTATCCCAAGATATAGAAGAAGGAGTCGATGCGGGCTTTGAATTCCCTGGCGGCGAATATGTCGGAGAAGTGGGTGATGTTACACTTTCCCCTGTACCCAAACAATAACAAAATATAGGTTAGCTTGGGAGAAAAAGTAAGAAACAAAAAATCCATGTCAATGTTATGCTTCGTCTTGTGGTCGTCTGAAAGAATACTAGTGAAAACTGTAGTGGGAGGTGTGTGGGTGTTATTGTTGTCTGTGTGTGTGTGTGTGTGTGTGTGTGTGTCTCTCTGAGTGTTTGAAGTGGAGGAACAGGAGAGAAGCTGTCTCTCTCGGAGTCATCAGCACCAGCAGCAGCAGGTCTCCAGTCTCCTCCAACTTTCATTCCTCTCCAGGTGGATAGCTCTAGCTCAAGCCCCAAATAAAAGATGAATGCTAGCTCTACACACACACACACACACACACACACACACACACACACACACCGCTACATCTTGATAGCATTTTATATTCTGTTACATTTCTGCCCTCCCTCGTTCTCGGCACTACCTCCTCTGTTCTCTTCCCTCTCGCCCCCTTTTCTTGCTCGTTTTTCCTTCTCGAGTGTCTGAGCCTATCAAAATAATAGGCATCACAGTGGCCCGGGAGCCCCTAGCGAGACACAATACACCTCGCCCGCCTCCGCCAGATAAAAGGCGTGTGTGTGCGTGGGTTCCGCTGCCACCGCCGCCATTACGGCATCCCGCTGGAATTCGCCAAAGTTGATCTAAAGCCCGGTAATAAGTCAAATCAAAGGGGGGGCTTTGGCGGCGGCAAGAGGTTGCAGCTAATTTGCCCTGAAATCAGCGGGTCCTGGGATGTGGCTTTGTGTACTGCTGCCTGCCGCCGCCTCTGCTGCAGAGACTCCAGATGGTTTGTGTTAAGGGAAGGCGAGAGGAAGGGAGGGAGGGAGGGAGGGAGGAAAAGAAAGATGAAGAGTGAACACCAAAAACGAGAGGATATCTGGTTTCAAAGATCCAGACAATAACCGAGCTGGGTCTTCCATTCCTTATTTTGGAGTTGGGGAAAGAGGTGCCCTCGATCAGAGACTGTCTGCGTGGAGAGGGGAGAACTTGTTGCTGAAGACAGGGAAGATCACCCAATGGATTTCCCTGCTGGCTTTAAAGCTGCCGTCACTATAGCTAAGAACTCAAACTAGTTATCAGAATAATAGAATGGAAATTGTTCCATACTCAGAGAGGCATAGTATTAGCTTGGATCATACTACATATATACCTACAAATTCAAAACACGTAGCATACTTGAACACATTTGCATGGATAAATGTATGCTGAAATGTACAAACAGAAATAAAAAGGCAAAGCTGAGCTTCATAAAACTAGGTCAACACTCTTTGACTGTGTCCACACAGTGAGTGAATGCACATACACCTACAGTATGCTGGTGGCGTGTGTGTGTGTGTGTGTGTGTGTGTGTGTGTGTGTGTGTGTGTGTGTGTGTGTGTGTGTGTGTGTGTGTGAAAATGTGTATGTTACCTGAGGGCAGCAGCATGGTACGTGTCCACATAGTCTGAGATGAAGAGCTCTCTGCTCTTGACAACGGGGTCAGTGATGACCAGATCTCGACCAGAGTCTGCAGAGGCACACACATAAAAGACAGGGTCAGCACACAGGTGTACAAGTACTACCCACACACACTTACACTCACAAACACTCTCTGACAAGCTACTCCCAGAGCCGAATACTGTTACAAAAAAGTGAATATATAATCAAAAGTGAGTGAGCGCGCACACACACACACACACACACACACACACAGTCACAAATGCACACACACATATCGACACACTGCAAATGTTAGTATTTATGTGAAGTAAGATAGTAATTACCACTTGACAACCAAGCACATAATCAATAAGAGTCTGTGGTAATTCACCTCCCAAAGGCCGGCATTTAAAATGGAAAATGAAAAAGACTTAAAAACCACCGAGTCAGCAGAGAACTATTCCAGCGACTAAAAAATATATTCATAATTTTTCAAGGCAAGATGCATGTGTTGAATTGCTCTAAGCCAGTTATTATTCTGGGTTAGTGGGTTTTAAGTGGAGGCTCTGCCCAAATATTAGACCACTGGGAAGGATAACACCAACTGTGTGTTTATGTGTGTGTGTGTGAGTGTGTGTGTGTGTGTGTGTGTGTGTGTGTGTGTGTGTGTGTGTGTGTGTGTGTGTGTGAGAGCGAGCGAGCGAGTTTCCTTATCCATAATCACGGTGCTGGAGAGTGTGAGTGAGTAGACATGGGGTTTGTTGTGCGGCGCAATGACATATCAGGCGATAACAAGACTCCTGTCTGTCTGTCTGTCTGACTACGGCGGCTGCCACAAAGAGAGAGAGCTTATTACAGCTGGCTGAGACGTATTATGAGTCGACCAGGGGGTGGGGAGGGGGTTGTGTGTGTGGCCATTATTATAGTGACAAATGCCGCCACCACACACACACACAGACAGACACACAGACACACACACACGATGAGGCCTGTAGATGAGCGTTTGTCATATTTCCCTGTCACTCTCCTTCTCCCCCAACCCTCATAGGCGGCCATGTCAGACAGCTTGTCTGTGCCGTGCACCGAGCAGTCTCTCTTTCTCTCTCTCCCTCTCACACACACACACACACAAACAAACGTCTATGTGTCTGACACACAGCCAGGCATCTTTAAGGAATGCACAAGCAGTGTGGGGAGGGGTGTGTGTGTGTGTGTGTGTGTGTGTGTGTGTGTGTGTGTGTGTGTGTGTGTGTGTGTGTGTGTGTGAGAGGGTTGCTGGGTAAATGTCTGCTGATTTTATTAGCGCTAAATCAAAGCAGTGCTGCCTCTGGCTGCTGGCTGCACTCTGGAACACCCCCGCCAGCCTGCGACACGGCTGCCATTTTACCCATCAGGCCCTGCTCACTAGGTATGGGGCCGTACACGCGCGTGTGTGTGTGATGGAGGAAGAGGGGGTGGGGCTGACTGATGCTCTGCTTTCAGGTATGTGTGTGTGTGTGTGTGTGTGTGTGTGTGCGTACTACGGGGACAATGTTGGAGCTGAAGCTATTTGCACTTGACGCGCTCACAATCCCCGGGGGGGCCTAGCGTTTGATTTGTTTTCCACGGGAGCGTTGCCAAGGGAACAAAGGCAAATGACGGCCGTGCCTGCCGTGATCTCCGGCTCCTGCGGCTGCACCT
This sequence comes from Sardina pilchardus, assembly GCF_963854185.1. NCBI lineage: Eukaryota > Metazoa > Chordata > Actinopteri > Clupeiformes > Clupeidae > Sardina > Sardina pilchardus. Next base: position 27,398,598 of record NC_085000.1, on the reverse strand, counting down.
GAGAAACGCGCCGCCGCGCCGCGAGCTTAACCCCTCGTTTCTCATCTCGTTAGCGAAACGAGCCGTGGACACAGAGACCACCGGAGAACAGGAACAGGGCCGGAAATAAGAAGGAGGGGAAAACGGGCGGCAGACGCACTAGATGGAGATGATAAACCTTGAACACACACACACGTCCTCGGAGGTGCACAATTTGCTTCTATACGTCTACACACACACGTACACACAGACACGTACACACGCACACGCGCGCACACATACGCGCACACACGCACACACACACACACTCTATATGGGATGAAGCTGCTCACCGTTCTCGTTGTTGCGGTCCTGCACCAGGTGCTGGTAGACCGAGTCGGGCACCTCTGACTGGCGGTAGTACCACTTCACATTCATCAGCAGATGGTCCCGTTTGCTCTGCACAACACAAACAGACAGGGAACACAATGAGCCACACACATCCAACACTGCAAACAGACAATGCGTGTTTGTTAATGGCTGCACAAACTGGCCTCTGTTTGGCAGATGAGGAAAGAGGTGGTGTGCGTACGTGTGTGTGTGTGTGTGTGTGTGTGTGTGTGTGTGTGTGTGTGTGTGTGTGTGTGTGTGTGTGTGTGTGTGTGTGTGTGTGTGTGTGTGTGTGTGTGTGTGTGTGTTCCCCCGCCACCCACCCACACGTATTTAAGCTGGCCAAAAAAAACTGCTGTAGAAGCCAGTCAATTAAAAAGGGATTGAGCGCATTTAAATCTTTAATAAAGTAAACAGCGTTGTCCTGCCTGGCTCTGGTCTGCGGGGTATCACGATGATATAAACAGGGCCAAATCTACACCAGAGGAGTTCATGTCTCCTCCACACACAGCCATACGCCCCCTCCTCCTCCTCCTCCTCCTCTCTCTTCCTCCCTCCCTCCCTCCCTCTCTCCCTCCCTCTCTCCACTGCTCGCTCATGCAATGAAATGCAATCGTTTTTCCATATATTTCACAAATGAGCACATAAAATGCATTTCAACTGGATGTCAGCACACATCTGTGTGGAACAGGGGCCCATCATGTGTGCACGCACACGCACACACACACACACGCACACACACACACCATCAAACTATCACACTATCACACATATGTGAGCGCTACAGAAAGAAAGAAAGAAAGAAAGAAAGAAAGAAAGAAAGAAAGAAAGAAAAGGAAAAAGAGAGCATGAGGTCTGGCGTCATCAAGTCAGCCGGATAACCCTCGCCTCTCAGTGCCTGCACTTTGAACTGTGCCACCCGCTGTCAGAGTGGGGGACTGCATGCAGCTGCAACAAGCAGGAGAGGGGGGGTGCACTACGTGCAGACCAGCAGCAGGTGGCAGCACTGAGGCGTCGGCCAGTCCTGCCGGAGGCCCTTTTCAGTGTGAAAGAGAGCGAGGGAGGGAGAGAGAGAAAGGGGGAAAGAAAGGCCAGGCAACAAGAGCGAAAGGGCACGCCAGTGTTTATACTCACTGACATGAAATATTTATTACCCCTTCGACACGAACCTAACTGACCGTTCAAACTCTTTTTAAAACAAGCATTAAATAAAGGGGGAGAGTTGAGAGAGAGGGGGAGGACGCAGCTGGGTAGAAGAGAGGCAGCCAGAAATCACAGCAATCTTTAACATGGCTGCAGATTACCACATTCCCCACAAAGCTGCCTAGGCCACCAAGCCAGGGAGCAGAGAGAGAGAGAGAGAGAGAGAGAGAGAGGGAGAGAGAGAGAGAGAGAGAAGGCTGGGTGGCAACACATCAACACACACACACAGGGTGGATCTAAGATCCAAGTGCTTTCCAAGCGCTTACATACAAAGCTGGAGTTCCAGCCTTCTCTCACTCTCTTTCTTTCTCTCCCACACACACACTCTCTCTCTCTCTCACTCACACACACACAGGCTTCACTCTCTCTGGCCCCTGCTGTAAGCAGGAGCATGAGGTCATTGTTGAGCAATGCTAAGCCTGCTGGTACCTCTCATTATGTCAGTGGAAAAGTCTGTAGAGGGGGCTGGAGAATTAGCCCCTCTCCCGCTCAGGGGACCAATACCACCGGCAAGCTGCTGTTCTACAAGTGTACAACATCCCACCCAAACCCAAACAAACACATAAACACACACACACACACACACACACACACACACACACACACACACACACACACACACACACACACACACACACACACACACACACACACACACACACACACACACCACACACACACACACACACACATAAACACACACATAAACACACACACACACACACACACACACACACACACACACACACACACACACACACACACACACACATATACACACACACACACACACACACACACAAGCAAAACCTCTAACGCGCACACTACTCCACGCTAACAAATACCACTGGGGAGGATGACTTCAAGCAGTTAAGACATGCGACCGGGGGACAGAGGAACTGACTCGCACACAAACAGACGTTGTACGTAATGTTTCCTGGCCCGCTAGATCAACACAAAGTCCCCTTCCAAGACTAAAGATGCTATTGTGTTACACCATTACAGTAAGGAACGATGTGAGAGAGAGGGGGGGGAGAGAGAGAGAGAGGCAGAGAGAGAGAGAGAGAGAGAGAGAGAGAGAGAGAGGCAGAGAGAGAGAGAGAGAGAGAGAGAGAGAGCAAGCATTTATGCTCATCAGGGACATTGTTCTTGAAGGGTTTTAGCAAAGTGGAGAGAAAGGCACTCGTGTTCAACTGACGTGCTCGAGGGAAAGATTTAAAGATTGCAACAACCTCCTCCCCTTCCTCCCCTCCTGCTTGCTTTCACAAGCATTTTTTCCCTCATTCCCTCTCTTAGAGACACACACACACACACACACACGCGCGCACGCCGGGGTATTTATGATGATTTAATCAGATACAGTTAGAGCGGTGGATCCAAGAGTGCATCTTCACTACTTCAATTTATGGCCTGGAGAATTAACAACCCCATTGTAGGCCGTAAAACACACTGCGTCGACGACAGCCAGCGACACGGGAGACACAGGAGAGGAGAGGAATAGCCCAAGGTTAACGCGCACATGTACCAAGTCATGCAGCGACCTCCCAACACACACACACACACACACACACACACATAAATACACAGAGAACTGAATCTCATGACCTTTCAGACAAGTCTAAGGTCTACAGCATGTCTGCTGAAGCGACTGTTTCATTATGAAAGCCGACGAGCCTAATTATGTGTGCATGTGCGGCACAGACTAGAATCCACACACACACACACAATCAAATCCTCCAGATAAGCACTTCTAGCCAGGGAGAGGACGGGCAACGACGGGGCGAGACAGAGGAAGAGAAGGAGCCACACAGAGAGGAAGAGAGGGAGAGATAGAGGGAAAACGGAAGAAAGAGAGGGAGAGCGGGAGAGAGAAAAGCAGGGCTCCATTAAAATCACAATGCTGAATTGATTAGTGACATTCCAAACAGCATTCGGAGCTGCAGCCGCTCCCACTGAGGGCTATAGGCTCCGCCTGCTCTCTCTGGGCAAGTGTGTGTGTGTGTGTGTGTGTGTTTGATAGCTGTTCTCCCCCAAATTTCCACCAACTAAACGCTCCCTTCTGCTCTCTTCCCACCTCTTTCTCACACACAGTGTCAGTTGAAGGCAGCCAGTGAGAAAAAGCGGTAGTACCCCCCCCCCCCCCCCCCCACCCCCCTTCTTCCACATCTAGCCCTTTCTGCCCGTTCCTTTCACCCGAGCACTTTGCACCCAATATTCCTGAGTAGTGCCATTCAGGGCAGGAAATGGAGCCGGGCTCCGGGCCCTTGAGCCACGGCGGCGGCGTAAACGCTCTCCACTCCGCAGCCCTGTGGGGCTCTCAGGACGCTGCCCGCACTCCCTCTCTCTCTCTCACACACACACACACACCCGCTCTGAAGCACCGGTCAACCACCGGCCTGACCTTCCCTCCCGCGGCCCCAATCACCACTCCCGCCACCCTGGACTCCCAGCCAAAGGGCCTGGCCGGGCGGCCTCCGCTGGGCCTGGGAGTCTAATGGCCGCTTTTGTCTGGACGGGGAGAGGCTTAAGACCTGGGAGTCAGAAAGCAACACCAGCACAGAGGAGGCGGCGGAGGAGGTGGTAGCAGCGCTGGTGGAGGACCACCCCACCCCCTCGCACCTCCTTCCCCCCTGGGTGCAATCCACCAACACAAATAAGACAGGGATGGAGGGGGGGGGGCAGTTGTGTGAGAAAGTGCGAGTGTGTGTGGACGCGCAGCTGGGAAACAGAGAGCGCTAGTAATTACAGCAAAGCCATGTTAAGTCCTCCGAAAGCCAGGCAACAGAATGGTCTGATACGCCACAGAAGTTAGTGGAGTGAAGGGGGGCGGTGGAGAAACAAAGAGAGAGAGAGAGAGAGAGAGAGAGAGAGAGAGAGAGAGAGAGAGAGAGAGAGAGAGAAAAGAGAGAGAGAGAGAGAGAGAGAGGGAGGGAGAGAGAGAGGTGAAATTTATGGGCAAGGCTGGGAATGTGGGCCTGGAAGGGGGATGAGAGAGCGAGAGCGAGAGAGAGAAAGAAAGAGAGAGACAGAAAGAGAAAGAGAGAGATAGAGAGAGAGGAGAGTTTTTACAGCCGTGTTAGCCGAGCCGTGTGGCCTTTTCAGGGCTGCTCAGGAGCCTGCGCCGCGCTCGTTAAACAAAATAACCCTGGAGAAAGAGGGAGCGAGGGGTAGAGCACACACACACACACACACACACTGTAAGGCTGTAAGAAATTACTGCACGTCTAAAAACAAACATAAAACACCTGAAAATGGACTACTAGCACCAGCTCAATGATTAGCTAGCTAGCTCGCTCTCCCCTTTCCCCCATTTCTCTCTCTCTCTCTCCATTTTTATCTCTCTTTCTGCGTCTCCTTCAACGAGCACATTCCCCTGCTCGGAAACAAATGGTGACCTGACAGCTCTGCTCCCACCACGCCGCCTCTGCGGAAGCTACGGAGCGGCGAAGGGGACAATCGAGCTCTCAATCATTTGGCAAATTGCGCGCGCGGGCTCATTTGGGAGCTTAGTGGGCGGTTAGCCGAGCGCGGAGACGTGCCTGTTCCCATCAGCGCGAGTAGCAAGCGACCGTGAGTGCTGGCCTATTAATACAGAGAGTGTGCCTGGACATGGGGATTCATGTGAGAGTCCTGTGCGTGTGTGTGTGTGTGTGTGTGTGTGTGTGTGGTGTGGTGGGGGGGGGGGGGTTCATGAGGGTGAGTATCAAGCCAAAATGGTGGGGATTAAGCGGTCTTCTGGGGGGAAGGGGGGAGGAGAGGAGAGGAGAGGAGAGGAGAGGAGAGGAGACAGACAGGTAGAACGCCTGCAGCCCCACTGCTGCCTGCTGAGGGGGCATGTGAGTCACGCTAACACAAGATGGCTGCTCCCTCTGGTGACGGACAGACACTGGTCCCGCCTCCCTCCTGCTCTCTTGCTGTCTACGCAGTGTGTGTCTGTGCTTGATTAGTCATGTGAAGATGGGGGAAAAAATCCCACACAAATCCAATTCTTTTTCAATGGTCCTGCGATGAAAATTACATGGGGGTTGAATCTAAAGCGTAAATCCTGCATAAATAATCCATACCATATGTTGACAGTATGTGCCAAACACTGGGGTGTTTAAGCTCAAGACACGTACAAAAAGTGAGCTTATGGCATTAAAAAAATAGGTCTCCACCTAAATGAACAGAACATTTGAGAAAACACTAAGGGATCCATGTCAGGGGGTTTCCCCTATAAGGCGAGAGCTGAGGACAAAAAAACATGGCCGCCACAGCTGGAGTCCTTTGTGAGACCATGTGATCCCTCTGACATGAATGTGTGCTTGTGGCGGCCAGAGGAGAGAGTTCAGCCACAGCCTGGTCCTTGTCTAACACTCTCTTACACACACAAACACACCCTCTCCCTCTCATACGTTCGGAGAGTGTGTGTGTGTACGGATAAAACTATGCAGAGCCAGATCAGACCCCGAACCCCCCCCCCCCTCCCCTTCCCGCCGCACACACACACACTCACAGGAAACGTGTGTTTATTTTCCAAATGTTTAGATTGTGCTTCTCTTTCGCAGCCTATATCCAAACTCCTCCTGACCCCAGCCGACGCTCCGGTTACAGGCACGCAGAGCCGCTGAAAGAGGGAAGGACAGGGAGGCAGGGAGGGCAGGAGGAGAAGAAAGGGCAGAGAGGAGAGAGAGAGGAGGAGGGGGGGAGCAGGATCTATGACTTCCTCCAGGAGGTAAAGGCAGGAAATGGACTCTAAAACCTCAGCAAGAGAGAAAGAGAGGGGGAAGGAGGGAGGGAGGGAGAGAGCGGGAGAGAGAGAAAGACAGTGCGTGTGCGTGTATGTGTGCGCGAGAAAGGAGGAGAGAGAGGGGAAAAGAGAGCGAGAGAGAGAGAAAGAGAGAGAGAGCAAGGCTGCACCATTGCTCCAGAGCTGATCGTGTTGCACACTAAACCATCCCAGGAATTTCTGAAACATTTATGAGGAAAAATACACAGACAACTACACACACACACACACACACACACATATACATACATTCACAGCTCTGGGGCAGGGCCGCAGCAGGTCATGAGGCAAATGTGAGGCTAGCTGTTACACTTCTTTTTTTCCACAGAAACACACACACACACACACACACTTGTGACCATGTGAGGGAGCTGCTGTAGCTGTAGCTGGTGTGTGCTGTGCTGTGCTGTGCTGCAGTGTAGAGTACGTGGGCAGGACGGTCGCTGGGCTTTATGGCATTACAGGGCCAGTGCACACAGAGCCGGCTAATCTACTGGCCAAACATGATATGATTAGTGAGAGCAGAGCGGAGCAGGAAGAGTGGCCCACTCCAGCAGCAGCAGCTCCAGCAGCAGCAGCAGCAGCCATGATGGATGGGGCAGTGCTGTTTCCGTCCAGAGCTGCTAGCCCTGCTCGCTTAGACAGTGGCCAGACACACACATTCAAATGAACACACACACACACACACACACACTCAAACGAATGCACACACATACACACACACACACACACAGAGGCTTTTACACAATCACGAGCACGTACACACACACACACACACACACACACACACACACACACACACACACACACACTCCCAAAACGGGTCCATCTGGGGGCCCCTGCACACAATGTGTCACACAGCTGTGTGTGCGCGCCACATCCCCATAGAGCCCTCAACTGCCCCATTCAACAAACGAGCCTCTGGAACAAAGGCACACACCAGTGAGCGGGCGACTGTGTGTGTGTGTGTGAGTTAGAGTGTGTGGTAGGCTTGGATGGGAAGGGGGGGGGTCTTGGTCTTTTGTAATACCCTGTTCTCAGGCTCTCTCAGCAAAGAGGTTCTGGTGGCTTGAAGGGGAATGCTGCTCAACGTCTCCTTCCTCTCTCTTTCTCACACACACGCACACACACACACACACACACACACAGACAGACAGACAGACATCTAAAACAGCTGGCGCTGCTGGACACGGCTGCGTTGCGCGGCGTTCCTCCTCGGTGTTTTCCGCCGGCGCGCTCGCTTTACTCCCGGAGCAGAGCTCGCTCGCAGGGCTGAGAGTAATCACGCTAAACAAGTGCTGATTACACGTTTCCTTCCCCTGCGCTACAGAGAAGGGGAAGGAAAAAAAGGCACTGCTGTACACTTTCCTCCTTCACTGCCCGCCAGCGAGGACGAATGAAGGGAGAGAGAGAGGAGTGTGCATGTGTGTGTGTGTGTGTGTGTGTGTGTGTATGTGTATAGAGGGAGGAGGGAGGAGGGATGGGGGGGGGGGTCACAGCTGTGACTGCAGTGTGGTCAGGACCTTTGTGCTGCTGAGCCCCCGTGTGTGTGTGTGTGTGTGTGTGTGTGTGTGTGTGTGTGTGTGTGTCTGGCTGCCTGCGTGCTATTTGGATATTAAATCTGCGCTCGCTTTGAACACAGACTGCCCATCTGTCATCCGCGCTCCTTATTGGATTTGATGAGCATTAGCCAGTTCAAAGTGGGAGATTTTCAATGTAACAAAACCAGCTAACCGTGCCCCCCAACCCCTACACACACACACACACACACACACACACACACAGACCAACCTCCTCACACACACACACACACACACACACATAACCACTACTGCCTTTTTTCCTAAGCCCCTCCTCCCTCTGGTATACAAAAACACATACAGTACTGTCTTTCTCTCTCTCGCTCACTCACACACACACACACAAGCGCACACACACACACACACACACCCTTTAAATTAAGTCCTGTGCCACAGCACGCGGTGAGTACCAAAAGATGGCTACGGAGATCTGAAGATGTTATCAGCGCTTTGCTCTTGTCCCTCTAGCCGGGAGGGAGGGGAGAGAAGGAGAGGGGAAAAGAGAAAAAAGAGAAGAGAAGAGAGGAGTGTGTGTGTGTGAGAGCGAGAGAGAGACTCATGCTGCACAAATAATGCTAATTAAGCCCGGCTCTCTGCTAGCCACATCCATCAGGCTCGCCGCAGTAATCATATTCAACACGACAGCCACACTCTAAAACATTTAAGAGTCGAAGCACTCCACATAATCACTCACTCACACACACACACACACACACACACACACACACACACACACACACACACACACACACTCCTGTTGCCAGGCTGCCTTCTCTACCCCTGCTGCTGACGCAAGACGTGATGGAGGAAACAGTCCCCCCAGTCAAAGGAGGAAGTGAGACAGACAGTCCGTAACGCGCGTTTCAAAAGAGTCTGCGCCGTGACAATGTATGACAGGTGTGATCAGGCTCTCCGCCTTCCCTCCCCGTCCACCCCTCCACTCCACTCCCTCTTTCTCTCTCTCCCTCCCTCCCTCCCTCCCTCCCTGCTCTGCTCCCTTTCTTCTCTCCTCCTCCTCCTCCCCCCTCCCTCGCTCTCCCCCTTCCAACTGACCTCCCTATGCCCTCAAACGCTTAGCAGTTAATGACTGATATGCACAGAGCGGGTTATGGAGCCGGCCACTGTGAAATGATTGACATTGCGGGCCAGTAACAGCCTTGTTAACGTTGTGAAGGACTGCTGGCTACAAAAGAGCCCAACAGGGGAGAGAGAGAGAGAGGGAGAGAGAGAGAGAGAGAGAGAGAGAGAGAGAGAGAGAGAGAGAGAGAGAGAGAGAGAGAGAGAGAGGGAGAGAGGGAGAGAGGGAGGGAGGGGGAGAGAGAGAGAGAGAGAGGGGTAGAGAAAGAGAGAGAGAGAGAGGTGTGTGTGTGGGGGGTTATTCCCAAACACTGCCGCAAGATTTTTTTTTTCCCTCTGTCATCATCTTGTTCTTTTGTTGAGGGTTCATTTTCCTTCATTTTTCCTTCAAAAGTGTATTCCCCCCCTCACACACACTCACTCACTCACAGGATGACGAGCGTGGGGAGGTAAAAACACTAGCCGGCCAATGAGTCCTTGACGGCTGATTGTGCGCAGTGGTGTGGGGAGAGAGATGCAGGGAGGAGGTGGAGAAGGAGGAGGAGGAGGAGGGAGGGGGGTCTATAAATAGGGCTTCCATCTTGACTACTTCATCACGGCTGTGATCTGTAAAGGAAGGGGAGGTGAAAGGGAAAGAAAGGATGGCTCTGGAGGAGAGATGGAGAGATAACATTCACATCCGCACAGAGGGACAGGAGGGAATAGAAACGAGGAGAGGGAGAGAAAGACAGAGAAGGAGAGAGAGAGAGAATGAGAGAGGGGGAGAGACAGCACTCCTCCACCCACAAACTACCTCTGTATGTCTGCCACTGTCTCTCTCGCTCTTTCAATAATACTCAGTCTCTTTGGCTCCATTTGTCTCCTCTGACTAAAGGTCTCTCTCGCTCTCGCTGGTCTGTCTGTCTGTCGGTCTGGAACTCCTACGCGGTGGCTCCCTGCAGCACTGCCCTGGGTTGCCTGGGCTGCTGCTGACTAATGCTGTGTGGAGGCGTGGAGGCCGCCAGTCACTGGGACTACCAGCCCAGTCTGCGGCCATCGACTCCCCACACACTCACACACACCAAAGGACTTCACACACACACACACACACACACACACACACACACACACACACACACACACACACACACACACACACACACAAACACACACACACCAAAGGACTTCAGGGAGGATATGTGCACACACACACACACACACACTCTGATGCACATGTCCGCAGCAGCCTGGGATTGTAGCAACACATTCTGTCTGGGTAGCTAAAGCCAATATGAGCCCAGTCAACATGAGCTGCTACAAAGTACGTGTGCATACACACACACACACACACACACACACACACACACACACACTGCAGCAGAGCCTCAATTCCACTCTGACAAACGCGACAGATGGAGACGGCAGATCCAGTTACAACGGCTCACTCACACTCTCCTCCTCTCCTCTCCACTCCCCCCCTCCATCTCTCTCTCTCCATCTCTCTATCTCTCTCTCCCTCTCCCTTTTTCTTTCGGTGAAATCTCTTATCTGAAAGCACACTGGTCTTGTAATAAGCCCTGGAGAGGCAGCTGGGAGTGAGGCCGAGTGGGGAGGCGAGGAGGCGAGGAGGAGAGGAAGGGAGGAGGCGCGGCGAGGAGGCGATAGGGCCGCCGCTAGTCCTCCTGCGGGGATTAAAAAAAAGCCGTGGAGTGGCCCCGGTGCGTTCGAGCCGCTGGCCGCATTCTTCAGCCCATCCTCCAGGGGGGGTCGGCGCGGGGTTACTAGCTCCTCCAGGCCTCTCCGTTGAGTAACGCAACCTCCGCACCAGAGAGCGAGAGTGTGAGGGAGTACGCCGAGAGTGTGAGTGTGTGTGAGTGCGCGCGTGGTGTGAGCACGTCTCGCAGGCAAAGCAGGGGCCTCTGCACAAAATGTCAAGGACAGAGAGAAATGTGAAAGGGTGCCCCGACTAGTTTTCTGCAGCTTGGCGTAAGCATGTACAGACCCACCCTTAGATCAAAAGAAAAATGTGAAATGTCCACCCTCCCCTGTACCACCCCCAACTCTCGTGTTCTTTTGCCCCACTGCCCCCCCCCACATCCCGTGTTCTGGTGTTAAAGAGAAAGGGCCGAGTCGGTGATGTAAAACACACGCCGGGGCTGGAGGTCGCCTTTACTGCACTTCCTGAGTTGGGAGTCAGTGGAGACTGCTCATTAGGACAGCCAGATGACTCAGAGGGGGGAGAGAGAGAGGCTCTCTGTGTGTGTGTGTGTGTGTGTGTGTGTGTGTGTGTGTGTGTGTGTGTAGAGAGCACATTAGCATGCTGTCAGTCACAGACTGTGCGGAAGATGCTAAAACTGAACAGCAGAGCAGCTAATAAAGAGAGTGAAAAGAGAGAGAGAGAGAGAGAGAGAGAGAGAGAGAGAGAGAGAGAGAGAGAGAGAGAGAGAGAGAGATTGGTAGACAAGTAGACAGGATGGGGTCTAGAAGACTAAGGGGCTTTTCAGGGGTCTAATATGCCCTAGTGCCCTAAGCATGCCCGGTTGGCTGATCCTGGCAGCGGTGGGCAGAGGCATCCAACCATGCCAGAAGCCTGAGAGACAGAGGTGGTGGGGGTGGTGTGTGTGTGTGTGTGTGTGTGTGTGTGTGTGTGTGTGTGTGTGTGTGTGTGTTAGCGGGGTGGGGAGAGAGGGGGGATTGGCACAAGGGCAGGAAGTGGGCACACGTCTTGGTTAAGCCACAGCTAATCGATGAGCCCGCTCCGTCAAAGTGTGAACCTGAGCTGGTGCTTAAAACCGCCTGGAGGTATTGGATGCCGGTGCCAAACACACACACACACACACACACACACACGAGGAGGATCCAAACCCACCTGGAACAATGGGCTTTGTTGAGGCAGCTCTGCCCACCTCCTGCTCTCTCTCTCTCTCTCTCTCTGCCTCTCGAGGGGTCTAATTGCTGGGGTGACTGTGCCATGTCGGGTGATTATTTG
>NC_085000.1:27374154-27381654 GCF_963854185.1 Sardina pilchardus | reverse complement strand
ACACACACACACACACACACACACACACACACTATTGAATGTGAGTTTGAGTGAGACAGCGAGAAATAGAAAGATAGGAGGAGGGAAAAAACAAAAGGCATCTCTTTCTTCCTCTCACTCCGCGTTCTCATCATCGTCCCTTTCAGCTGTTGCCCGCCTTGTCCGCTCCCCTTCCCATCATGCCTGGCAACCGTGCCATCTCCTCCACTCTGATTGCCATCATGTTCTCTCTCTCTCTCCCTCTCTCTCTCTCTCTCTCTCTCTCTAGCTCTCTCTCTCTCTCCCTCTCCCTCTCTCTCTAGCTCTCTCTCGCTCTCCCTCTGTGCCGCCAGTCTTTCTCGCTTCCTCCACACCACATTCCTTCGACGGCACGACTCATCTATCAGGACTTCCGCCAGACCGCACTGGCCAGATCACGCCCAACCTCTCGAGGATGGGGTGTGGTGTGTGTGTGTGTGTGTGTGTGTGTGTGTGTGTGTGTGTGTGTGAGTGTGTGAGTGAGCGTGAGTGAGAGACAAGAGAGGACACCGTGGAGGGGTGTGACACGCACACAGACACACATGCGAGTCACCACCAGGGCCCGATTGTAATCTCCATGGTTACCTCTTAATTTCCCTCCAATTAGACGCTGTGATCAGGCTCATCTGTGGTGGAGGGCATGAGCGAGCGGCTGATGAGCGGGTCTCGCGTGCCGCAAATAGCCTGACCGCCACACTGCCATGGATAATGGCCCACTTGGGCGCGTGACAGACCTGATCGAGCGTGTGCGCGTGTGTGTGTGTGTGTTCAGAGGGATATTTGTGTGTATGTGAGGGAGCATCATGGATGTTTGACAAAAAAAAAACAACAACATGTGTAGTGGGGTCCGCAAGTTCTGTTTGGGCGCTACGCAGACGGCTGAATGGGGGCGTGTCCACTGTAGCATGCGTGTGTGCATGAGTGTGAAGGTAAATCTCCCTTAAATCTCTTATTTACTCTAAGCCGCTTTCACTACTCAACACCACCTCCGTTTGACTAAAGCCATTACCCTGCACCGCCGCGCTAAAGAGAAGCGGCAGCAGCCACGCAAAGCAGTAGTAACCATATGCTACCTACCTACCGCCCGTGGAACCAACCAATGGGCCATCAGAGCCGCTGCCATGCCTGGCTATCGCGTTGCCATTTAAATGCCACACGAAGGCACTAGATACTTCACACCTAATTAGCGTGCTACAGCTAGCTCACCCGGCGTTTCAAGCACACATGCCCCTTAAGAATTTGCGCAACATCTCAGCTAGACTCCATGAGGCAGGAGGTTGGGAGTGAGGCTGGGGTCATGGGGCTAACATAGCGTAGACGTAGACAGAACAATGGGGTGTGTCATAATAAAACTAGTACTGAACTTATAGCCATCATGCTTTTAGCCTTCAGTAGGGTTCCTCTATTAGGCTAAAGCACAATCCATTTGCTTTGCAATCCTTTTGCTCCCGCTCTCAAACTCCAACATCAAATAGTCCATGAGGACGTACGTGTACACACACACACACCTCCATAGTCTGACAAAGGGCACTTCCAGTGGTCTGAGAAACACAAAGGAGAAAGCGAGCGAGTCCATTTATTTCTTTTTCAGCAGTGTACTGTGTGTGTGTGTGTGTGTGTATATATGCGTGTTTCTTTTTTGTTCACTGCTAAAGTGCCTTTGTTAAAAAAAAAAGAAATAAAAAAAAAAAAAAGAAAGAAAAGAAAAGATGGAGAAAAGAGAGAGTCAATACGGTAAAGAGGTAAGTGTTATTAAAATGCCTGCAGAGTGCCGGGGGGGGGGGGGGGGGGGGGGAGCGGCTCACTGGAGGGCTCGGGCGGCAGAGAGACGAAGACAGCGACGGGAAAAAGAGGCTTCTTCTTCTTCTTCTTCTTCTTCTTTTTTTTATTAGCATTACTTAAAGCCGGCGTAGGGAAAACAAAGCGCTGAGCTGCGCGAGCACCGCCGCAGACTGTGCCGGCTGACGCATTAATTACACGCCAGTGCCATGACCCCCGCCCCCCCCCCCCCCCCCCACACACACACACACACCACCCCTCCGCAGACACCCTCGCTGCCTGGGACGAAAGACTGCTTAATAGGGGAGCGCTGGTACGGGAGGCAGCGAAATGAGAGAGGCGACAATTGGCGTGTTAAAAAGGGTGACGTCTTGCACCTGGAGAACACGCTCTTTTGTTTTTTTCCCTTCTTCTTCTTTTCTGTCACTCCCGTGACCTGTGAGAGAGATAACGTATTGGTGTGATGCTGGAGGCTCACACATTCAGCTGAGGTGGCTTCGGGTTTATAAGGCGGTGTGCGTGAGCAGAGCAGTGGACGCGTAAAAAAAGGCATTTAAAAAAAAAAAAAGAATAAAAAAAAACACTGACATTCCACACGTCGGAATGCGCGTCATGTCCTAGCCACATCTGTCTCCACACCCTCGCTCAAGATGAGGCCACACGTTCAGGAAAATAACAGAGCAGATATGTGTGATCCAGCCCTCCAAACACACATTCACACACACACACACATTCACACCGAAGGCTGTCAGGCCGCATCAAAATCGATCACGTCCCAACGCGTCAAGCGTCCCAGCGTTGACGGCTGTGGCGGCTTTTTCCTCGGGGTGGAAGGAAGGTGGTGGTGGTGGTGGTGGTGGAGGGGGGGGGGGGATAAGATCACCGCTACGACGCCAACGAACCGAGCCCCTTAGACCTTAACGACGGTAACTGTCGGTATACACTCATGCAATATTGATGAGGACCTCCAGCTTGGAGTTACAGTTGACACAAATCTCCATTCGCCAGTTCTTCTCAGAGATGCTTTTTCTCTCCCAGGGAGCCCTCACGTATGGAGATGTTAAATCAAATCCTCATGTGATTGAGTGGCTGGCATTTTCTTAGCACCAGTACTGGCAGACACACCGAGGCACTAGCCCAAAGGCACAATCTATAACAGCGGGAGAGGTGCATTAGCTTCAGACATGACCACAAAGACATCTGCTGGCATGCATGCATGCAACCACCTCAACACACACACACACACACAATAGTGAAGTGAAATTCAGCAGTTGTGTGAGATGGAAGGCAATGACGGCTGTGCAATGCAAACATTCCTGAGAGGCACAGCAGACAGAAAGGGAGCACACATGTCATACTGACGAGATGAGCCCTCTACAAACAAACACACACACACACACACACACACACAAAAACACAAGTGTCAATCAGTCTGTCAGATGGAGGACTCTCTCCCTCACTCACACACGCACGCTTCTGTAAGGGGCCTCTAGCTAACAACCAACACTGTGTTAAAAAATAACACTAGGACGATGGCCTCAATTTCAGCACACTCATAATGTGCATGTGTGAGTGAGTGTGTGTGTGACTGACTGCATCTGTGTGTAGCAGGCTGATGATTGAGTGGCTGCCATTTTGGCTGACAGAATACTCATCAAAAGCCATGAAAGAAAGACTACCGGAAGCTGGTGTTCCAAATGAATGTTTTTGTCATTTTGGCAACATTAAAAATTCAAAGCATAAAACGTGCCCATCTAATGTAACCCAGAAACTCTACTGGCTATGAATAAGCCACAACGTTGACCTGTGCATCAACCAGACGTGGCTGTGTTAGGGCACAGATTTCCTCCTAATGCCAGACAATAGAGCAGCCTTCAGAAATCCTGAAAGGGGTGGAAAAGAGAGAGGAAACGAGGAGAGAGAGAGAAAAAAAAGTACAGCACAGATATCTGTTATCCCTCTCGATCGCTCTTCGACTCCAGGCCATAAAGAGTTACTGTCCCACAAATGACCGGGGCATTACCGGCGTGTACAAACGGGCATGTTAAGTTCGATAGCGCTCTTTGACTGGGGCCCTCTCTGCTCCGGCGCTCACCGAGGCGTCCGTCTCCCGAGGGCACGAGGCAGCAGCGCTGCTGAACACTGCCTCCACTGATGCCTCTCAGAGACACGGCACTCAAGCTATTAGCCACGGAAAACGCATGGGGTTAGTTTGGAACACCAATATGGCGGTTGTCTACACATAGACCCTGCCACCTTCATGTAATGTAAACAACCAACTGCATTTATTCCATGTCTCCCCAACGTATGCCTCCCCATTCATTTGAATAGGAAAATAGCTGCTCAGAATAACTGGCCAAAGCACGTTACCAAGATGGCCACCGAGTGGAGATACTTGACTATCCACAATATTCTCCAGGAAACAATGGACGCCACCATGACACCTCAGTATTCAGAAATAGTTTTTTTCCTCTAAAAAAGCTACCTTGTACTGATTTTAATGTGCGCCGGTAGACAGCGCTTGACGCATCCTAAGCCTTTGTCTGAGTCTCTGCTGAGGGAGCACAGCCAGAGCCCTTTTACAGGGCTGGGTGAGGGTCACGGCCAGGCTCTGAACAGGTCAAAGGTCAAACTACAGAATGGCAACTTCATACACAAACAGATGGCTAACTAAGAGCTTGGAGCCGTCAGAAGGGGCTCATGCGTGCCCTAGCCTACAGGGCTAGGTAATAACGGGATTCTGAGCTTGTGAAACAGCACATTATACAACTTCATACACAAATCACATGATTAAGTTGGAATACTGAAGAGGGACAGGGCCTTTGTCAAAGGAGTCTTTTAAAAGCAAATAGCGTAAGCTGCTTGTTAGGGCATTTCAGGGCAAGTTTCTCTGGCTTGTTTGAGACAGAGTGCGTAGAGGCAAATTCATTTAATCAAACAAGTGAATAAGCATTTAAGAATAAATAGGAATTTGACTGGGAGCTGGAAAGCTAGTTGAGGGAAAAAAAATCAATTAAGATAATGCTTCCTATAATTGCCAGGAGGCAGTGGTGGGCTTGCCCCTCCCTTCATCTCAACACTCATTTCCAGTGATGAGAGAGAGAGAGAGAGAGAAAAAAAAAAACATGTTCTAGAAGTGTGTGAATTGTTTCCTCCACAAAAAAAACAGAAAGGAGCTCTAACAACAGAATTAGCTTCACCCGTTCACAGGCAAGGATGTGTTCACTGAAGCTAGAGAGAGCAGACGAAAACAAAGAGCAAGAAATAGAGAAAGAAAACAAAACAAAAAACAAAACAAAACAAAACAAATCAATGGGTCTGCCGCTCTCTCTCTCCCCCATCAATGCAAAGCGAAGTGAAATATCTACCGGGGCGGTGTGTGTTGTGCGTCATAAATGGCATAACGGCCACAGGGATGAATGGATCGATTCAGAACGAGTGGAGACTTGTGAGCCTCAACACGACACCGCCGCCGCCACAGACGTGAAGCCCTTTCTCCCTGGGTGAAACCGGAGCCGCAGAGAACGTGCTTGTTCCAGCGACAAGGAGTATATACTGGGAGAGCAGGGGGATTTTCAAGAGAGGAGAGGAGTGTGTGTGTGTGTGTGTGATGGGAGGAACAGAAGAAGGGAGAGGTGAGAAGGGCAGGGGTGGGATATTTTTTTTCTCCAGGTTCCTCACACAGTTCCATGGATGGGTTATACTGGGGGGGGGGGGGGTAATGAAGCTTGTCTGTGTAAGCAGAGCTGTGGGGGCGGTGTGCGCACACACACACACACACACACACACACACACACACACACACACACACACACACACACACACACACACACACACACACACACACACACTAGTGGCCCCCGTAAACGCTAGTGTGCCTGCACCGGAGCACAGCTGCAGCGGGGTGCTGCCTTGGCCTCGTGAGCTCTGGGATCCATTCACTACGACAGGCAGGCAAACAGCATTTAGACTCGCCCATCACGCAGGCATGCAACACCACACCAGAGAGAAAGAGAGAGAGAGAGAGAGAAAGAGAGAGAGAGAGAGAGAGAGAGGGGGGGGGGAGAGAGAGAGAGAGATAAAAGAAAGACAGGAAAGTAAAACCAGCTAAGGAGGAAAATAGAAACAGTAGTGCCAGGTTCTGAAGACACAAAGAGAGAAAGACGCTGAACTAGCTTATTCTTCTATTCTTTCGGAAACCCCAGTCACTCACTCACTCACTCTCAGTCACTCAGTCAGTCAGTAAGAAAGCTCCAGAAGGCTTTTGAGCAGAGCAGGCGGTGTAGTGTGCAGGTCTGCAGAGATCTCTGAGCCAGGCTAAGAGCCCACTCCCTGACACGGCTACACTGCACAGGCCACCAGAGCCCATCCGTCTCCAGCCCTCCTGCACCTCTTCAAACAGCTTGACCCGTGTGTGTGTGTGTGTGTGTGTGTGTGTGTGTGTCTTTTTTCCCCCCTCTCTCTCACACTGCTCTTGTGTGGGGGCTAATTTGCCACATGTGTTCTGTGAAGGCGGGAGCTGCCCCGTGTGCGAGCGTGTGAACCCGATACCTCTGCACGTCTCCCACTTCCCCCCTCTCTCTCTTCCTCCCTCGCTCTCTTCCTCCCTCTCTCCTTCGCCCTTCCTCCCTCGCTTCTCTTTATTGGCCATGTCACACTTTGGAAAAGCTGGAAATTACACAGCACCCAGCAGTGCCCCAATGGTCACACTCTAAAGAGAGAGTGATAGAAACGAGAGAGCGCGAGAGAGAGAGAGAGAGAGAGAAAACGGATATGGACAGCAAGATGGCGTGAAGTGCCTCCCTCTCTTCCTCACCTAAGGGGAGCATGAGTGGGCTGGAGAGAATGATGATGGTGTGTGTGTGTGTGTGTATGTATGTGTGTGTGTGTGTGTGTGTGTGTGTGTGTGTGTGTGTGTGTGTATATGCGAGTGTGCGCATGTGTGTGTGCGTGCATGTGTGTGCATTCCACTGACACCCTAAGCTAAGCCAAGCTGTGCAGGCCACGCCAAGCCAAGCAAACCGGTGTGGTGGAACCAGGGACGCTAGTGAGCAGCACACGGCTCGTGTGTGAGCGTGATGGAGCCCAGGGTAATCCCCCGAGCCAGGCTCTAATGCACCGCACTAATAACTAGGTGCCATCCAGGATATCCACAATAAAGTCCACGTTTGATGGCGAGAGACATCTGGGGTTTTTAAGAGAGGCATGACAGAAATAAACATGAAGTTGTTTTGTGAAGCAGTGGTGAAAGCAGTCGACGAGAAGCGAAAAGGACAAGCGAAGAAACCTGCTTCCTGAGTTCCATCTCGATTCCTTTACCATATGTGAGTGAGTGTGTGAGTGTGTGTGTGTGTGTGTGTGTGTGTGTGTGTGTGTGTGTGTGTGTGTGTCAGAGGGGCCGCGTCATTCTAAAGCCTAGCATGGAAACTTTGGTTTGGTAATTAAAGTCTCAGCCATTTAACACTGCACAATGGCTGCTTTTAATTACTCACTTGCTGCAAACAGCCATCTTCCGGTGTGTATGTGTGTGTGTGTGTGTGTGTGTGTGTGTGTATCTGTTACATTTTTGCCTTCTTCCTCACTGGAGTGTTTCAGGGGCGACATCAAACGCACACCGCAAAAAGATAACGGGAGTTTGGTTTATTTTTTTTTCTTTCCTCCGTCTTTTTTAAAGAGATAAAAACCAAAGGCAGCTGAATGCTT
>NC_085000.1:27311654-27369154 GCF_963854185.1 Sardina pilchardus | reverse complement strand
TGGGGGGGGGGGGTGGGGGGGGATATGGAGCAGCGATGGATGAGAGATTGGAAAAGGCAATATAAAAGGTTGGTAGGACGGGCACAGGGCTCGTTTGATTTCATGGCATGTCGTCTCTGAGGCTGAAAAAGAGAGTGAGAGAGAGAGAGAGAGATAGAGAGAGCGAGGGAGAGACAGAAAAGGAGAAAGAGAAAGAGAGAGAGAGGGCGAGGGAGAGCTCACCATTCTCACTTCATTCTCTCTCATGCTCGGTCACGACAATGTTTCCTGCCAGATGATGTCAACGAGTGTCAAGACATGAGTTTCCTTCACATGTAATGATGAGACAGGGAGAGTGGCTGAGCGAGGGAGGCAGAGAGAAGGAGAGCGGGAGGGAGCGGGGGAGGGAGAGAGAGAGGGGGGGAGGAGAGAGATGGAGTGCTTTATTGGAGAAGTGGAAATATGAAGAGCTGCATGTGTATGTGCGGCAGCCTCGGTGCTGTTGGCTCAGGGGTATCAGTCTGGTCTGAGCTGGGCTGCGCTGTGCTGTGCTGCAGTGTGTCCTTGGATATCAGTATGCACTGACAGGCTCCTGCTGCCTGCCTGCGTGCCTGCGTGCACACACACACACACACACACACACACACACACACACGTACGCACGTCCGGAGGAACCCAGGATGTGTCAACTCTCCCAATAATGTGAGAGCACATCTTCACACGAACAGCCGAAAGAGTAACCGTGTGTGAGAGAGAGAGGCACACCTGGGTGTGTTCACTCACACACATACACACACACACATTCACATACACACATTCACACACACACACACACACACATTCACACACAAGCCCCACTTGCCTACCAAAACAACCTGACCACATTGTCTTCAAAACAGGCATTTAACCAAGCCTACTTTCTGACCGCAGACTGAACTGAAGGGAGGAGGGCAGAGAAAGAAAAGAGAAAGGACAGATTAAGAGAAAAGACAGAGAGAGAGAGCACCATGGAGACCACATCCTGTCTGTGTGTGTGTGTGTGTGTGTGTGTGTGTGAGCGTTGAGGCGTGCCGTGGCAACAGACACACACCTCAGCTTTTGATTCCACTCCATTTGTGCCATCCCTCAGCTGCGATGGCTCCCTCAGACAGACAGAGAGGAGAAAAAGGAGAGAGAGAGAGATAGATAGAGAGAGAGAGAGAGAGAGAGAGTGCCTCTGTGATCTGGCTACTAATCTCAGAGCATAGGAAACATCCCTGCTCTGTCTCTCCCTCCCTCCCTCCCTCTCTCTCTTTCTCTCTCTCTGTCCATCCATCAGCTCACTCAGCCTGAGGAGCACAAATAGGGAGACAGGGATGAGTGAGAGGCTTGCCAATTAACACAGACGAGCTCTCGGAAATGAGAGCAGGAACGCTGTAATGTGCAGCGTGTGTGTGTGTGTGTGTGTATGTGTGTGTGTGTGTGTGTGTGTGTGCATGGAGTATGTGTGTGCACTGTGCATACTCTCCATTTCATGTTCATATGAAGCATGAACTGTGTAAAAACTTCAATATGCATCGCACCGTGCGAGCGCATGCGTGTGTGTGTTTTTGTCGCACAAATGGAAGATCAGGCGTAATTAATGTGTAATGTGTGTGTTCGGTGCATAATGTGTGTGCTGGGCACGAGGCTTGGCGTATGTTTGCGCGCACGAGTGTGTGTGTGTGTGTGTGTGCATATGGAGGGTGCAGCGGTGCTGGGCTGCGGCTGACAGGTTTATCCCTCGGTGGGGGAGATTGATGGCTGCCTGCAGATTTTCTACACACCGCTAATTGGATTCACAGGTCATTAGATAAAGTACACGAGTGACGTGGTTTGGGGAGGGTGGGGGGGTGGGGGGTTAGAGCGAGGGATGGACAGATAGCACAAGAGACAGACGGTCAGGAAGAGAGGAGGGAGAGAAGGAAAGAGAGAAATGGCGAGAGTCACAGTGAAAGACAGAGAGAAAGAGAAAGCGAGAGAAAGAAAGAGAGACAGAGGTAGAAAGAGAGAGAGGGAGAGAGAGAGAGAGAGAGAGAGAGAGAGAGAGAGAGAGCGAGAGCGAGAGCGAGAGAGGGGGTATATATTGATGAGGTCGTTTTGGTCAGAAGCCACAGTGATTTCCTGCCCACTGTGTACTGGTGAAGAGCCCCTCCCTGCCCACAACAACAACAGCAGCAGCAGCTGCAGCAGCAGCAGCAGCGACAGCGGCGGACGCAGAGGTTAAATAACTCATTGCCTGGTGTGTCAGACTGCAGCAGCGACGGGCTAAAGGCGGCGACATCGACTCTGGTGGCAACAGCCGTAATGATGAGATATTTAATTTCACGGGGGAGGGGGAGAGCGAGAGAGAGCATGTGAGAGAGAGAGAGAGAGAGAGAGAGAGAGAGAGAATGAATGCTGAGTGAAAGAGAACAGGGTTGCACAGAAGCAGAGAGAGGGAGGGAGGGAGGGAGGGAGGGAGGGCTTGCTCCTGTGGGAGCTGGGACCATTATGTATCCAATGAATCTGCCTTAACATCTGATGGTGATGCAGGCTGAGGGGGTTTAGACTCCCCCCCACACACCCCACCCTAGCCCACACCCCCGTGCTACCTGCCGATACCCTCATGAGTCATTATTGCCTCTGGAAAGAAGCTTTTAAAAAGGATCCTCAGATCTTCCTTAAAAACTAATCAATTAAACCTGCCAATGGAGAAGACTCCCATCCAGTGGGAGATGAAACCGATAGAGAGAGAAGAGAGAGAAGAGAGGGAAGAGAGAGGGAGAGAGAAAAATAGCGAAAGGAAGAGGGGTTTAAAAAGAGGAAGAGCAATCGACTCCTCGCAATCGTTTGGGTTTCTTTTTCGGGAGGAGACAGATGCTTGCGTCTCCAATTAGGCTGTGCGGTGACAGGCAACAGCGGCGGTGGGGTCGGGGGGTGAGGGACTGATCCCCCCCCCCACCTACCTCCCCCAGGCTCGGGATCATCACGGTCGAGAAGCTCGTCGAACATGTGCTGCCGCACTGCTCGACATGCCACCTGACAGCGTCCTGCCACACACACACACAATCACCAAACTGTACACAGACACACATCTAGAAACCACACGCACACACAAAAAACACACACACACACACACACACACACAACTTGAGTTTTAAAAGGATTCTTCTAATACCTTTGAAACCAGAGCACAAGCAGGCACCCACACCCTATCTGAAATGTGCCAGCTTGTAGATGCCTCTTCAGTGAGCACACCGGGAGAGAGGCTGACGACGGAACACACACACAAACACAAACACACACAGACACACACTCGCTCGCGCACACAAACAAAAAAGATGGGAGTTAAGCTAATGGATATCCCTTGTTTTCTCCCTTGACATTTACCATCAGGCCAACTAAGACCCCCCTGCCCCCCCACACACTTTGGTGCCCCCAGCCACCCGCCCCCTCTTGATCTGCACTTAATCAAGTGCTGGAGATTAGGGCCGGCCGGCCGGGCGGGATGTTATTGTTTGGGCCCCGGCGAGAGGGCCTTCCTGCCCGTCTCAGCACTTCTGCCCCGCAATCCGATTAAAGCGCCTCGTCCCTGGCTGAGTCCTGCAGCAACATAACCTCCCCAGGCCCCCACCGCACCGTGCCGCACCCCCTGCCAGAGTAGGCCCCCCCCCCCCCCCCTCCCTTCCAGCCTCAGCTGTACTCCCTCGTCCAACCTTCAACCCCCCCTGCCCCCCCACTCCCTCCTCCCCCACCAGCCACCACTGCTCCCGCCCGCAGCTCCCTTGACCTCCCATCATCACCTTGGATGTTCTGTGTCATTAACGTGGCCTCCTGGGGCCCTGCCCCCTGGGTCGTGTCCCTCAACCCCCCCACCCCTCAACCCTCCCCCCTGCCTGCCTGCCTATTCCCATCTAAAGCGGCCTCCCCACTAATTGTAACGGCTGTTATGATTTCAGACCTGCCGTGACAAGCTCCTTTAATGACAAAACTACCTCTGTGGGTATATTATAGGGAGGTAAGGATGAAGGGGGGGGAAGGGGAGGGGAGGGGAGGGATCAGCTCAATGCATGAATGACCAGGGAATTAAAAGCCCATGTCTGACGAGGAGCTATCAAGAGTTAAGATAAACAGGAATCCACCGGCCTAATAAACCAGTTTAAACGTGGGCCAGGCGGTGTGTGAATGTGAGGTTTTCACGTTGTAAGCTGCCTTTGCTCGCTTTGAAGCTTCAAGCATTTTTTTTTTTTTTTAAATGTGGCTGATTAAAAGAATGTGCTTGGGGTGAAAAGAAAGCATCTGAGAGAGGAGAATAAAATATGCCCACACACACACAGACACGCACACAGACATGCATGCATGCGCACACATACACACACACACACACACACACACACCATTCGTACAGAAAAGATCACACATTAGAGGGAATGAAACACAGCTCTTTGCCTTGTGTACATTCCCCCCCTAATTGATCATTTAGTCGGCTAAGGGGGAAAAAAAGGAGTAAAACAAAAAAAGATGGAGGAGAAATGAAAGAGTGACGAGACTAGCGCTGGGGTTTAGCTGCAGCTTGTCTGAGGTCTCTTCCCTTAAGGTCCCGTAAACAGACCTCCCTTTTACATGCTGCGTATGCCTCACTCTATAAAGCCCAGCCTGCTACGATTCGCAGAGATCTTTTTTTTTTTCTTCCTCCCCCTCTCAACTACGAGAGTGCCCTTTTCGAGTATCCAGGCTGGTTTTACACATTTCAGTGATTTTTTTACTGTCTCCAACACAAACATTAATCCCGTCAACACACACCTGGGTTAGGTCCACACACAAATACATACACACACACACACACACACACACACACACACACATACACACACACGATCGCAGGCAATTACCCCACATCAAAGCTGCGTTTGATCCTGCTTTCACAGCACTTATGGAAATAAATAAGACAACAAACACAGAGGCCAGCGGGCTGATAAGGTCAGCAGTGATGAAGCCCAGGCTCGGGGCGAAGCAGAGAGAGACGGATAGAGACAGAGATGGATAGAGAGAGAGCGAGAGGGAGAGAGAGAGAGAGAGAGAGGGAGGAATAGAAATACACTTGCACTCACCAGCTTAAAATCCTGAATGCTACAGATGAAGTAGGGCGTGTTGGGTCGGCGGCTCTCGATGTACACACAGTCTGAAAGACAAAAGCGGGCCAACAGATTAATACAGCGCTCAGGCTAGTCACTCCATGCAATAGCACACGTATACACTGTATACATACACACCATAATAAGACATTCACATATGCGGTCTGTACTCTTGGTGAGAAATGGCATTGGTTTCCTACTTCCAAACTTATGATCAGGACACAGGGCATTTGGCGACCGCATAGAGGACATTTGGTCTTAGTATACGTCTAAGGAAGGTTAAGCTGTGAGGGTACAGGGGCAGCCTGCTCTGCTGCGTCCATCAATCTATCTGTGTGTGTGTGTGTGTGTGTGTGTGTGTGTGTGTGTGTGTGTGTGTGTGTGTGTGTGGACGCCAGGCTGAGATTGTCTCGGTGACACTACAGGGAGAGGAGTTGGACTGCTTTAAAACTCTGTTGCCTGTTGTGCGATTCAACTGGAATGTGAGTAATAGGATTAGGGCGCTTTGGAGCAGGCCCGGCCTGTCTCTCCAGAACAAACATCAAGGGCGGCCCACGGGGACCCACAGACAGAGAGAGAGAGAGAGAGAGAGAGAGAGGGAGAGAGAGAGAGAGAGAGGGAGAGAGAGGGGTGAGACAAAGGGAACAACTAGCGAGAGAGAGGAAGAAGATGGAGGAAGGGAAGGGAAGTAGAGAAACAGACACGCACTGAGAGAGGTGGAGTGCGTGGGCACACAGTAGAGAGTAGGTAACAGAGAGAGAGCGAACGAACGACAGAAAGAGAGCGCGAAAGAGAGCGCGGAAGAGGGGAGAAGAAGCGGTGTTGGAGACAGAACTATTGAGCGAACGAGAGAGAGAGAGAGAGGGGAAAGAGAGAGAGAGTGAGTGAGAGAGAGAGAGAGAGAGGGAGAGAGAGACGTTCCACGGAGAGCACCAGGGATGCGGGGGGAGAGAGAGGGCACCATCAGAAGTGTGGCCTGCCGTGCTGTGCTGTGCTGAACACCGCGCCGGGGCTGCGTGGGTGGGTGGCGGGCAGACAGGCAGGCAGGCAGGCAGGCGGCAAAGTGGCAGCGCAGGCTGCTCTTCAAAAGCGACGCCAAACGGTAACGCAGGGGAGGCCTGGCACAGAGGCAGGCCGGTAAACGCTCCAAACTGCCTGGACACTCTCCCCCAAACACATCCCCTCCCCCCAAATCCCCCCAAACCTTTAGCAAACGCGTTCCAACTTCTCCACATAGAAAAAAATTGCATAACCTCTCCAGCGCCATGCCAGGCACACACACGGTGTGTGTGTGTGTGCGTGCAGTGTATGTGTGTTTGTCATCCATGGCTGCATCCTCTCATTCAGAGCTGGGAGTTGCTAAATTGAATGTGACTAGTGGTATGGCCAGGTCGTGAACCCTCATCTCCTTAACAAAAACATTCACGCTACCAAGGACAAAAACAGACAGGCAGTTTTTGCTTGGGACAGAGACACACACACACACACACACACACCAGCGCACACACACTTCCTGTCTTTTGCAGCCAACATCAAGCACACAACACTGCTAAATGGAAATATCATTTTCTCTCTCTCCCTCTGTCGTATCCCCTACTCTCCTCTCCTCACACCGAGGGGGCTCTGAGGATTCCCATACTTCACATACAAAAGAGAAGAGACACACTCTTTCCCTCTGAGGTAACAGTTTTCACATTTAAAGAGCAGCCGCATGAGGGAAAAAGAACAGAAACAAGCCCTGATACAGACTGAAAGGGGGAGAGGGAGGGAGAGAGAGAGACCGACAGAGAGAGAGAGAAAGATAGAGAGATAGAGAAAGAGAGAAAGAGAGAGAGAGAGAGAGAGATGCTGGGCTGTGCTCCGACCATCTCACAGATAAAATCTTATTTACACTGAAGCATGAGCCTCTCGTCTGAGGACACGTCTGCTTTGATCACGCAAAATGTGTTTGGAACACAAAGCAGTGTGAGTGCGGCCATTCCCTGACTGGATTTTCTCCCTCTCACTCTCGCCCTCCCCCCCTTCTCTCTCTCTTTCTTTCTTTCTCTCCCTTAGCCTCCCGCCTCTTTCTTTTTCTAGTCAAGCTGGTGTTCCCTTTCTTGTTCAAGACCACAAACTCAAAGACAGCATATGCACACACACAAGCACAAGCACGCGCACACACACACACACACACTTTTCCACACGGAACTCCCTAGCACCCCCCACACACACACACACATCCCCCCTTACATAAGGGGTTGTGGTTCAGATCCTCCAGCCTGGTTCCCATCATGCCTCAGCCTGTCTTAATCGCACATCTTCAGGCTGGAGCTGTTGACTGAGAGCCTCTCCCAGCGAGGAGGTCAGCCCATCTCTGGGGAGCGACGCTGGGCTTTTGTAGGGGGCGGCAGGCGGGAGAGGTAGCATGTGTGTGTGTGGCTATGGGGGGGGTGTAGTTGTAGATAGTAGGAGAGGATGGTAAAAAGGGGAGATGGGGGGGTGGGGGGGTCGAGAGAGAGGAGGGAGGAGGGAAATCAAGGGGGTTTGTTCAAGTGTCTGTCGACAATTATGTCTGCTAGCTAAGACCTCCCTGACAGAGAGAACGGAGTGCTGTGATTCCGCTGGAGGGCTGAGAGGGAGAGAGAAAGCGAGGGAGATGAGAGAGAGAGAGAGAGAGAGGGAGAGAGAGAGAGAGAGATATCCATTTCTTCTCCCTCTGCGCTCCGTTTGAAAGCCATTCCCCACACTGTAAAAAGGATGCCCACGCGTTTCGAGGTCTTCAAAAGACAGCCATGGCCCCCGTTCTCTCCAAGACATTATTAAATAGTAATGAACTAAATGTAAACGCGCCATCCTTAAAAAGCCCTCTAAATGAACGAGCAGCTTCGGTCGAGGCGGAATTGCTTTATCGATCCGGAACCCTCCATCCTGCTCATCAGCCAGGCTCGCAAGCTCTACAGGCTCAACTGTATCGGAAGAACGGACAGCCGGAGGAGACAACGGAGAAGCTTCCTTGTTTGTCTGAACTTCCGAGAGAGCCTACGGAGGCTCTGGGGAAAGCAGGAGGAGCGTCGGGAAGCTCCTGACGGGCCTGTAATGACGAGTAATGCGTCCCAGGCATTACAAACATGGCCGACCTGGAGAGTCGGAATGGGGAGAGCAGACGCAGAGCGGAGACACAGACGAGTGATCGCGCGGGGGGGGAGGAAGCCTGGAGAGGAGACACAGGCTTTGTCCGAGAGAGAGAGAGAGACCAGTCGTGCGACATTCTTCAAGAACTTTCCACTGGCCCAAGGCGTGACTGATGGATGTTTGTTTACACACGCGGTGGAGAGCAAAGCGCGCTTGTGTGAATAGTGTGCGTCTTGAGACGCGACAGGAGGTGTGTGTGTGTAGTGTGTGTGTGTGTGTGTGTGTGTGTGTGTGTGTGTGTGTGTGTGTGTGTGTGTGTGTGTGTGTGTGTGTGTGTGTGTGTGTGTGTGTGTGTGTGTGTGTGTGTGTGTGTGTGTGTGTGTGTGTGTGTGTGTGTGTGTGTGTGTGTGTGTGTGTGTGTGTGTGTGTGTGTGTGTGCGCGCGTGTGCGCGCGTGTGCGGTGGGATGGTAGAGGCGGCGCGTGATCGCTACGCTAACAAAAGCAAAGAGCACCTCTCCATGCAGCCTTACATCATCATTTATTTATCTGTTTGGGCTGCAGTCGGTTATCGATCGCTCTTGTGTTTATCTGGTGGAGGCAGCAGGTCGAGTCAAAAGAAAAATCAAATAGGGAGGCCACAGCGCAGCCCATTTGTTTAGAGGGGCTTTCAGAAAACAGACAAAAACAAAACAAAACCGATGAAATGGGAGTTCTGCAAGGCAAGATGGAAGGGTTTGAGGGGTGTGTGTGTGTGTGTGTGTGTGTGTGGTTGGGGGGGCGGGTGGGTCTTATCTGGGCATGTGTGAATAGGGCATGCTGGGGTTGTTTTTCCTCCTTTCTTTTTCCACACTCTCCTTTCTGTTTTTCACCCTGCCCTCTTTTTTAATCGTTGTCACGGCGGCCGGCTGGATGATTGACACATTCTGGCCCCGGCCCCCACCCAGGCCCAGCGAGTCATTTACAAGATAAGGGCCCAATGAAAATATCCATCAGCGCTTTTGTGCGACCTGTGTGTGTGTGTGTGTGTGTGTGTGTGTGTGTGTGTGTGTGTGTGTGTGTGTGTGTGTGTGTGTGTGTGTGTGTCTGTTGTGTCTCTGAGCTCACTGACAAAAAAGAAGAAGGGGGAGGGGGAAAGACAGAGAGAAAGTGGGTGAGAAAGGGAGGAAGGCAGGGAAGAGAGAGAGAGAGAGAGAGAGAGGGAGAGAACAAAAGAGACAAATCAGAGGGGAGATGAGATGACATGATTCAAAAAGTCCCATCCACGTCAGGTGAAAAGCAGAGAGAGGGGGGGTTAGCAGGGGAGAATGAAAGCTTAAGGCTTCCTCACAGCCAGAAATACAAAGAGAAAGAGAGAGAGAGAGAGAGAGAGAGAGAGAGAGAGAGAGAGAGAGAGAAAAAGGGAGAAAGAGAGAAAGAGAGAGAGGAAGAGAGAGAGGAAGAGAGATGGATGGATTTGGCAGCTGTATAGCAAAGCTGATATGAGCTTAGGAGAGGTGACTTACAGAAATCATAAACCAGCGAGTATATTCTTCTGAAAATCCATTTCTACTGACACACTCGTACTTGAAATGAAAACGTTCCCTTGGGCTATCAATTTTTTACCGAGATCATCTGACACGGAGTCATATGTGTGTCAAGGCGCGTGTGGAGACGCATTGTGCATGAAAATAAACTGCAACACGACCCCGGCGCTATCAGGCTAGATCAACACAAGACCCCCACCATCAGCAGCATCCCCCCCGCCTCAACCCCCCACCTTCAAGCATATGAATAATCAGCTGCTTTTTAAACTGCAGCAGTACGGAGGCCGTTTAAAAACACACAACCTCGGCGGCAGCGGCGGAAAAAGGCTCGTTTGGGGAGAGTGAATTACTGAGCTCATTTGCATGGGGCTCCATTAGTCACAGGCAGTAAGGAGCAAGCAGGGGATACAGACCTGAGATGCAGAGAGAGAGAGAGAGAGAGAGAGAGGGATGGAGAGAGGGAGAAAGAGAGGGAGGGAAAGAGAGGGAGAGTGAGAGAAGGAGATGGGGGGAGAGGGAGAAGGAGATGGAGAGGGAGAGAGAAGGAGATGGAGGGAGAGAGAGAGGGAGGGAGGTTCCAGCCATTTTGTGCTTTTCAGCAGCATTCCCCTCCATCAGCAAGGGGTAGGGGGGAGGGGAATCGAGTGAGCTGAAGAGCATGGTACTGTGTGTATGGGAGCATGGTGCTCTGTGTGTGTGTGTGTGTGTGTGTGTGTGTGTGTGTGTGTGTGTGTGTGTGTGTGTGTGTGTGTGTGTGTGTGTGTGTGTGTGTGTGTGTGTGTGTGTGTGTGTGTGTGTGTGGTGCTTCAGGGGCCTTTGTAAAAGACTTCCCTGTGCTTTCCCCGGGGCTACAGGTTCCAACCTCTCCAAGAGCAGCTGAGAGGCAGAGGCAGAGGAAGAGGGGGGTGGGGGGAGAGGGCAATAAGCAGAGAACGGGGGCTTTTGGGGCTTTCGCAAACACCACCGGATCAATTATCGACCCTCCTGCTGCAGCCGCCCCGGGTCCCTCCTTTAGATTGAGATTTATCAGCCCGGGTGGGTGGATTGTAGGAAACGGCTCATGGCCAACGGTTAGCACCAAGAGTGCGGAGTGCGAAGTGAGGAGGAAAAAAAAAAAAGAGAGAAAAAAGGAGAGAGAGAGGAGAGGAGAGAAGAGGAGAGGAGAGGAGGGGAGGGAATCGGCAAAGTTAAATGTGATCCATCTGCAGCCATTACTTCTTAATGTATTGTCACTCCTCACTTAGCGCGCATGAATATGCATGAGGTAAGGGGAGAAGTGGAAGAGGGGGTGGGGTGAGTGCTTGCTCACACACACACACACACACACACACACACACACACACCTCGGCGTGCTGCGGCTCATTGTTCAGTCAGCTGATCCGCAGCGTTCCTGGAGCATGTCTAATTTAACACACACCTTTACCAATAAAGGAGAGGAGCTGCATGAGCTCACACAGTCAAACGAGACGCTGCCTCACTGCAGAGAGAAAGAGAGAGAGAGAGAGAGAGGGGGGGGGGGGTGATGGGGACGCAGGGGATGAGCCCTGTTTGCTATTTAGTGCTCGCTCTCCCCCTCATTCATTTTAGAAGAAATGATGAGAGGAGAATAGCAACGTGCTAACAAGCACGTGAGCAGCTCCACACACACACACACAAAGCAAGAAGCAAAAAAAAAAAAAATCTCCATTACTCATGTGCTGCTCACTGCTCTAGGATGATCAGCCGTGTGTATCTAAAAGAGGTGGGAGAGAAGGGGCAGATGAGACTGCGGTTTCAGAGAGGAGAGGAGAGGAGAGGAAAACAGGACACTACACACCTGCACTGCACTCTGCTCTGAAGCCAGCCAAGCGCAGACAGCAAGCTCACTGTAGCCCACTGATCCCCAAATTAAAAGAGCAGGAGAGATGCAATAATGACACCACAGGGAAGTGTGTGTGTGAGAGAGAGAGTGTGAGCGTGAGCATGAGTGTGTGTGTGTGTGTGTGGATTGATGGTGGTGATGACAATCAGACATAACGAACCACCATTTTCTTCCCCGCACACATAAGCTCCGACAACTGACACCCGGATTCACCCCCATCCAATTCCCCAGGTCATCTCCTGCTGAGGGGCGACACGCAGCTCCACTCTACGGGGTCAGGGGTCAGGCCCTGCCACGGTGACCCCCCGCAGCCCCCCCCTCCCCTCACCCCCACACACACACACACTCCTATCATCCCAGCTCATCCAATTTCTGACCTGACCCCAATCCACCAACAAAACCTCAACCTCTTCCCGTCCACAGACCTCAGATCAACCCCTCTCTGTGTGTTTTTATTTTATGGCATTTAATCCCATTCCATTTCAGCAGCACATTTATCCAGTCTGGAGGAGCAGACAGCGCCATTTCCCCTCGCCGGAAAGAGGGGGGAGGAGGGGGGTGGGGGGGTGGGGGTTGGGTGAGCGATACCTCAGTGTGATCACATCAAACCTCTCTGAAGCGGGTCCATAACAGAGCACGCACACACGCACACACACACACACACACACTGCTCTTTCCCTCCAGGCCGCAGGAACAGAAGCTCTTTGACGAGCCGAGGCGACGGACAAGCCGCTTGTCTGTAGCAGCTTTCTAATTAGTAATCGGCAGGTGGTCAGGTTTGGAGGAGGGGAGGGGGGGAGGGGTTTAAAAAAAAAAAAAAAAAAAAGGGAGCTCTTCTCCCCCCTGGCCCTTGTCAGAGCGCGCTAGGAGACTTTTGCCGAGCACATCAGGGTGCTGCCTTTTCACTCCTCTGAGATAGCGGCTTTGGTGGCGCAGAGTGGCCGACATTTCAGTCTGGATATCGCATATCACAGGGCCGCTGTGACAATACAGCGCTTCTGTCACCACACCACTCAAGAGCGACGGCAAATAAATAAATAACGGCGTTAAATAGATCGGAGACATCTGAGCCGATATGAACATCTAACGGCGAGGAGTGTGCAACTGTAAGCCTCGGTGTCTCGGGAATATCCCTAGCCGGTTAGCTGGTATGGACTCCCAACATATGTTGGATACGAGCGCCTTTGATGTGGGTGTTTAAGGGCTCTATGAAAGCCTGGGCTGGAATAAGGGAGGGGTCCCAGACCTATAAAAACCTACGCCTAGAAGAGGCTGTTTCTCCCAACGGTCCTTAATGTGAATTCACTCACTCACTTCAGATAAGAAGGAAAACCGAGTAGCACTTTCATCAGCTAGCCCAAGTCAGAGCTATGGCTGGTGGCAAGAAAGCTAGCACGACTGTGGCACTGAATACAATAGGACAGGACAGAAGCAGCGGTCGCAACCACTTACAATTAACAGCAGTAGTGTCACGACAGACAATCAGTGGACCTGGGCTTGTGTCCTGCCACTGTGAGTGTCCATTCATGTTGCTTTGGATTAAAACGAGCTGCTAAATAACCATCAACTTTAACAGTTACACAGAAAGGCTTCTCTTAAGTTGGAGTGTGGAGATGTCAGGAGAACAAGCCCCAGCCAGTGACTCTCTGATGCACACACGGTTCTGCTTTAGCCTTTAGCCACATGATAAATCACCGTCCAACGAGAGAGGTTTGCCTGGGCTACGCTAGCTTATAGAGGGTGAAAGATAGCCAGGATCATGCAGTTTTTCACACAGAATCTATATATTAAGCTGAAGGCTTTCCTACAGACCGAGGTTCTTTTACCACCTTTTTCACACAGCTATTTCAGAGAGGCTTAGTTAGCCTTTACCCATGCAATGGTAAAGATTAGAGTGGCTGTTTAGCATACTTGATGTATTCAAGAGTACTAAGCACATCTCTGTTGGCTACTAATGATGTTAAGTGTATTAAGCACGGCAACTGACAGTGCTGTGATTTTGCTGTGTGATGATGCTAGAGTGGCTGTCCTAGTTTAGTATACTTGATGTATTCAAGAGTACTAAGCACATCTCTGTTGGCTACTAATGATGTTAAGTGTACTAAGCACGGCAACTGACAATGCTGTGATTTTGCTGTGTGATGATGCTGTCCATCTAATAAGCCTATATATTTAGGTTAAGGCGTGGGGAGTGATTGCAGTATGCTAGCGAGTGGCGCTTACATTAGCCCAGTCAGGGAGGAAGTCTGGAAGCTGAGAGTGCTGAGAGCGGGGGATGGGGTGGGTGTAATGGGGTGGGAGCTGGGACTGGCAAATTATATGGCCAGTTCACATCCGACCCATCGGAGACAAACACATCTCTCTCTTTACGCTCGCACGCACAGCCCGAGCAAGTGTGAGCACATCAGGGACTGGGAGCCATATTAGGAGGGAATGTGAAAGCAGGAGGGCAGACCGGCCATGTTAACACTCCATTTTAGAGTGGTGCAAGGAGGGAGGGAGGGGGAGAGAGAGAGAGAGAGAGAGAGAGAGAGAGAGAGAGAGAGGGAGAGAGAGAGGGCAGACAGCGCGAGAGAGCAAGCAACAAATTGCATGGACACGACAAGGACACTTTGTGTGTGTAGGGGTCAGAGATTTGTGTGTATGAGTGTGTAAGTCTGCGGTGGTGTCTGCGGACAGGGTGCTCCAGTGTGTGTGTGTGTGTGTGTGTGTGTGTGTGTGTGTGTGTGTGTGTGTGTGTGTGTGTGCTGCCAGCCTGGCTCTGTGCTATTGATCAGACGTGTGTATAATCTCCCAGCCAGATCCATGAAGCGTGCTGTGTGTCATATATATCCGCCAAAGCTACAGGGAGCGTGGACAGAGGACTGCCACTCAAAAGGCCCGATCGATCCAGCAGACTGCCCCTGTGCGCTGTCCGCCTGCACTGACCGCAATACAAATGCCCCTTCCATATTTCCTTTCCTCCACTTAGCCTCCTCTTCTCGCTCTTCCTCCATTGCTCTCTCTCTCCCTCCCTCCTGCTCGAGCTCTCCTTTATCCTTGCACGGCAGCAGAGCCCTGAGATGGAGGCTAAAGTGTATCCTATGGCAATTGTTTCTGCTTGTCTTTTTTACTGGCTAATCAATGCCCGCTAAGCCTCCTGCAGAACAGAAATAATTCACTCATCCGTCTATGAGTGTGTGAGAGTGCGTGTGTGTGTGTGTATGTGTGTGTGTGTGTGTGTGTGTGTGTGTGTGTGTGTGTGTGTGTGTGAGTGTGAGAGAGTGGGGAGGGGTCTGTACCACTGGATTCATCTTCATCTAAAGAAGCATCCATTTATATACTTATAAGTGTGTGTGTGTGCGTGTGTGTGTGTGTGCACGTCTCAGACTCTCCAATGATGACAAAAGCAATTAACGTGGCGGTTCGGGGGAGGGGGGGGTGGGGGGGGCTCGTGCCCTGGCTCTGCCTGTTTAATACCCTCTCCAAGTGTGGTCAGTTTTACATATTGTGTGTCACTAGACGAATATAAAAGGATTTAGCGTTTAGCAGGGGCTTAATCCGGGCCATGGCTTTGTGCCTGCTTAAGCCAGTCGAATCAAATCTGATTGCAATAAGGCTGCAGCAAATGACCACAAACCAGAGACAGAGAGACCGAGACCGAGACAGAGACAGAGACAGAGAGAGAGAGAGAGAGAGAGAGAGAGAGAGAGAGAGAGAGAGAGAGAGAGAGAATAAAGGAATGAACAAGGGGAAAATATGCACATTACAAAGCATGTAACCACACCTTCCAAAATACGCAATCTGCATATGTGGAGCGCGAACACCCATGCATGCGCGCGAACACACAGACAATCACAAACAGCTTCTCCGCAGCCGATCAGACAATAAGATCAGAGCCGCCCGGTACAGCACATCCGACACAAATCAGAGATTTGTCACAAAGGCGACGTGTTGGAAATCTAATGGCGCGTGGTGCAACTGCCTAATCCACGCGATGCACTCCCCGCAACAATAGCCTTTGTTCCATCCACTGTGGAGCGACGGGGGGAGAGGAGGAAAAAAAAAAAAGAAAAGAGAATAAGGGAAAAAAAAAATGATATCAAAGCCGGTTTGTCATCTGTGTCTTATAGCGTCTCAGCTGCATAAACAGGCAGGCCAACCGAGGCAGGCAGGGGCTTTTTTTTCTCCCCCCCCCCCCCCCCTTTTTTTCCCTGTGCGCTGGCGGAGGGCTTGAAGGAGAAGACGCACTGTGATTTCATAAACGCCTCTTTAAAAAGACGGGGCTCTGGGCTGCTGCCGTCGCCTCGCTCGGCCCCTCGCTCTGATAGCGCCGCCGCCGAAGACCTTGTGGCGCGGCAGACGCTGGGATGAAGGAGGCTACTCGGGCTAGCAGGCGGCCGTGCTTTCAAGGACTTTTGGGGATGAGAGCGCCTTGCTCCGCACGTGCGCGGAAAACACAAACACCCCGAGCCTGCCGGTGCCGGTGCCTTTTTTTGTTAAACCACCAGCTTGCGGTTCCTGAACAGCGAAGCTAAGCGAATGGCCAACAGTGTGTTGTGTGTGTGAGTGAGTGTGTGTGCGCGCGTCTGCATCGAAACGATCCTCTGAGATAATTTCCCAGGCGGTTGGCGCATTAGCCCGCCAAGGATGATCCATTTGTGCTCACGCTTGACCTTTTTGCATGGGAGCCGGGTTGAGTAAAGAGGACGGGCAGCCAAAGATACGAGCTTGCCAAGGCCGCCACGAAAAAAGCTACGGCAACGCCGACTGCCTTTCGACAGCGAGGCTGACATTCTAACCTCCACCGACTCCCCGACACCCTGCCTCGCGTTCCGCCAAATATCCAAACAGCGGGCGAGCGAGGCGAGCCTTGTTTACAGCGCTGCCGAGAAAAGGTTATGTCTTTTTCGTCTCGCTTTCTTCAACCCTAAAACTCTATCCTCATGTGTGTATGTGTGTGTGAGTATCTGTGTGTGTGTGTGCGCCCCCGTGCATGTACACAACAGAGACATAATGGGAGCCAGGCGGAAAAACTTTTCTTGGAAAAAAAAAAAAAAAAAAACGGCTGGAGGAAAATAGGGAGAGCTCGCACAACGGGGGGGGGGGGGGGGGGCAAAAAAACAAGCTTGCGATAGACTAATGCAACGTCTGAAAGAGGACGGAGGAAGCACGGGCAAAAGTCTCCAAGAGGTTAGATACATAATAGTGGAACATACATGCACCCTTCCTACACAGAGACAATGAGCAGCCTTTTGGGTTGAGACTGGCTGATGGCTGCTTATTGTGCACAGGCCTTCTCACTGTGGGATGTGATCCCCCCCCCCCACCCCCAAGGGACTTTTCAAGCAGGCTGGGGTACAAAGACAAGAGGAAGAGGAAGAGGGAGAGGGAAGGAGAGCAGGAGAGAGGGAGAGAGAGAGAGCAAGAGAGAGGAAGAGGAGCGAAGAAAATGTTTTCTTTGCCCGTGGTGGTGACGGCCATTCAAAACAAAAAATGTACTGCAGTGGGAAATAGTGCTGGACAGAACGCAAATTTAATGAGCCAGCATGTGTCTCAGGAGGGACCAATAAACAAACTGCATGTCACTGGGCAACAGCGAGGGGTGGCAGGAAACTCATGCGAGGCTTACAGATTTAGCACTGAGCCGCTGCCACGGGAGGCACTTAAATTAAGTAATTTAACCTCTTTCAGACATCTTGACAGCTCCTGTCAAGTATTTTTGGGGGTCTTTAAGTACTGTTAGTCTGTCAGAGTAGGACAACAAAGGTTCATGGATGGGCAAAAAAAAAATACATGTATTGGCCAATCATAGAACATGATTTTGTGATTGCGAGCTGTGCTCGTTCACACATTCGAACTGGGAAAAGCCGATTCTGGAAAAAGGTGTCACAAAGCCACTTGAGAAATCGGCAGCGTGCGAGGAACACTAGTGGTGCAGTCAACGGCAGACGCTCGCTGTAGCTTACGGCAGCAAATTCTGCGAGCACGTACAAATGAAACAAGCCAAGTGCTGTACTGCGCACAACAACGACAACAGAAAATACGCTACTCATGTAAGCACAATAACGGCAGACACAGTGGTCAGCAGTGGTCAGTTTATTTCATGTGCTCCTCGTAGTCTTATTATGGGATGCCATGCATACATTATCTCATGTAATACTTTTTTTTCCATGCGTTTTGTAACCAGCATATGCTTAGCATTATGAACACTGTTGGATAGGTTCTGGAACTGCTAAAGCAAGCAATGTCTGAAAATATGCGGGGCCGACTTGCCTGACTGGCCGGATGGAGAGGCAGCTAAAAGCTTTGCTGAGGCGACCAGCGCTGCGCTGACTATAGCACTTCACATAAAAATCTATGGCTATTTGGTTAGGCTTCCTGAGGCTAGCGTCAGTAAAAGGCTGTTTGGATTCGCAGGCACGTGTCGGCTGCCCGCGGCCGAACGTGCTCTTTCCTGCAGCCACTCATTCCGCTAATGGGCCGGAGGACTAGTCTTCACCATGCAGCAAGAAACGGATCCTGGTTTAATACGCGTGTGTGTGTGTGTGTGTGTGTGTGTGTGTGTGTGTTCATACCTGTACACAACAGATATGCGTTGCTGAAGAGATGCGTGTCAATTTGATCATAGAACAAGTGCAGTGCTATGAAACATGCGCATCCATGTACAGACACTAAACTGTGTGTTCAAGAGTGCGTATTGTTAAGTAAGAGCTATACTGAGCCCGTGTTACGTCACGGCCTGGTGGGACACCTCTGTGAAGATAGATACTGTGCACATTTGTGTGCTGATGCAAATAAACAGCGGAGCGGGAGCTTCCGCTGGCCTTGTTTTGAATGCGCTTAAACTGCTGTGTGGCACTGCCGCTGTGGTGGCATACTGTGCCGAGCGCCGAGCGGAGCTCCTGAGCGCCAGGCGTGAGGGTTGGGCCAGTGGCAGCGGGCACCAGGGGGGGGGGGCACTGGAGCTCAGCAGCACACTGGCGCCCATCGACACTCACGCTAATTAGGACATCCAGCACCGCGATCAACAACTCTGGCGCAAATAATGGCTACGGGTGTGAGTTAGCCAGGCGTGCATGGAGTTAGGTGTGTGTAGGTGTGTGTTTCAGATGCGCACGTGTAGGCATGAGCTCAAAGCTTTAAACGTGTATGTCTGCGTGTGTATCACATTTCAGCAATGATACACGAGTGTACATGTGAGAAGACTTCATTGTGTGTGTGTGTGTGTGTGTGTGTGTGTGTGTGTGTGTTTTTCCCCTACCTCCAGGCCGGTAGATGATGTCGTCCTCCGTGATGAAGGAGGTGATCTCTCCGTTCTCCATGCGCTCGTAGCGTGACTTTTTCTTGGGCAGCTTCTTCTTGCTCTTCTTGCCTCCTTCCTCGATCATCGTAATACTCCCGCCCCCTCCGCCCCCACCTCCACCTCCTCCTCCTCCTCCACCAACAACACCACCAACTCCTCCTGGTGCGCCTCCTCCTACTCCTCCACCCACGCCCCCACCAACTCCTCCTCCTCCTCCAACACCACCACCACCTCCGGAGGTGCCTCCCTCATTGTCATCGTCTTCGCTGTGTTCGCTCTCGGCGTAGTTGCGTGCGCCTCCCTCCAGGGTGCAGCTGCGGCGCGGCCTGGAGCTTTCGCCCTCGCGGCCTTTGTCCCGTTCGCCGCCTCCGCCACCACCACCACCACCACCTCCTCCTCCTCCTCCTCCGCCGCTACGTCCCTTGTCCCTCTCGCGCTCTCTGTCTCTGTCCCGGTCGCGGTCCCTGTCGCGGTCCCGCTCCTTGTCCTTGTCCTTGTCGGCGGTCATGATTCGCCACGTGCCTTCCTCTGTCCTCTCACGGCTGGGCCTCCGTGAAAGGTAGACTGTGAGCCTGG
The DNA here is from genome assembly GCF_963854185.1 of Sardina pilchardus. Lineage (NCBI taxonomy): Eukaryota > Metazoa > Chordata > Actinopteri > Clupeiformes > Clupeidae > Sardina > Sardina pilchardus. The sequence continues at coordinate 27,349,680 of NC_085000.1, read as the reverse complement.
GCTTCAGTCTTCTGAATTTACCGGTCAGATCCAGGAAAAAGTCCGCCGCACCGACAACCCCAGTGTTTCAGGAGAGCTGGAGAGAGAGAGAGAGAGAGAGAGAGAGAGAGAGAGGGAGAAAAAAAAGAGGAGGGGTTTTTAATAAACATTTTTTTTCGCTAACACCTCAACTAACATCACCTCCCATTCAATCAATCTGGATTCGTAACACCACCATTGAACACTGCGAGTCTGATTAGTCAGTCCGTCGTACGGCATTAAAGAAGAGATGGGGGGGATGGAGAGGTACAAAGGGAGAGAGGTAAGACGACAGGCGCCCATCAATAAACATAATCAGCTTAATCAATCTCTCCCTCACAGAGATTCGGCGGCCGTCTCTCCTGGTGGGGACTGGCTACTAGCTCATCAAACGGGCCCCGTCTCCCACGGCAACACCTGGCCCTCCTGAGGAATGCACTAACCGCCCTGGTGCCATCACACCCAACGACTAACATCAGACACACTTTCAAGCTGCCCCCCCCCCCTACTCTTCCATCAGATAGGAGAGAGGGATGAGAGAAAGAGATGGAGGGAGGGAGAGAGGGATGAGAGAAAGAGATGGATGGTGAGAGAGAGAGAGGGAGAGAGGGAGGATGAGAGCGACGAGAGGGATGCACATGCTGCACACAGTAATTTGCACAGGATTCCCTCCCGCGGAGTAAGCTCTGCAAATAGCTCGGGCCACATCTGAAGGGCTGGGAGAGCATCAAGGCAGTAGCAATCACACCCAGCTATGAGATCCATCTCTGCCTCGAGCCCCATAAAAAGCCTTTAAAAGGTGGAGTGTGTGTGTACGTGTGTGTGTGTGTGTGTGTGTGTGTGTGTACACATACGCAAAAAGTGTGTATTTGTGAAATTAAAAAAAAGTAAAGTACCTATGAGCATCTGAATCAGATGGCTCTGAAAATTAATGTCGATTTTTACCCTGCCAATTTTTCTACAGAGCTAAAATTCTAACTGAAATTTAGCCTCAACCACTTACACGGGCAAGCACTTCAGTGACGAGATGAAAGTAGCCTATATTTACACATTTTCAGATCACTTAAATCAAATAGCTGGTGAGGAAACCGGGCACGGCGCTCCGGTTTCCAGTTAGGAAGAAAATCTGTGGCTGGCGCTACAGCGCTCTGAAACAACGGAGCTTTAACGGAGGGTCTCTATATCAGAACTATCGCAGTCGCCTCACAGGCAAGCTGTGAGCATGAGAGGTCAGGAGAATCAAGGCAATTTACCACTGAGCCTCTGAACATCTTACGGTGAAAGGACACCAATGAGACCACTTGAAAGACAAGACCGAAAAATACAACAAAAAAAACAATTATCCTCTTTATTGCAAACAGATTGGAACATTATTGAGATTTCACCAAAAACCTTTGGGTTGGAAGCCTAGCAATCTAACGGTGGTTTAGAAGGTAGCCTGAGGTGCATTTTTAATGTGTGCTAGCGTGCGCTCAGGGAAACCAGAGTGGGCTACCAGAGCCACAATGACAAGCCTGGCAGCCATGACGAAAGCCCATCTGAGGGTAAATGTGTCGCAGAGAGGGAGGAAGAAGAAGGAGAAGGAGGAGGATGGAGAGAGAGACTGAAAGAAAGTAAGAGACAAGAGAGAGAGAGAGAGAGAGAGAGAGAGAGAGGAAGATATGGAGAAGAAATGGCTTGTGACAGGCACGGGGCGAAACGCTTGACAACTCGGCTCGTCACTCGCGCTCGGCGGCGCCCCGTCACATCGCCAGGGAAACGGCTGGCGGCTGACAGGGCAGCTGCAGCGGCGGGGAAACAGAAGCGTCTCGGGCTGATTACAGAGCACGCCTGACGCCACGCCATTAATCACATAATCATGAGCCACTGCGGTGATGCACGGCAAACACACACGTACACACACACACACACACACACCTTCAACGACCAGTTGAATAGAAGAAAGCTTTTGTCTCGACCTAAGAAGCCTAGTTAGCCACCAGCTCAGGTGAACAGTTATCTAGAAACCATCAGCCTATCAAATGTGCCCATGGGGTAAAACAAAAAAAAAGAGACATTAGTCAACAGTCGTGCTTTTGAGCAGGGACACACCATGAAAGGGTTTCATTAACGTTAAGGACCTCTATATGCAATTCAGGTCGGTAGCCATGCGCGCACATACAAATTCATCTCATAAACGCCAGGGTGTAGTTAAATGATTGGCCCATCAGCATCCATTATGAAAAGCCTATTTGGTGCTGTGGAAACACATTACATTATTAACAGCGCCTTTCCCCCCCTCTAGCTAGTCCCCGCGCTAATCAAGGGCACACCACCTTGCACAAATCTACGCTAATTCTCCTGCTGACACTACAACAATAAAGCCAACATAGCCTAAGAAACCAATAATACTCGAGAAACGAGAACACACACACACACACACACGCACACTATACCCACACTCACAGTTATGCTAGAACCGTAACAATTATTCATTGTTAGGCAAGCTGAAGTATATAAATGAAAACCAGAGAGGTGAGCTGAGCTGGCGGTGGGGGAGGGGGGAGGGAGGAGGGTTCGGTGGGAAGGGATTGGAGCACGGGCTGGGGGAGTCAAAGCACGGAGCCATTACACATCAATCCCCAGAGCTGGACCCTCTGAAAGATACCAGCTGTCTGGAGGAAGGAGGGGGGGGGGGGAGAGGGAGGCAGAGAGAAAGAGAGAGAGAAAAGGAGAGAGAGAGAGCAGCCATTTGTGGTGGGGAATATAGAGAGCTCAATCTCTCCCTCTTCGTTTCCCTCTCGCTCCCTCTCCCTCTCTCATTACGGACACCCAGTAAGGAGGTGTGAGTGAGGAATTCTTAAATAACAGCTACATTTCTCTCGCCACTGCATGAAAAAAAGGAGAGGAGGAAGGGGGGGGGGACAAAAAAAGAGTGTGAATAAAGGTATAAATTAGACCTCTGCCCTTCGGAAGAAAAAGCAAAAGCCCACACAGTCTGTCCCTCGATTAACACATTGCCACACAATGGGCCACAAAGGCAGGCCTTCATCTCGCTCTGGCTTGCTCCCCCACTCCTCCTCCTTCACACACACTCTCTCTATTAAAACTACTCCTGCCTGCTCACATTCCGCTCAGCCAGTGCTTCAGTAATAACCAGGCTGCCTAAATGTGCATTTACACACACACACACACACACACACACACACAGTGTCATACACCATTCAACTGCCTGCAGTCAACATCTCAAAGACAACCTATAGGAGCAATGTACTGATGACATCAAATGGGGGATTTGCGAGCCATAAAAAAAAAAAAAAAATTACACACACACAGAAGAAGGTGTTTTCATCAGAGGAGGATTAGTGTACTGCTCTTCTTTAAAGCTTGTGTTTTTATAGCGGTGAGATGTTTGAACATGGAATAACACCCAGGCAACCGAGAGGATTGGAATGTAACAGAACAATTTCTAGAAGGGGGAAACAAAATAAACAAAAAAAAATCCTAAGACATTTAAAAAAAAAAAAAAAAAATGGTAATACAAAGGGCTCGAGGGAAGCCAGCGCCTTGCCCGAATGACTGGCATTAGCGCGCGACAGCAGTTTGACTCGCGAGGGCTTTAGGGCCAGCTTTTCCACATGGATTTGGCAGCACAGAAATGCGCTCATATGATTACATTTTCTAAAAGCGAGATTAGTCCCAACACACACACACACACACACACACACACTTATACAGATTTATCTGCAATATGGGCAACTCGCGCTTAACTGACAAAAAAATTGTCTGTATTCAATTCTGCCTGTTCAACCACACAATGCTCCACTCACAAACAAGAGTGTTGTAAGGCTAGCCTTTATCCCCCCCATTAGACGCATATGTTAGGGCTATGCTACAGGGAGCGGGGGAGAGGAGGGGGTTGGGGAGGGACATTACAGGGATAATTTAAAACAGAGAGGCTGGGCAAATTACTGAGTGTATCAACACCCTGTTGACCTCTACTGTAAGCTTCATGGAGACACACAAGGAATCCACTTGAGGAGGTATTAGAAAACTGTGTGTATGCAAGTGCTCGGTGTGTGTGTGTGTGTGTGTGTGTGTGTGTGTGTGTGTGTGTGTATGTGTGTTTTGGGGGGAGGTGTAAAACGATGTGTGTTTAACAGTGATTTGTGTCTTTGCATCATGAGCGACGCAATTTATGCTTCAGTGCTGAACATGAGCTGACAAGAGCGAGGGGGGAGGGGACGACGACGACACACACACACACACACACAACGATATGCATCTTCCTGGTTTACTTAAGAGAACAAAGTGTCGGGCTGATCCTCTGGAAGCTGTGATTAACAAGGCGCCTTTGTTTTACGACTCACGGTCTAACTGCTGCTCCAGTCAGTCACTCGGACGCGTCAAACCATCTCAACCGCTAGGCTAGGCTATTTCACAACCGCGGTGGAGAACACGTCACCAGCTAACATTTTCTTGGTTAACAGACACGACGACAGAGGGTCATCATCGTATGGTTTGCTCCTGCTCCGTGTGAGAACCAGAGCAGATGCTCGCACAGAAGCAATCAGCCCTCCTCTTTTTTTAACAGCATCTCGATATTGATTAAAGACAAAAATGTCAATCCTTGGGCTCTGGGCAAGTACAATGAAATAGAACCCTGTGCTAGAGGTTCTATTCTTTCAATTATACATCATTAATATGTGAATACTTAGAAGCCATCTTATTATCTCCCTTTGTTCAATAACGCGTTGAATTACTGGAACTACTTTTACTGGTGGAAGGAGGGCTTCGTCCTGGGGGTCTGTTGTGTCTGCACATGGATACAGCCAGAAGGCATTAAACATCCCCCCCAACCTCCACAGTCCACCCGCCCCCCCCCCCACCCATCCTCTCTTCATCTCTTCCCCCAGCGAGAGAGGGAGGGGAAGAGCGCGGTGGCCAAATCTAAATGATGTGCAGGCGGTCATGCTGGCCTGGCCTGCTTACTTGACCCGCTGCCCTTGTGGTTGTTTATGTATTTATCAAACGCAAACATGGGGGATGTGTGTGTGGGGGGGGGGGGGGCAGCAGCTGGCCCGCATTCTCCTCCATCCTTCAACCAGGCGCAAAAAGAGGAAGAGGGAGAGAGAGAGAGAGAGAGAGCATATGAGAGAGAGAGAAAGAGCATGAGAGAGAGAGAGAGAGAGAGCATGAGAAAGAGAGAAAGAGCATGAGAAAGAGAGAGAGAGAGAGAGAGAGAGAGAGAGAGAGAGAGAGAGAGAGAGAGAGAGAGAGAGAGAGAGAGAGAGAGAGAGAGAGAGAGAGAGAGAGAGAGGGAGAGAGAGGGAGAGATGGCTGTTAGGTGAAAGCCCCGGGGATGGGCTGCTCTTATTCCAGAGGTGTGTCTGAACCCCTGGGTGTGATATCTATGATTACCACCATTGCCCGGTTTTTTCACAGCTTTTGCCTCGGTGGCAGCTCCTATCAGAGAAGAGGGGTGGTGAACGGCTGTGGAGGAATGGCTCTAAAGACCGATTCTATCCAATGGCACCACGTTAACACATCTATGGAAACCTGTCAAGGTTGAAGCCAAGGTCATATTAATTGAAGGAGGAAAAAAAAAAAACAAGGAAAAAGAACAATGGAAATCTGACAATCTTTCCCGTGCTGAGCTGTCTATGAGAGAGAGTGTGTGTGTGTGTGTGTGTGTGTGTATAGATCTGGGCGGCACCCTCAGGGCTGACTCTCTATTAGAGTGTGTTATTTGCAACGCTGCGAGAGCGGCTTCATTTCCCAATGACACCTGAAACATGAGCACAGCATGTACGTGCCGAGGGCACCAGCCGCGCCAACACCGCGTGTGGAGCACCGCGTCCAGCTATACGTCTGGGCAAATTAAAATCCCATCTTTAAAAAAAAGGACAGCTACAGATTTATACTTCAAGAACAGATGAAAAACAAAATGATTAAGGACATCTTGGCTTTGTTCGCTGCAGGCTGTTCTGTAGTAAAAAAAAAAATGTGTTTTTGTACCCACTTCTTTTGTGCGTTTGGCAGGATAGCATGTTATAACATGTCAATAAATGGCAAGTGGCAAAGATACTGTGGTTTTGGAACGCGTGGAAAGAACACAGACACACAGAAACACAGAAATCAATGAAAAGAATGACGTAGCAAGTCCGCATTCTCACACATATGCGCTCGTGCTATAGTACTGCAAGAGGGGGGAAAACAAATGCACTAGACAAGCAGACGGCATAGCTTTGTCAGCTCACTGAATACACGTCATGCTTGCTCTTCCTGACGGTACATCATGCGGAGCAACTTAAACAATGGGTCAGCTCCCATGGCGAGGGCGAAGAGAGAAAGGAGAGAGAGAGGGAGGGAGGGAGGGAAGGGGGAGGGAGAGAGAGAGAGAGAAATGTTCTAGCAATGAAAGCGGAGAAAGGCATCGTGCTTCAAAACAGATTTCCTCATCCAAGATGGCAAGCCCTGCGGTCAGGAATCACTGCTAACATATTGCGCATAACCTCATCACTCCGGGCCCTTCCGCCAAAGCTCCTCCTCGAGCTCCCCTCTCCCTTCACGCCTCACAGACGCAGGCTCACAGAGCCATTAGGTCAGCACCACACGTAGCTTCTAAGTGGCTAAATTATTTAGTTAGTTATCTGGTGGCGTGGCTTTCTCTTCTTCCTCCTCCCATGCTCGCCTTGTTGCTGGGCCACTGGCAGCACCAGATGGTGTGTGTGTGTGTGTGTGTGTGTGTGTGTGTCTCTTCAATGGGAGGTGGGGGGGTTTCCATTGAACACACACACACACCAGCCCGGGCCAAAAAGCACCTCTGCCACTCCAGATAGCGCAGGATGCTATTACCTCTAATTAGGAAGGGGCCTTTTGTTTCGGAGGGCAACTGCCTGCCCCTTCGTCTCAGACCGCACAGCCTGCCACTACTGCCACCACCACCCACACCACCACCGCAGCAGCAATAGCCTGCATAGGGGCTGCAGGGAATCACAACAACTCCCCATTGTCTTTCCCCTTCCCCTCAGCAGCACAAACCCCGGCTTAACTTAGCCTAGCCTGGACTAACCTGCCGGAGAGAGAGACTCGGCAGTGAGCAAACGAGGGCACGGCCAGTGCAGCACTCTGTCTGCAGGCAGGCATGCATGCCATTCAAAACAATCCGAAGGCGAGCAGAAAGCAAACATCAGCCCAGTTCAGTTCACCAGCATGGGAACAGACAGTCTGGGTTGAGCTGAGGTCTTGACGGAGAGAAAGGTCGATGTTGTGGGGGGCTGGGGGGGGTTGGAGGGGCTGTTGATCCGGCTTTTGGCTGCCTTACGTTGCATTTACAGGGCTTCCTGAACAGCGAGAGAGCTGTTCTAAAGGTAGGCTATGGTGAGGGGTTGGAGAGGGGGGGGAGGTTGAACACGGAGGGAGGGAGGACCACGAGACCGTGGCAGTGAATGGCCTGTACAGTGGCTGCTTTTGAGCCGTGACCCCAGACAAGGCTGCACTGTCGAGATCTGTCTGTAATTGTTTGCTTTCCCGTGGAGGGAGGGGGAAAAAAGGACAGGGATAGAGAGAAAGAGAGCGAGAGAGAGGAAGAGAGGGTGAGCGCAGGTCAGCAGAATGCTTCTGGGGAAGAGGAAGAACCCCTGAGCTCACACCTGGCCTCGGCGGCACACTCATAAAACATGCATACAGTGCTGCTAAAGCTGCAGCTTCATGTAATAGAGCGACACACACACACACACACACACACACACACACACACACACACACACACCTGACAATTGCAGTTTTAAAATGGAGGAAGATGGACGATTTGGGCCGAGCACTATGGAGAGGTGCTTGAATGAGGCCACTTGTGTTCTCCTATGAGTGAGTGCCTGTGTGTACAACTGCACGGTTGTGGAATTGCACACTTGTGTTTTCATGAGGGCATATCCATAAATTTGTGCACACATAGTCATTACCTGCACCACCACCACCACAACCAGCACCACCCTCTCCATCGCTGTGTGTGCTGTTTTGTGTCTAAATAAGATGGTGTACAGTAGCGATGAGCAGATTAGGCTCTGGCTGCCGGTGTGTGAAATGGAGAACTGATCCCTCAGTGATAGTGTGTGTGTGTGTGTGTGTGTGTGTGTGTGTGTGTGTGTGTGCACACGTCCTCTTGCCTCCAGCAAACAACAGGACCGGGGGCCGGCCTGCCTGCCTGTCTGCCACGGCCGCATATTTCTCATCTCCTTCCTGATACCTCACCACACTAACAGATCTGATTATGTCGTGCATCGCCTTTCACAACACTACGCCAGGAGGCCTGCGAGTAAACAGGTCTGGTCTTCAGAGAAACCTAATAGGGCGCACGGAAGGCAGAGGATGGATGGGGTGGCAAGAGCCTCTCTCTCTCTTTCTCTCTCTTTCTCTCTGTTCGGAGAGTCCGCAGAGAACCCGATCGCTCGACAAGATGGAGGATTGTCAGCTATGACGACAGCCTGGATAGAGGAGAGACTCTTAACAGGCTGTCAGTACATTAACAACTAACTGCACAGTGCAGTGGTGCTGGGTGGGGTGGAGAGAGAGAATGAGAGAGAGAGAGAAAGAGAGAGAGAGAGACAGGAGGGAGGGAGAGAGAGAGAGAGAGAGAGAGAGAGAGAGAGATGGGAGGGAGGGAGAGAGAGAGAAAGCAAGAAAGAAAGAAAGAAAGAAAGAAAGAAAGAAAGAGAGGAAACAGGGCCTCCAGCACAGGCACAGAGCCATTACACTCTGTGTAAATACTACTGTGATTGTGTCATTCAGGGGGATGGGGGGGTGGAGTAGAGTGGAGTGGAGTGGAGAGTTCACCCGAGCGACCGACTTCCAAAAACAAAAGGAGAGTTTTTATTACCGCTGTCCCCGCCGCTCCACAGAGAGCTGTTGGGCTGTTCCTCCCTCTCGTCTCTCCACACCCCTAACTCAGTGCGTTTGGAGGAGACAGGGCAGGCATATGTAGTCTCGGTGAAGGAGAGAAAAAAAGGAAAATCCTCCCACCACACCAAAAATGGTGCCCCCGCCCCGTCGACAAGCCATGACAGATGTGTTCTGTTACATTGGTGCTCTATGGAAAATATACACAGCATATTCACACCTCCCAGAGCTGGCCATCACATTGCCTTACCAAAGCAAGAAAATATACCTAGAGAGACCAAGACGGTGACTATTATGTCTGTGTGTGTGTGTGTGTGTGTGTGTGTGTGTGTGTGTGTGTGTGTGTGTAAGCGAGCGAGCGAGCGCGTGTGTCTGGTGAAAATAGCTTGCAAATGCATCTGTGGGGCTCATAAAAAAGCAGGCAGTTTGAGCAGGTCTGCCACAGTACCGCATTCATGCTGTAGAGAGAGTGTGAGTGTGTGTGTGTGTGTGTGTGTGTGTGTGTGTGTGTGTGTGTGTGTGTGTGTGTGTGTGTGTCTGTGCCCGCGTGTATGTATGTGTATACGCACACATGCCTGCCCACGCACATGTGTCAATCCCGAAGAGTGCTCCATTGACTGCTGAGCAACTGTATTTGTACTGAAGTGCACACAAGGCTGAACTGAGGCAGCAGAGAAGGGCTGGGGGGAGGGGGAGAGAGGGGAAGAGAAGACAGCATGGCTGCACTGAACCAGGGCTTGACCTTTCCAGCTCTCTCAGCAGCTCCTCACCCAGATTCTCCACCCCCCCCCCCCTTCTTATGTCCTTATATGTAACACCCACTCTCCATCATACACACTTGAGAAAACACTGAACCCACACACCCACCCACCTACACACACACACACACACACACACACACACACAACTTGTTAAGCAAACACTGGCATTTGTGGCCCCTGGCCAGTTATGTTTAACATCTGACATCTCACCTCTGTGCTCTGAATGCAATGCAGTCAATTAATAGAACATAAAAATGCATGCAATATAATACTCCACTTGGCTAACTCAACTGGGCACTATCTGTATCTGAAAACAGAGTAAACCTTATTTGGGATTAGGGCGAATACACCAGCACAGGGCACAAGCCCTTTAGGACTCGCATCTTACTGCAGCGAGGTAACTGGGGACAGGACACTCTTCCTGGCCATGGTGCTCACATTGTCCCTGCGGTCAGGCTCCATAATGATTAACAATTTGATGACTCTCCCGACATCCCCGTAATTAACATCGGCACGAATTCCACATGCCCCCGAAAATGCGCTGGGACACTGGCTAACTCGATTAATTTGCTTTTATGCAGAAATAATCTCTGATCAGCATTACAAAGTGACTCGCAAACAAATTAGGTTTGAGCCAAGAGTGCTCATTGATCTCCGCACTCGTTCCGAGCTATGCCCATGAAAGCCAAGGCGGCGGTAATCCAATCCCCATCACTAAGGACGGGAGCGGAGGGCGGGGGGGGGGGGGGGGGGTGGGTCTCTCGCTCGCTCGCTCGCTCGCTCGGGCCGCATCTTCCAGCATAAGGAAAACGTCCAGCTTGCACACACACACACACACACACTAGTGCAGACCGCGGAGCGCGTTCAATTAGGAGGTATTTCTGTGCTCCGTCAGCAGGGCTGTGGCAGAGTGTCGGCTAATTGCTTTTGGGATTACGCTAATCAAGGGAGAGATTGAGCAGGCTGTGTGTGCCTTTAACAAAAATAACAACAACGACGACGACGACGACAACACCACCATCACTGTGTCCTCCCACTGTGCTTGTTTCAATGGGCTACCCATTCAGGGCCAAGCAAAGATGGCCGATTACCGTGAACGCAATAAGACAATGGCAGTGTCATTCATCTCCTGGCAAAGATGGAAACCTGCAGTGGCAGGGGGAGGGGGATGGATGGCCGCTGTACCAAAAAAAAAAAAAAGAAGAAGAAGCAGTTCCATACTGATGATACTTTGTGAACGATGGTGATCCAACAGTTTAAACAGTAACAGCAAGGCTACATGCAATGCTTCACTCTCAGAGTCATGCGTTCCACTGGGAGTTTGTGAAAGAGCTGTGGTGAGGGAGAGGGGGGGGGGGGGCATCTGAAAGCGGGAATGCATGTGTACAACATGCCCTGGAGATTGCCGTGCCAACAGCTATAATCATCAAGGGCTGCTAGCGTTGCTAACAACAAATGAGAGCTGCAGTGCTCTTTGTTCCAAGGATGAAAATGTGGTTCACCATGAGATCACTGACAAAACAGAAATCACCTCAGTGAACAAACACACTGCTATGTGACTAAGAACAAAACATGGAAAAAAATGTTAATGTTGTCCATGATGACGCAACACACTCAATTCCTACTCCTCCAGCTCTTCATCATACCAGACTTCGACTATAGGTTTAATGGGAAAACGTGAACACACACCCACACCAAGGGCAAAAAGAGCAGCCCATCTTGCGGGCGCTAATAACCTTGGGCTGTCTAGCACATCTTCCATGGCTGTATGGAATGGCACGGGGTATAAATAGAAGATCCATTTCTCACCGGCAGTCTGTTACAGCTCTATTTCAGCTTGTCATTAAATATTTATCCCCACCAAGTGGCGGATCCAAGCGAGGTGATAAGCATTTAGGAACCCAAATCTCTGACTAACTCCCCCCACCCCACCCCAACTCCCCACCCACACACACACAACAGACACTCATTTTATTCAGATGGATTATCTACAAGTGTTCCTTTAATCAGTCGTGGGGGCCAAGAACAGGAGAAATCCCCAGACTGTGTCCCAAAGGAGACACCTTCCCCTGCTATCCATTATCAGACAGGAAAATCTACATTTCCCCCTCTTATTTTACCCCCACCAAAAAGCAAAAGAAAGGCTGAAGAGAAAGAGAGAGAGAGAACAAGAGAGCTAGTGAGAGAGAGAGAGAGAGAGAGAGAGAGAGAGAGAAAGAGAGAGAGGGAGGAGTTAAAATTTTCCTCGTCAGCAGTGGTTCGCACCAATTCCATGGATAAGACATTCTTTAACCTCCAAAATGCGGCGCAATGCTAAACTAATTGTTTCTCGTACAGAGGCTTTGAGAACTGGGGCAGGTGAAGAGAGAGACGTTCTAAACCCTCTTAGCCTGCAACCCAATTATTTCACAAGCTCAGTTGGCTGCATCCAAGTGATCACTTGTAGAGTTGTCATTTCTCAGCACAAGATCACAAAGGAAAGCTAAAATTTTTTTGGTAAAGCAGATTACAAAAGACGCTAAGAAACAGGCTAGAATAAAAGGAAAGACCCAAAATCCATGGTAACCGTGAGGAGGGGTGGGAGGGAGAGGGAATGTGTGTGTGTGTGTGTGTGTGTGTCTGTGTGTCTATCTATGAGTGAGTGTTCAAAACCACCGCTGACTCCTTGTTGAAGCAGCTCGCTGTTTTGGCTCCCACTGTACTTGGCATCTTCAAAACAAGACAGATGAAGAGCGATTGCGATTGCGCCGTGCCGCAGCCTGGTGGGTGGTGTTGCACTGGGGCATTAGTGCACCTCTAGCCTACCCCACCTTCCCCTCCCCCCCGTCTGCTTCAAACGCAGTGCCTTGCGCCTTCTCTCAAACCACCGGCTTCACAGGTATTCTTGGACGCGGAACAAAACAAAAAAAATACAAACAAAGAGGCGTCTTTTCAGAGACTCTACAGGGGATAACGGTCTGCCATAGCTGTGGGCTGCCCCAAAGGGAGGAGAAGGAGGAGGAGGAGGAGGAGGAGGAGGAGGAGGAGGAGGAGGAAGAGAGGCTCCTTTCCAAAACTGGAGCAGCCGACCCCTACGAGCTCCTGACAGGTCAGCTTACACGCCAAGCTGGCTGAGCCAAGAAAGGCCAGAGAGCGGCTCGCTGTTCACCTCCCATCGGCCCAGAGGGAGAATACTCATCGACTCTCCAAACCATCTAAACAGATACCTCAGATCTGACGGAGTGCTTTATAATCAAAGCACAAAACATAAGAGACAGCACAATCAAAACATGTCTTTAAGAAAACAAAACCGGAGGAGGCAAAAAAAGGCTACTTTCTAACACTCAGAGAGCCAGTGAGATACAAAGCCGTACATTGCCGCAAGCAAAGGATTCACTTTTGATAGAGGTAGCTTAGCTTAGCCTAGCTTAGAAGTATAACAACATGTTTTATGAACCCTGTGGTTTGCAATAAAAGGGGGGCTTAATACAAACAGACTCGTCCACCTACAGTGGGATGGGAGCACACTGGGTTTTAAGCAGCGGAATTCTTTTGAATAAAGAGTCAGGAGAGTAAAATCAACACCCGCATCAGTGGGTCAAGAGTCAAATAATCGCGCTGTCGTTTTAATGCACCACTGCCCAATCTGGCTGGACTAATCCAGTTTCGACATGCAGACCTGGCACAGTGCTCCATGTTGAAATGATTACAGCTGTTTTTGTCAAACTTAAAACGGGCAACACGGAGCTGCACAATGTAATAAACATCCTCTAGTCTCTCTGAGACTAAGGATTTTCTAGGTACTTAGCTTACTGGCAAAGGAGATGAATACATGCCAAGCTTTGGACAAAATGCTGATGTTAAGTAGTCAGTGAATCCAGATCATAATGATCCGCCAGAGTTTTTGATCTGAAAGGACATCATCCTTTCAAATACTGACCGATGTTATCTCTGCTGTTAGAACAAAACCTCACAGCTATTATGGAAAGGTAGGACTGTAGAACAAAGGAGGACTGATAATACAAAGCTTGCAGGTTAGCATGTGTAAGGTTAGCAAACTAGATGGTTCATTAGAAACTCCTCTTTAAAAAGCTAATGTTGAGTGGGCACTAGCTATTAAGTTTCTTATGAGCAAAATTTCTCATTAAATGTAGCATAATGCCTTTAAATCACCATAGACACACATTTTCCCTAATTAAGAAATCAAATACTACAGTAGCTCATTTCATAAAAAGAACGACTAGCCTTAACAACCTCTTGATAACAACTGACAACTTGTGAAAGTGTGTATTTAAATGTTTTCCAGAAACTGCCTGAGAATGAGTAAAATCAAAATTCCACACCCTCTTCACGAATCCACACATCTGTTGTCAGGCTCACTGGCGTCACCCAATGTTATTGCCAGGGCTGAACCTCACGCTAGCTCCAGAAGCTGACTTTGCTGACACAGCCATGAGATGCCAGTTAAACAGCACTATGCTAGCGCAGTTCATCAAGTAAGAGCGTGCTGAACTGTGTACTGGGGCACTTGTGCGCGGGTTCATTCTGTGCCAGGGATACTGTGTTGAGCGGCCGGTGGATGAAACAAGCGCTCTAGCCAAGTGAAAATGCAGCCGGACGGGGATGAAACGTCGGCTGCATCATTTTTTCTGTTTTTTTTTTTTTTTTTAACTCCACCTGTGAGCGACTAGAGCCACTTCACACTGATGAGCCTCCGGAAGTGACCATCTGGAGAGCAGCCAGGTGCTACATTTACACAGTCTGTTTTACACTCAACCTTTTTTTTCTCTTCTTATTTTCTCTCTCTCTATTTTGTAAGTCATCCATTTTTCCTAGATGCCACTGTGAAAATCCCTTTTGCCTGCCACTGTGCCTTTCATATTTTAATTTATGTTTTTGAAACAAATGGAGATTAGGAGAGTGCAGGCGAGGGGAGGAGGGGCATGATTTTTTTTTTTTTTTTAGATGAAAAATGTACAAAGCGGTTTGATGTGGGCCATTCGTGTTGTTGGCTGTGAACCTGCCCGGGGTAGAGACTAAACAGAGGGACGAGGGGCTTGACTGTGCCAACTTTCACCTCTTCGCTTGTGTACAGAGTCGCCAGTCATTGCTAAGCAGGAATGCACAGCTGGCAAAACTCAATTACCTAAGCGCATATGACTTATGGTGTTGACCCCAAATGTTTACGCTGAATTTTTTCATCGGTGCCTTCCCCTGGACGCTCAATCATTTATCCCTCATTAACAATGCGCTACCTATAGTCTTTGGGTAATCCTTTTTTTTTTCTTAGTCTGCCCGCCGAACAGAACAAAGGGGTCACGAGGGCAAGCACTCCCAAGGGTTGAACACGTCAGCTGGAAGATCACAGCTCAAGTGGATTGCATTTTTTTTTTTTTTTTTTTAACAACGCAGTCGCGATTGAAGCACACATACACACGCGTGCTATCCTTCACAGAGGCAGAGAGGAGGAAAATTAAGAATGAGAGGGAGCGAGAGAGACACAGAAGGGAGGAAACTAGTTCACGCTCCATCATGATAATTATCACGGAGACCGGCGGTGACAATCACCTCTGGAGATAATCAGAATTTGCGGCTGCCATTTCCACCACAGCAGTAGAGGAAAATCTATACTACTTGTGCACTATCGACGAGCCCCCCCACCCAGCCGAGAAACAGAGGGAGGTTAAGGGGGAAAACGCATCTGTGAAAATAGTTTTGAAATGCACACACGTACACACAGTGAACGTGTGAATGATCAGCAAATATTACCCTTCTCGCCTTGGCCCTTAAATCACGGAGGGCTGGGACTCCTGCATTATTTAAGGAAGGGGGGGGGGGGCTGATGCATAATTCAGAGCGAACAGCCGATTTGATGCATAAATAAAAGTCATACACTTCAACGCATTAAATGTTTACAATCCCAAATAGGATTGGAGGAGCGCGAGCGGCAACACAAGTGTAGCCTGCCCGCTCCTTTGAACGTCTCAGGGCCTGTCACTCCACAGCGGGTGTCGCTTTCATCTCTGTTGACTTGCACTAAATGCATAAAACCCCCTGACTGACAAGGTTGGCGGTAGGGGGGCTGAGGGGCAGGCCTGAAGGCTTTTGTTTGCCCGGGCCAGACGCTTCACACAGGACCCAGAGCTGTCCTGCGCAGACAAGGCACCGAGTTGGTATTAAAAAGAACATGTGTAGCAACAAGCTGCGACATCGGAGGCTAGCAGCACAACGTTTGCAATGGCACACAAATGCACTAAACCGTGCTGCAATTCTTCTATTTCTTTGTACAGGTGGGTGAGGGGGACCGTTTTTAGATCGTGTCTAACCCGCTTTTTGTTTTTCAGTTCTGTTTTCGCGTTTTTTTCCTTCGCATGCCCATCAGGCGTCACGCGAGGCTTCCGTGTTTGGGTTCACCCGGATTCTTTTACTGTGTAATTACAGACGTTCACAGCTACACAAATATGGAGGCTGCATCAACAAAAGCCATCACTAGTGAATGAGATCAGGGAGCTGTGGAGCGCATCTGATGGCTTTAACGTCTTTCTCTCTCTCTCTCACACACACACACACACACACACACACACATACACACACACACTTCTGTAGCCAGGCCCATGGGGAGTCCAACTCCACTTTATGGCCATGCGCTGAATTAACAGGTCCAGATGTCCCCCCTCTCCACACAGGCGAGAGACCTCTCAGTTGGGCTCAGCTGCTTCGGGGCATTTTAAAAATATCACTTTCAATTATCCCAATTTCCTAAACGCCACTCCTGTGCTTAACGGTCACAGGAGTGAGAACAATCACCAAGTGCCCCTCTCTCTCTCTTTTTTATTATTTATTTTTCTTTTTGTACACGAGTCCTTATTGGCCTTTTTCAAGCATGGAGTGCTGCTGACAAAATTAAATAAATTCGACCCGTCAGCACCCTGACCGCGGATATGGTCAAATGTCCTATTTTCGGTCTACACTCACGCACTGCAGATAGTCAAGTTACCACGCAAAAAGAACAGCTTGGTGATGGTCTGCTGGATTGAGAGAGAGACTTCCTCCAAAACCCCGTCACCGAGGAGGCAGAGTTGGTTAGACACGAGGGAGAATCTTGAGATGCCCTTTTCACACTATACTAAAAAGAGCACAACTAGATTTACAACTGGAAGTCCTGTTTTTCCTGTCACCTCAAGGTAAAAACCATAAAACGGTGTACTAAAACTGTTGTGTGAAACCTGCCCTTGTATGGCGGTGATAGTGAGAACACTACAAATTGTACCACAAGGCAATTTCTTTAAGCGTGTCAACAGTGTCATCTTATTTTCAGAGAGAATAACTTGGCGCAAAACCTTTAAACTTCCCACAGATTTGTCTACTTTGAATGTGCAGTTGGAAATTGTAATGGAAGAGCCACTCAAACAAACAACTCCTTAAAAAAACACAACCTTCAGACCCTCTTGCTTGTAGTTCTGTGAGTCACCAAGAGTTCACCAGTGACTCACATATCCTGTCTACTGGTCCCAGCAGATCTGATGCACATCTCCCTCCCTGCAGCACCCGAGTGGTGCGTGGGCGCTATGGTAACAGTATCGGTGGCAGCTAGCGAGGCTAGAGGTGTTCACCTCCGTAAACAAAGAGAGTTTAGAAGAAGAATGCAGCCTTTAATCTCCTCTGATAACAATGCCTATTTAGAACACGCCTCAAAACGACAGCATCAGACGAGCCGCCACGGCCGAGGAGTGACTCAACAAATGGCTCGTGGAATAAACGGCTTCTTTAGCAACGACAACAACGCGCACTTTAGCGTGTAGGTTAGCAAATCCAGGAGCACACAACCACCGACCTTCTTTTCATTCTTTTGGAAAGAGCGCATTACATGCTTGACAGAGGCTTCTTTCACAAAAGCACTTAACTTCAGTCTCATATCTCGCGACATGGGAATGAAGCTAAAAGATACATCAACCATGAGTAAATGCTTCAAGTATTCTAGCGGTTATACAAAAAAAAAATCTGATGAATCAAAGCTGCCCACAACGTACAAAAAATCAGGAAAAATAGTTGACCATAGAAACAAGAGTTGAAAGTGACATTAATTACATCCATCCCTGATCCAATTCATTAGAGCTCCATCACCCACATGCCATCCACCTACTCCCCAAAGCCAACAGCTAAACTGCATCAGCCTGCAAAGCTTCAGCTTAACTCACGCCTTCCCCATATCAAACAAACACTGCCCACCACACATCTAGGAAATGGAGGGAGGGAGGGGGGACGAAGCGTTTGGAGTGGTGGGTTAGAGAGAGAAAGAAAGAGAGGGAAGGGGGGGGGGGGTTCTGCCCAGTGTAATCCTAGAGAATTCCATCGCACGAGCGGATTAAATAACACCTCCGACACCCCTGTCAAAACGTTCCGTCTGCCTCCAGCCTGGCAACTGATCCATTACAGCACACACTTTATGACGAATCCCGTTCTGCAGTCACACACTGCCGGAGCACGCGGCCCCTTTGATCAGACCATCATCCCCCTTTTGATTCCTCCGAGGTGAGGCTCTGGAGAGGAAGACTGTGTACTGAATGCTCGGTGTGTGTGTACACTGGGGAGGGGGGGGAGCGGGGGGAGGGAGAAAACGCATTAGCTTTGTCTACACTGGCAGTTACAGAACAGCGCGTTGCGGTGCATGTGTTGTTGGGGGGGGGGGGGGGTGCAGATACTGTGTTAACCTTTCTAGTAATATATCTACATGGAAGGCGAATGCTGATAAAATGCAATAGGCACTGAAGCTTGGGAAACATTCCTGGGCGGTAATTTTCATCGCCAAGCTAGCTGACAATCAAACACTTGTAAGGGCAGAGGATGGGGAGGAGGGGAGGGGTCTCAGGCTGGGGGGGGGGGGGGATTTGCTTGGTATGACATGCACTTGTTTAATCACTCACTCGCAAACACACACTACACATACACACACACACACATACACACACTGAAAGCGGAGAACAGACATGCACAGCTGTCTCATGAAGAGGCCGTCAGAACAGAGCTGTTAATACTATTACTGCACTGTTAGCCAGCCGGTGGCCAACACAGACCCTGGCTTACGTCTTTCAGTGAGCTTTGCGTAAAAACCAACGAGCAATGTGTTGGGTCACAATTTTCCAGCCAGAATACACTTCTGGTCAACCAGTGGGGAGAACCCAAGCAGGAGGAGGTTCAAGCTATTTCACCATTTCCTTCACGAGAGCAAACTATTATTTCAGCTACACGATCAAAGTGTTCTTTCTGAGGGCAACCCCCTCGAAGAGAACAGAGAAACACAAAATGAGACTACAGTAACCTAGAGTTCACTGGAAAGCAGAAATGTAGAAAAGCAAAAAGGAAACTATGATCCAGTCATTGTAAAATCCACTAACACAAACACAACCTCTCACTCGAGAAAGAGGGGGGAAGAGAGAGAGAGAGAGAGAGCAGGAGAAAAGGACACTGTAACAAGAACACTTTGTTTGGCAATATACATTTTGTTTTGCCTTTTGCAATGGGATTCATTAGACTGTGATGTGGTTGGACTAGTCTGTGCAGGTTAGGGGAAGAGTAGGTGTTACCATCAGCACCTCTGCTTTTAATCACCAGGAGGGGGGGTCACATTAAAATAACACTCCCAGCGTTAGCTCTGGATCATAATTCAACAGCCCCTCTCCTTACAGAAGAGAGAGGGTGGGGGGGGGATCAAGACTTTCACCTCTTCAATCAGACCCACTCGGCAGGAGAGAAAGTCGAAGTACTAACGTTTTGCCGCTGAGATTCTCAGGACCGGTCTTAAAAAGCCTTGACATCAGCAACACCGAGGCTTACTCGTGCGAGAGAGAGACGCTGGATGATTAAAGCTTAGGAGTCTCAGGACCAGAAAGAAATCTAAACATCTGAACGGGAAAGAAAACATATCTATCAACACCATCTCCTCGTATGCACGCGGGCTAATCCTTATCCTTTTCACATCGAGCTGTTGTCATCTGTTAGCCTAGCCCTCAGCAGTGCAACTTCCTGCTTGTAAAACCTCAGCATTAATAAAATGAGAGCAACGTGCCAAGAGGCCTGTTGGCATCATTAGCAAGATCATCAAACGATACCTCGCTCCAGAGCAGATGTTTATGTGTGTGTGTGTGAGTGAGTGTGTGTGTGTGTGCGTATGCATGTATGTATTTCAAAGCCTACGATTGTCTTATCCTGAGCAAAACATAGCTTTGCAAATAACAAATAGGTAAAGAGAGCATTGTCCTCCTTCACACAAATATACACAGACACATTTACATAGCATTAAATATGTATGACCAACTCAAGGAACTGGGAAGACGGAGAGATGGGGGGTGGAGTTGTTCACTGGGGTGGATGGAGGATCTGTTTGGACGTGAGGGTCTCGTTTTGGTTCCCCCACCATTATCTCCGGCCATTGTGCCGTGAATTAGCCAACCAGTGTCCTCCCACTCGAGTGCATTAATCACATCTGAATCATTAAGCTAGAGGTCAATTCCCCGTTAACAGGGGACGATGAGGGGAGAGTGAGAGGAAAATATATGCAAAAGGGAAAAAAAAGGGGGGAGAGAGGAAAAACGAGGACAAGTCATCCAGATTAACCCTGCAACCACAAGACAATTAACATTTCATTTTTTTTTCTTTCTTTCTTTAAAACAGGGTGGGGGGGTGGGGGTTGTCTCAAAGACAACAGTTAAAGCATTTGGAACGTGTACTTGGGAAGGGTTGGAGCCTTTGAGTGCATTCTGGGTGAAAACTGCTGGAGTTCTTGCTCCCTTCACCATTATCCCCAAATGGCATCAAGTTATTTATTTTTCAGTGGAATATTCTGTTATACCCTAAGGATCCGAGCTGACTGTGTAGTCACATGAAATTTAAGTATGACCAATAAAACTGATTATGCTAGTGGTGGTTGGGGGGGGGGGGCACAAAAGACACTTCCCCATTTTGTGTGTAGGCCACAGGGACATGATCAGATAAGTGCAATGCGAAACAAATACCTTTTAAAGCAAGTCTTTTCTAGCCTCTAACCACCACCATCCCCTCCACACACACGCACACCCGCACACACTAAACAGACTGTCTCACTGTTCAACTTTCCAACAAATCTCTGTCTGAGAGGCGAGCTTGACTAATCACACACAGACCCACTCAAAGCCCATGCTCCTCATACGCTCAACTACAACAAAAGGAAGCAAAGCTGATTCTGATTGTCTCCTTGGCAGGTCACAACTGGCCAGGCAGGTCCTCCCCAAAGCCTCTATCTTCTCTTCCCAAAACGTTTTCAGTAAACAAGTGGTTAGAACCCATCACACCAAACCACAAATGAACAGAAATGGGTGTCAAAGGGCAAGCGATGGAAGTAGGGAATTCCCACAATGCAAAGGGTTTCATTTGTTTTGTTTGATGGCAGCAGCATATTCAAATACACATGCTATTTAGGAATACCTAAGGCATACATGCTATTACAATGTAGGAAGAGGATAAACATCTGTAGTCTATGTAGTCTTCACTTGAGACCAGCAGTGCCTGCATTGGCTCAAACTTTGAAAGTGCCATTAGTTTGAAACCCAAGTAACATCTATAATTTATTAAGTGCATCTTAGTTTCATGCACACACAAAAAAAAGGCCCAGGGGGTGTGTTCAAACAAAGAGGTAAAGTAGTTCAAAGCAAAGGTCTCAGGGTTACTTATGGTCTTTCCCTGAGGCTGCCAAGAGGGTCCAGAGAAAAAGAGTCAAGAATTGCAACAACAATGTAACCAACTTTGCGCTTGGCTCATGTCATAAAAGCTCCCTACACTGGTATAAGCCTTTCCTTTGGACGTCTTCCTCTTGAGAACACACTTATAGTAAAAATCTGAACCCAGGCAAACTCGTGGTTTTAACTTCTAAGCCTGTAGCAAAAGCCAACATTCCACATTCCATCCGTATCCCCCCCACACCTTCCAAACCACTCATACCCCCTCCCCCCGCGAAACTTTTTTTTTTTTTAATTCAGTGTAGCTAAGCACTCACCCGCCAGTCTGATGATCTAAGTTCCAATCGACTGCTGCAAACAATTTCAAACGGAATCCTCGGCAGCTACTACCAAATGACCCGGCCGAACTTGTTGGCCTGGGTCAGATCCAAGAACCAGGGCTAAACAGTATCGCGCCGACACTTTATCCTTAAAGAGCCGCTGCCCATGCAGAGGAAAGCGGGCACTTGCTTCAACAAAAGACGACCTCGCTTTTGCTAATTTATCCACGTTCCGATCGCCGAGGGACTCCTTCAGAAAGCACACGGCGGACTCCGTTCCCTTACGCCGTGTTATAGCTCCCGATGTGAAACGCATAAAGGACTGTAGTCTTGATACAGTGCTGCACTTCGAGGGGTAGGAAATCAGTGAGTTCACCGTTTACAGACTCGGCTTCCTTTTTCACACACACACACTCTCACACACACTCACACGCGCGCGCGCGCTCTCTCTCTCTCTCCCTCTCTACCCCCTCTCCCACTTTCATATGCACACATACACCGCGTTCTGCCTATCTCCCTGCCTCTCCGAGAGCCCCCCCTCTTCAGCTGTTCAACAGACGCATCCACATGGCTGACCTAGTCTTTCTTTATCCAGACACTAGTGAAGGAGAATTACCCCCCACCCCCCCATTACTAAAATACGAACAAAACAAAAACATGGACTGGATTCAAATTATTGTCGGGACAAAAGAACTAGAATGGGAGTCGTGATTGATGGTAACCCGTTGGGGATATGGTCTATTCGAAACTGCATCAGTAAGCAAGATGTTCAAGCCCGTATCCCGAGCGAGATCAACATAGCCTACGCGGGCTGCATGCTGTAAAGAATATTAAAGCGTTCACTTGTTCCCGAGAAAGAGGGGGGGGAAGCAACAGACTATTAGGGGAAACGTAAAATGGCTGAAAAGAAATCTCAATCGGTTAATCACTTCATTTTCAAAATACGCCATTGGACCTCCTCATTGATTTTTCACTGTCAAATTAAAAAAATAAAGTAGAACGATCTGGGTTTTATTGGCCCGGGCATTTAGGACCGAATCGGCGGCGCCGGCAAGACAACAACGGATTTAGATTAGACATGAGGCATGCGTTGCTGCACTTTGCTATAGGTTGTGGTTCTCATTTGCATTTTCAGATAATGAATTAATTACTCACTCACTCTTAAACCCATTCATTTGGCAGCGGTGTGTTCTTCTATAGTATCAAGGGTCTTTCCAAATGCCACGTAACAGTGAAACGTACATTATTTCTAAATTGATTTGGGGCAGGAGGATCATTTGGTGTTACGCACGTGATTATAGAGTGGAATTGGTAAAATAACGCATGGTTCAGTACATGTCGTTTTTCAATCTGGTTGTCTAACTAGCCAATGGAATTATGAAGGGGGAGGTAGTTACACTCATTTCTTCAGATGCAAATTTGTATTTTAAATCTGTACTCTACCCCAACGGTACAAGCACATATGTATTTAATTGGAAACCATCTCTGCGTGTGTGGACACATGTTAAGAAACAAATCATAACCTGTTTGTCTCGTATTTAAATATATTTCGGCAGACTGCAAGCGCATTAATTCGCATTTTGCCTGCTCCTAAATCCAATTAACCGCAACAAGCGCACATAATCCAAACAGGGCTATCTTAACTCACCAACGACACAAACAGTGTATTTGAAGAGGCAGGGTAGATCAATAGGAATTCAGTTTGGTGTATAGTGTGGGCCTTTTATTGTTCTGCAAACCATGTTGCCTGTCAGTCCCCCGCCCTTCCTTCTCTCCCTCTCTCTCTCTCTCTCTCTCTCTCTCTCTCTCTCTCTCTCTCTCTCTCTCTCTCCCTCTCTCTCTCTCTCTCTCTTCTCCATAAGGAGGAGGTGTCCCTAGTGATCCCACAGCCGGCCAACGCTTTTGCAGCTCCAGGGGAGCCCTTCACTGTGCAAGACCTGCTGCTTCCAACCACCGTCAGCACAACCCTCCATGTTGGAAAGCAAAACACACTCACACACACACACACCCTCCCTGTTGTCATATACTAGGCTTCAGACTTCAGGTATATTTATCACATATTTATCAAGCTATACCTCTATGCTGCCCTCTAGGCTGCCCCTGACCAGACATGTAATAATAAAGCCTGGCCAGGGAAAACACACACAAACACACACACACACTGCTATTAAGTCTGACTCACTTGGTTATGTGGAACTCTCCCACAGCGAAAGAGATATTTGGAGAATGTCATTTTCATAGGGGTACCAATCATGAGCGCTCAAATAGGCTGCCAATAGCTCCAGGCCAGGAGCAAGTGGAGTGGCAGTTCTTTTGACTTTATCACATACAACAAGGTAACAGAAACTAATTGTTCTGACTGTTTGTGTGTGTGTGTGTGTGTGTGTGCGTGTGAGTGTGTGTGTGAGGGAGCAAGAGAGAGAGAGAGAGAGAGAGAGAGAGAGTGTGTGTGTGTATGTGTGTGTACACATACACAATCTCTTGAACAAGTCCTTTCAAATACAGATTCTTTGTGAATGTGTCAGAGTTTAAAATATGTGATGTAAAATAGTGATATCTTTCACCACTCCAATTCAACACAACTATGTCACCGTTCCATAAAAATGTTCCATGTTGAAGTGAGCCGAATGCAGTTTTTTTAATAACACAAAATATGGCCTATAGCTCACTGGCAATTTGAAGTCACCACACATGCACATGGTTTCATAAACATGAAAAAAAAATGGAGGCCTACACAGCGGGTATTTTGTTAGATGGCAGCCACTTGGGGGTTTGTGTGCAGGATTGAGTGTGAGAGGAGCAGAGCGTTAGGAAGCCCACTCCACATGTCCTGCCTTCAAATGGCTGTACTAGCCTCTTTCTCTCTCTCTCTCTCTCTCTCTCTCTCTCTCTCTCGCTTTCTCTCTCTCCCTCCCCTTCCCTCTCCCTCCCTCTGGCAGATGAGATCCCATTATCAGCTGGACGAGAACTCCACCTCCAGGATTTCACAGCTCCTCTGTTTATCACATGGTCCTGTCAAGTTGGGCACCATTAACCGATAATGAAAGGAGACAACCGATGCAGTTACAAGCAAAGCACTCCGCATTCTACAGGCCTAAGCATGTATCTGGGAAGCTGACTATGTCTATTCAATTCTGCTCAGCATTCAACAGCCCTGCCACAGTGCCTCTGCGTCTCCTTCTCTCAACCCCCCCCCCCCCCCTCCCAAAAAACACCTCAGCTCAGCGGCACCCGCCCCTTCTCAATCCACTTTATTGCCTTGTTGCTGTTCTCTTTGGGAATTTTATGGGGTAGAAAAAGGCACTGGCTGAAACAAAATGGCTCTTTAAGAAGAAAAAAGAGGAGGAGGGGGGAGGCTAGTGCCTTCGAGCAGAGTAGGCTCTCCAAAAAGGTGTGCCTGGGAAGCATATAGAGCAATAGGCCATCTACTAACTACAGTCAAAAACAAACAAACAAACAGACGATCAAACACCAAACAAACAGACATGGTAGCTTTCTTTCTTCTCCCTTTGCTTTTTTTTTCCTAAAGTGAAGACACCTATTATTGTCCAGATGACTGTGCCTAGATCGATATGCACACTGCCAAGCAGGCTATTACTCCGCATGTCTATAAATCCATTACCGTCGGCTGCGTTTCTGCCCATTCACGCTCATTAAAAAATAAATACTTTTTTCAAAAGCGGGAGAGGGGAGGGGAGGGGGGTGGATGTGAGTAGTGGGGGGTGGGAGTTTGGAGAGATGTGGGTGGAGGTGGTTTTGCGACAGACGTGCCATGTTTGCTTTTGCCTGATTACCCCTCAGTGAAGAAACACAATCTGGGTGCGCGCACACACACACACATACACACACACATAACTTAGGGAGGGGGGGTGGGGGGGCAAAAATGCCCCTGCAATACAAATAAGTAAGCCAGTAGCTAAAACAACAGATAGAGAGAGAGAGAGAGAGAGAGAGAGAGAGAGAGAGAGAGAGAGAGAGAGAGAGAGAGAGAGAGAGAGAGAGAGAGAGGTGACACGGATGAGTGCGCCAAAAGCCTCACAGCGGCTTGGCAAACCCTCTCTGGCCCTGGCCCCTTAAGTACTCATATCTAGTAACTTCATTTAATACCGCTCACCAGGGACGGGCAGCGCCGGGCCGCCAGAACAGCGCATCTGAGGAGGCAAAACAGGCTGCTAAATGAGAGGGAAGAGAGAGTAGCAGTCAGCTCTCCTCTCCTCTCCTCTCCCCACCACTACTGCCACCCCCTCCCCCTCACAGTCCACACTGGCATAATATTTAGCACTGTGATCAGTCATCCATGGCAACGAGTGTGGATCAAAATTCACCCAGTGAATTTAATAGGCGAATGCCCCGAGACAACAAATCCATTTAAACAAGGGGGGGGGGGGGGGGGGTCATCTGTTTTAGGGGGGAGGCAAAGGGGTACAAGATGAGAGTAGTACTGATAGGATAGCCACACTGATATGCAGAACCTGAAGATGACAACAGGAGAAAAAAACTTACAATAGACAGAAGGGAGGGACAGACAGCAGAGAGGAGAATCTCTGGAGATGAGCTTCATTCTCTTCCTCTTTTCTCTCTCTCTCTCTCTCTCTTGCCGTCTCGCTCTCTCAGTCGCTCGCTCTCTTTTTCACCAGAGGTCATACTCACACCCTCCTGCTTGCAGCCAGGAACAAACACTCATGTTTCCCTTCAGGAGTCTCAAACTACCTCCACTCACATTTACATCTGTCTGACACACACACACACATACACACACGGCTGCTCCTACTGACAGGCTCTCTCTTCGAGCGGACCAGAAAAACTTGACTTCAATTTACCCGCTGCCATTTTGGCTCTCTGACCGTTTAAGTGCTTACAGTTTTACAAGTTTTCTGGGGACCAGGGGAGGGGAGGAGCGGGGCGGAGAGGAGAGCAGGGAAGTAGTCCTCCACAGACTCAGAGAGCCATGGCTGCCTCAGACGAGGGCAGAAAACTACATTAGCAAAATCACTTCTTGTAGAAGTGCTGTAGAACAACACCTGTTAAAGCATAAAAACCTTCACTGCTTACCAGTGCCAATACACACAAACACACACCCGCATGCACTCACTCACACTAAAACTCTCACACATACACACGAGGACACACGCTCACATAAGGCATTATTAAGTTCAATTTCAGTTCAAGTGTTTATGCTACACACCAGTAAAGAGTGCCTCTTGAACACTCTTTTCATACATTGCCTCGTTCTCGGAGACAATCTCCCTCAAGAGTCAAACAAAACCAGAAACACACAAAGTCTCGCCTCCTTAAAAACCCCTCATTAGAGAGATTACTACCCTGCCGTCCTGTCATTTGACATCATAAACGCAGTTGAAAGAGACCTCTTTGATGCGATCCCGGGGCACGTCACTTTCTTTGAGCGATCGCTCGGAGTGTGCGACTGTGCAGAGTCATCCCGTTTTTTCCTTCACCGCCATAGCCGCATTTGGCAAGCCTGCAAAAAAACCTGGCCCCCTTCGCTCTCGCTCTGTTTCTCCCTTTCCCTCTCTCTCTACCTCTATCCCTCCTTCCCTCTCTCTCTCTCTCTCTCTTTCTCTTTCTCTCTCTCTCTCTCTCTCTCTGACACAACACTCGCCATTTTATTTATTGTGTTGCCAAGCCATACAAAACTCGTGAAAATTAATCTAGCGCGCCACAGCTTGCTAAAGCCATTGCACGCACCGCGCAAGAAAAGCCGTGTAAGCACACAAGTCTGCCAGATGCGTAGCTGTCACCTGGTAAACAAATTATATCACTCTTGCTGAAAAGAGGTGGGGGGGTGGGGATGCAGGAAGAGAATATATTTCTTCGGGTTTAATTACACAGTCGAGGGCTTGTTCGGGGACTGGGTGTAAACAGCTTCTCTCACACACACACACACACAGTTGACATACATCAATCCCCCCACTCCACTCCAAATACATATAACTCTTATGCAGTGCTAAATGGGCAATAATGTCTGCAAACAAACATGATGGCTGGCTGAATGCATGCCCTGCCAGAACCCCCAAACATGTGAGCTCGCATTTAAGCACTCTCTGTGACGGCCTTGAATTTTCTCTTTGTTTTGCGGTGTGAGCCTGTAAATGGCCTATCAAGGCTAGCCCCATCGACCCCCACCCCCCGTACACACACACACACACACACTTTTCCTCAGGTGCCTCTTTGCCCTTCACCAGACTCTACATATTCAGCATGGTTGGCTGGGGCCAGCCCTGTCTCTGGGCAAAGAGAGCAGCGCATTCATCTCTCTTCACAAACACCAGATGAACTCAGCTGCCCGGAAAAACACAAAAACACCCGGCCTGAGCTCAACACCGTTCATAAGCCAACAATCGCCAGCCACTCTGACTACCTAATAATGCAGCTCTTTTTTTTTCTTTCTTTCCTTTTTAAACAAACCTTTTGTTTTAAAAAACAATAAGTTCATGTACAAAAAAAACACACACACACACACACACACACACACACACACACACACACACAGTAGCAACTATATACAAAGATGAAATATCTCCGATCTTCAGAGCTCATTGAGAAAAGCAAATGAGGTAGAAACTAGCTGTGCGGCACGTCCACAGCGATCATCATTACAATGACAGATCTGAACTGCTAGTGTAAAGATAGCCTCGCGTTCTATACAGTCAGCGGTTAGCGGGGGGGGGGGGGGGGTTGCTAGAGGAGCGAGAGGGGAGAGCAGTGCAGAGAGGGGGCAAAAAAAAACAAAAAACTGAATGGGGCCTGTAGCTTAAAGCTCGCCTGTCTAACCCAATCAGCTCAAAGCCGCTCTGTGTGAGGAGAGGCATGTAAGTCTGAGCAGGGCTTCGTCGAGCTCTCAGCCCCCCCCACACAGACACTGCCACCCGATGGACACTTTGTGCAACCGCACTAAGCATTACATCAGTGGAGAGAGGATTAAAAGGATTCTTCTGTTCTGACGCACGTTGGTTAACTCAACGTGCAGACTTTTACAGAACAATTATCATGATTAATGGAGCACTGGCCTCAAAAAAGTGCTCATCACCGTTTTGATGTGTTGTGTCACCTGTCTGTGATCCAAATTATAAGCTGTTGTTTTTTTTTTCTTTTCTTGGCAGTCTTCTTCACACATTGAAAAGAATGACAACAGCATGGATCAGAGCACACAAGCAGAGTGACATGCTGTGGGAAGTGGTGACATTATTTTGGGGTGCGGTGAGAGGCAGGGACTGGAAAAGAGCAGCGCTGGTTGACTAAGCGCTCAGTTTTTGCAAACAAGAATGTGTGTGTGTGTGTCTGTGTGTGAAAGCAAGTGAGTGAGTGAGTGTGTGTGTGTGTGTGTGTGTGTGTGTGTGTGTGTGTGTGTGTGTGTGTGTGTGTGTGTGAAATCGAGTGTGTGAATGTGTGTGTTCCAAAAAAAAGTAGTGTGAGAATGTTTTTAGACTGGTGTTCTGTATGGAATGATCACAATTTTCTAACATTTCAGTAAACTAAATACCGCAGACCAGACCACAGATACTGTACTACAAGGACGTTTCTCCCTTAAATAGCAGATCATTTGGATGGACCACACAAATCTCTTATCTCCAGTAACATGACGCAGAGACAGTACTGGGGGGGCCTCTGGGGGTTACAGACATTTTTCTTTCACTTTCCTGCACCCCCCCCCACACACACACACACACACCAAGCCCACCCCACCCTACACCTCCTCTGCTTAAAACGGTGGGAGGAAAGATTTACTGCAGAGAGCTGCTTAAATCTCCCAACCTGCTATTACACAGAGTCTCCCCCTACACGGGGAGAGAGATATCAAGATGAGGAGGCGGTGTGTGTGTGTGTGTGTGTGTGTGTGTGTGTGTGTGTGTGTGTGTGTGTGTGTGTGTGTGGAGGGATGAGAGTGTGTGAGAGAGTATGTGTGTGTGGGAGACATGGCCACTGATTGTCAGTATGCAGGGGTGGAGTGGTGGCGGTGGCGTCGAGAGAGCGAGAGAGAGCAAAAACAAAGATGAAAGTAGGTCCATTTCAGATGTGGCTGCTCCTGGAACGAGCTGGGCAGGAGCACAGGGGGGTCATTGTTCTCCAGGAGCGCAGGTACATTCCGGAACAAGCAAGGCAAAACAAACGCTTTGACACAGCCAGCGCAAACACAGCACTGAGACACACAGACACAGAGAGAGAGAAGAGCAGAGAGAGAGAGACAGAGAGAGAGAGAAGAGCAGAGAGAGAGAGAGAGAGGGAGAGAGAGAGAGAGAAGCGAGGCAGAGAGCAAGAGAGATTCATGACCTACCCTTCCCTTCAGGCTCACTGAATCATCCTGAAGGGTGGACATGCCTGAAGCGAACATTCCCCACATTGCAGTGTGCATATACACACTGTGTGTGTGTGTGTGGGTGTGTGTGTGTGTGCCTGTGTGTTCATGTGCGCCTGTAAGTATGTTTCTGCGTGTGCGAGTGTGTTTGTCTTCTCTGAGCATCTTGGGTGTGGGTGAGTCCTCAGCAGGCAGGCGTTATGACAGAGTTGTTTCAGCCCCCAATCCGGCTTGTCACAACGCATTTCTCAAGCCTATCTGCTCGCCATTTTATCAAATTACGGAGCGCGATGGAAGCCATCCTCTCCAGAGTGGGTATGTGTTTGTGTCTGGAGAGGTGAGAGGATCCTTTTAGACGATGGAAAAAGGTGGTGTGTGTGTGTGTGTCTAGGCCAGTGTTCAATCGAACTTGATATTTTGAAGATGGAGGAAGATAGAAGGGGGAGACTAGAGTGGAAGAGATTGCTAGTCTGGCAAGGAGGCGAGGAGAGAAAAACAGAGGGGGAGACAGACAGAGAGAGAGAGAGAGAAACAGAGATGCACCGCGCGCAGAAAGCAATTACCAAACTCATTAAGTAACCTGCTCCGCCGCTCACAGAGAGAGAGAGGCAGCGCCGCCATATCATTACCGGATTTATTACTGCCGTCCTCATCTTTTCATTTCACGTGGCGGACTGCTGTGTGTGTGTGTGTGTGTGTGTGTGTGTGCGCGCGCGTGTGTGTGTGTGTGTGTTTGTGTGTGTGTGTCCGTCTGTCTGTCTTCTTAATAATGGGCAAAAGGAGAGGTCATGTCAACATAATCATATCCCTCTTCCGGCAGCCGCAGGTGTGGGATGAGTGTAGCAAGAAACGTGGATGCTGTTAAGCAAATCACAGGCAATATGGCTGGGGGACTAATGGCGTGTGTGTGTGTGTGTGTGTGTGTGTGTGTGTGTGTGTGTGTGTGTGTGTGGTGTTGGGGGGGGGGGGGGGGGGGGGGCTTAGCAGGACGGATGGGTGAGCAAATGTAAAATGCATTCGGAATGGGTGTTAATATCAGTGCAGGCATTAGACATGGCAGCCATATTAGCTTAGGGAAAACATACTGAAGAGGTAGCCTAGCTTAGCTTACAAGCCTGAAGCTGAAGCAGGGCAAAAGAGAGGAGGCAGTGGGATAGAGAGAGGGGGAGGGGAGGGGGGGTTATAATGTGAAGTTTAGGAAGCAACAGGAAGCAGGCTACAGTAAGCCACTGGAAAGGAGGAAGTGTCTTTGATGGGCTCTGGTGACTAACCTTGACTGCATTCACCCCTTTAGAAACGCCTCCACTGTCCGCCTGCTTCTTAACAAGCAGTGAAACAACACCACTCTGGGGAGGAGAGAACAGACGAGACAAGACAAGAAAGAAAAAGAGGAGAAAGAAAGAAAGAAAGAGAGAGAGAGAGAAAGAAAGAAAAAAAAAATCATGAATACATGAATAAATGGAGCAAATGAGGCAGTGACACCCTGGCTTGGCAGGTTTATGCATATTTAAAACAAACTAAGGAAATTAATGGGTGACACGGTGGCACGAGCACGCCAATGTTTTTCAGCCATTTTACAAAGCAATTAGTCTGCCACGACAAACAGGAGGAGGAGGGGGGGTTGGAGGGGGACGGGGACAAGAGGCTCCAGAACAAAATGGGTGAAAAATACCGTAAATGAAAATGTTCACTTGAAAATAAAAATGACACGATGGGCAGAGGGGACAGAAGTGCTTGGGCGGTGGGAGTGGAAATTAATTGTAACGTTCAGACTCTGGGGAGCAAATTCGTCCGCTGATTTCCAGACTCCTACCCATTTGATGTGTCCCCCCCCCCCCCCCCAACACACACGTTCACCTCATCCCTCTCTCCTCCCTCCCACACTCTCTCCCTCCCTCTTGTCCACAGACAGCTCTCTCCTTCTCTCTCTCTCTCCCTCTCCCTCTCCCTCTCCGTCCCAAGTGGAGGACTAAACGCATCAGAGCTTGGCCTCACAGCACCTGTTCAATAACACTGACATTTCACATTCAGTATCCAAACCTCCACAGCATTTTACAGCCCCCTTCAGAATGAAAACAGAAAGCAGCTGCAAGGGCTGATTTATGGGACCTGCCTCACTCACACACACACACACACACGGCTAATCCCCTCAACATTTCACATAGGAAATGACCCTCATGTGTCTACCGTCTGTGTGTATGTGTGTGTGGATGGGTGGGTGTACACGCATAATGTGTATATGCAGACATATTGTCCACGTAGGCCTGTACTGGGGATGTAATTGGCAAATGCTGTTAGCTCAAAGCCTTGGCTTTGACAGTAGTGTTGACAGTGGCCACATCTCATTGCTCTGTGATGCATGATCACATTTACACGCAGGCTGCTTGTGTGCATTTCTTTTTATAGTTGGACACCATTTTCCCCCTTCTTCTTTTAGAAATGAAAAACAGACTAATGTGTGATCGGGCTCAAAGGCACACGAACACACACACACACACACACACACTTCTCTCTGGCATGGTAGCCACATAGGTTCCATTAGCCCCCATCTGTTTGACTGCATTAAAGCATTTAGACCCCTGCAATTACTAGCAATAAAGGTTATTAACTCTGAGGATTAGATCACTGTATTAAACCATTGATCCCTCCTGTCCCTCCATGCCCCCCCCCCCCCCCCCCCCCCCCCCCTCCCCGTCTCTGACAAAACCCCCGCCCCCCCCGGCTCAAACAGCTGCGCTCTCCCCAAGACTCATCCCCAGACGCTGACTTCGAGCACTTGAGCGCCTGTTCCAGGCGCAGCCTGCAGCCTGCAACTACCCCAGGCCAGGGTCTGCAGCAGAAACAACATGGCCCCCAGACTGACTGACTGACAGCCAGGCGAGCGGAGGGGCTCACAGGCAGCTCTGCTTCCCCCCCCTACTAGCGGCTCCCGATCAATACGCAGCGTACTGAACAAGCCTGGTGATCGACCAAGTCCGCATACTAAACAATCCGACCTCCGTTTGGCAAAGTCAGCATACTCAACACGCCTACTAAACAGCCTAATCAGGCAACCAAACAGGCCTACTAAATAGCCTAATCAGACTCCTAAATAGTCCAGTCAACCAAACAAGAGCAAACGGCCCTTTCGGACTGAACTCTGTGCACTGTGGTGTTCGGGACCAGTGTGGAGTGAGGAGTTGGGAGCGAAGGCTGCATTGTCCACAGTTCAGCCGCAGCCTGTGTGTGTGTGTGTGTGTGTGTGTGAGTGAGTGTGTGTGCAACAATGGACCAGCACTCAAAGCGATACGGGGGATTTTTTCTTCTTCTTTCTTTCACAAGGGCAGAGCAAGCTAGCATGTCTTGAGCTGACTTGAGTGACTGACTGCTTGTCTGCCTGTTGGACTTGAACAGGCCCCGTTTTTTTTCTCTCTCTCTCTCCCTCTCGGTCTCTTTTTTTCTTTCATTATTCATCAGTGGCCTCAATCTTATTATGCAACGCGCCCATTCTGCCCCAGTAACCCTCAGTCCACCCCCCTGACACGGCGAAGCCCCCCGAATCTCGTGCTGGAATCACAATCCCCTCTGACTGCCTCGGCCCTCTGTGGCTCGGCCCACATCAAAAGACCAGTGACAGCTCTCATGACTAAGCCTCCCCTGCTGGGGCTTTTCTCCCTCTCTGTATCCCTCTCTCTCCCCCTCTATCTCTCTCTCCCTCGGTCTCTCTCCCTCTCGATCTCTCTCTCTCTTCATCTCCGTATCCCTCTCTCCCCCTCTTCCTCTCTCTCCCTCTCCCTCTCGATCTCTCTCTTTCTCCGTCTCAGTCTGTCTCTCTCTCCATCTCCTGATTTTCTCCCCTCCTTCCCCTCTTGAAATTCATCAGAGGCAGGAGAGAAAAGATGGTGTGTGTGTGTGCGCGGCGGTGAAAAAAAAAAGAAGAAAAGTCTCGCATCAGATGAGGCGAGCCACAGACTTCACAAATCGATCCTAATGCAGTCCTTCAAAAGCCATTTCCAAGCCATTCCGACTGGATGTGACTACGCAAGCAAGGCAGATGACAAATGTTGCTTTTCTGAAGGGTCCGGGATTAGCTGGCAGGTCAGGAGCACAGAAAAAAGGAGGAGGAGAGAAAAAAGAAAAGAGAGAGAACGCGCCTCAGTCTGAGTGGAGTTTGGGCGGGCAAAGGGATAGGATTCTGAACATGGCGTCCCTCACCTCAGTACAGAGCCCTCTCTCTTCCTCTCTCTCTCTCTCCCTCTCTCCCTTCCTCTCTCTCTGTCAGAGAGGGGACACAATCAGCGGTTAGCAGTGTTTGTGGGCCCCCTGGAGAGTGCTCGGGAGCATTAGATATTTATAGTTTTCCTGAAAAGGAGAGGAAAGAAAAAAAACCCTGTGTGTACACAACAGCCTTGGCTCTTGACATTCCAGGCATGGATAAAGGGGTGGTCCATGACTAAGAAATGAGACGGGGCGGGGGGGCAGGGGGGGGCTTTTCCCCTCCCATTTACTGAAGGTTCACACAGGAGGACGGGCGTTTGGTCATCGCTGACCTGAGTGAATATTAATAGAAAGAAAACAGATTACCTGCTGATTAGCAGCCATTATCAGGCAGCTCTATTAACCTTTGAGAAATGGACTGGCTGCTCGCTGCTTAGCCAGGCATGCTCCATCCTCCCCACCCTCCCCCTACCCGGCCCTGCCTTTACCCACCCCTCAGTTCACCTCCCTCTGCCCGTAAATCTCACTCTCTCACTCGCTTTCTTTCTGTCTCTCTCTCTTTCTCTCTCCCCAGGATGGAGGGGGAGGGCGAGAGGGGACTGCAGTAGGAGGACTGCTGCCTCTGCTGTTAGGTAAGCACATTGAGCCGTCAGCCCTGGACATCCATCACCATGGCGACACAGTCTGGGGGGGGGGGAGAGAGGAGGGGAAGGGGGGTACTCTTCCCCCATATCCAGGGGGAAAATGTTCATTAGAAAACATGTGTATTTAGTTGCTGAAACACACACATACTATGTGTGTGTGTGTGTGTGTTGTGTGAGGTCTCCGTGCTCTGCACATGGTTTACCCACAGGGTAGTGGGGGGCGGGCGGGGTGGGAGGTGTGTTGCAGTAGTTTTGGGGCAAATGATAGCCTTCAAAAGGGGGGGGGCAGAGGGGGATGTGAAATTTCTACACATTTGCACATTAGCATTTTTAGGTCAGTGTGCTTCAGGCCATCATTATGCTGCGCTGTAAAGTCAAAGCCAAGGCAAGTCTAATCACTGTTCCAACGCATGCCAACGGCCAGGGTGACTTCATTTGTATGACAACACTTGATCAATAATTGTGTTCTTCAGTTGACTGTTGTTAGCGAACCGGAATTGCAAGCACACAGATGAAAAACGTCTTTGAATAATGAAAAACTGACTAATTGTACTGAACCCAAATACACTTAGAGAGTTGCCAATGTTTCCCTCAATTTGACACTAAATTAACGAGCTGCTGGTTTAGCAGTTATTTAATCAGACTGTATTTTAATCAACGGCATTTAAAGGCATCGCGTGATAATAAATCATTTGTAGTCATTACGAGTTTGTGGCTGTTGGATACTCCAGGGCTTGATGATTCATGAAGAGGCCATTGTCTTGGCAAACAAACAGCTCATCCCTCCTGAGCTCCTTGCTCCCATCGCTGGGGATGCAGTGTGTTCTCACTGCCGGGTGAGGGAAGTGACAAAGGTCCTATACGTTAGCTACAGGGGGGCGATTTAGTTGGACGCGTACGGGCTCCCCCGTCGTTCTCCATCGCCCGTGGAGACCAGACGAAGGTGGGTATAGGTAGTGCTGCCGTATAGGTTCTGCATCTTCAATAAGGGGCGACTTTTAGGGGTTTGTGGTGGTGTGCAAAACGACACGTATTGTTAATCTGAAGACGCCCCACTGCTGCTAGTACCACCGGCTCTACTTGGACAGGCTTGGGAAGACATTAGGCTTGCAAGCTATTGATTGGCAAATTCTTTTCAGGCGCTCCTAAGCTATTGATTTGTGCTATTCAATTTTCTACTCAACAATTAAAGCCGGGCACACAAAAACGAAAACTCCTGACACAATAGGCTACCTCTCCTTCTGTCTGCCCAATTCAACAGGCTCTACGTCTCCACATATCTTCAGCCGAGAGGAGATGGGGTGTGTGTGAGTGTGTGTATTTGTGTGTGGGTGGGTTTGGGGGGGGGTGTAGCGTGTGAAGACATACTCATACTCATTCCCCAGCGCCCACTCCATTGGTGACTTGCATTTTCCTCCCCCGACGCACAACAAATAAATGCAAATCATAGCACTGCTCTCCCTCTCTCCCCAGCTGCACTAATAAAACACCACCAAACAGGCTGAGCCTCGCTTGCTTGACATTTAGCGGTCCTCCTCAGCGGCAGCAGCAGGAGGGGCTTTGTGTGTGTGTGTGTGTGTGAGAGTGTGTGTGTATGAGTGTGTGAGTGTGAATGTGTGTGTTAGAGAGAGTGTATCGGGTGGGGGGGGGGGAGGGGAGGGGGATTGGGTGGGAGAAATGAACCCGTTTATACGTCTTGACACCGTGGCCCGGCATGAGGAAATAAGAACATGGCTCTCACTTACTGCCTGGCCACGCACCCCAACCCATACATCAGGCCCGCCCGCCACTGGGGCCACAGGCAGCAAGGTCAACCCCATTTCCTCCTGCAGCAGCCGCTGCCGCATCATACACACACACGCACACACACGCACGCACGCACGCACGCACGCACGCACGCACGCACGCACGCACATTCACCATCCACATGCATGCTTTTACATGCCATTACAGGGAACCATATCATTCAGACTAATGGAATCAAACGTGTAGCCTACACTGGACAATAAGACTTAGCTGACATGCTTTGTTTATGACATTTCACAATGCAAAATTGTGGAATATGATATGAATAACCACATTTTATTTATTTACTAAAGAATAACTGTATATGTGTTTCTAGGATGCAAGGAATGTTTGGAGGGGAAAATACTATGTGCTTCGGGGAGTTAAAAAAAGAAGAAGAAAAACAACATCATTTGAAAACAAAATGGTGCCTTGTTTATATGTAAGCTAGACCCCGGTGTGAGGGGAATAAGATGTTCTATTAAAGTTTAATTCCCCTGCATTTTCTCAGGATTAATGAGCACACAGTCGAGCGATGCAATATGCATGCCATGCCACGGGAGCAGACGAGAAGGAGGTTCTCGCTACAGCCTAAGCCTCGGCAGCCCAGCACAGACGTGATGGACTCTCACTCACTCTCACACACACACACACAGACACACAGACACACAGACACACCAAATACAGCTGCACACAAGATGGATGAAAGGACGAACGGCTAGGCTGTGTTTACTGTATGCCAGGTCATACGGTAATCGCAACCAGCTCTGCGTCCTAGTCATGTTTCTGTACGAGCAAATAGGTGTGTGTGTGTGTGTGTGTGTGTGTGTGTGTGTGTGTGTGTGTGTGTGTGTGTGTGTGTGTGTGTGTGTGTGTTTATTTGACTGGGAGAGACAGGCCTTGGGATTGCCATATAGCCAAGCGGCATCTGCATATTCCACACAACAGGGTATTAATGATGTCTGATTAAAGCTCAGAGAGAGGACACAGATCTTCACAGCTTGAGGTGTGAAATAAGTGTCACTCAAAGCAATAGGCAGCCCGAAAGGTGACATTTAATATAGCAGCAAATGAGGGCGGCGCTGATTTGAAAAAAATGCTTACAGGCTAGGCTATTAATACCGGGAATGAAGCCGTGGTGTTGATTGCTTGGCTGAGAGGTAAGGCCTTGGTGTTTTCTCTCCCTCTCCTCCTCTTCTCTCCCCTTTCTGTGAGCATGCATGTGTTTGCGTGTGCGCTCGCGTTCGCGTGTGTGTGTTCACGCTTGTGTAGGCACTGAAGTCATCACAGCGCTTCACGCTAGGTTAACATTCTAAGAGCCTTGGGGAAATAACATTTAGGCTACAGCAAACTTATTTAACATCACAACCTCATTTACTCTGCACAAGTGGAAGGCGCAAAAGAAGCAGAGAAAAAGAGA
>NC_085000.1:27306139-27311454 GCF_963854185.1 Sardina pilchardus | reverse complement strand
CCTCCACGCATCCCTCGCTCCCCCTCTCCTCCGCCTTCCTCCTCTCTCCTTTCCGACAGCAGGGGGGTTGAAGAACGCACGGCACTCTGCATAAGCCCTGATAGCCATCATATAAAGGGGGCCGTTTCTCCAGCTCACCGATTCGCCGCTCACTCACCGCCGGTCACCCGTCGGTCGATGGCGCGTCTCTCGGAGCCACCGGCGGGGTCTCGCTCCATGCCGCCCCTCACTCGAGGGAAAGGGAAAAAACCGTGCGCGCCCGGGTTTTCGTTTTGGACGAGATGGACAGAACGACGATGTGGGGGTGGGCGAGAGGAAGGAGGGAAAGAGAGAAGGGATGGATGGATAGAAGCGACTGCTGGGAAAGAGTGAGGACAGGGAAGAAAGAGGAGGAAGCAAGAGGGGAGACAGTGCAGAGCCTTCATCAGAGCAACGTGCACAGACGAGGCGGGGGGTGGGGGGGTGGAGAGAGAGAGGGAGAGAGTGGGAGACAGAGAGAGAGAGAGGGAGAGAGAGAGAGAGAGGGAAAGAGAGAAAACACCGTAGTCAGGCTCCTCGCCGTGGTACTTAATTAGTATTTCAGCTGCTTCATTGCTTTTTTTCCCTCTCTCTCTCCTGTGAGGGAGACAGGAAGTGGAGGAGCTTGATTGCCTTTTCTTTCTCAGTCTATCAGCTCAGCTTACATCCCCCCCCCCCCCCCCCCCCCGCACACACACACACACACACACACACACGGCTACCCTCACCCAGTGCTCACCATCCATCCATCCATCCATCCCCATCACCACCCATCATCAGATTTAGTGTTGGGCGCCAGCGGAAAAAAACATCAGTTCCTGTAATCAGGAGAGACGATCAGACAGAGGCGCAGAGTGATCGCTCATCAGCAGCACCAGCCTCCACTTCACTTCCCCGCGCCGCACCGCACTTTTACGCCTCCTTTTTAGGACATTTTCACAAAATAAGAGGAAACAATTCTGCAACGCGTCTGTGGCAGCACACACACACGTATACACACACACACACACACACACACACAGCACAAATACAACTGATTCGACAAACAGCATAAGGGGAAAACAATCTGATTGTTCAGATCAGTTGGCAAGCTCCAAGCAGCGGGAGGCTTTTTTTTCCCTTCCCCGCTCCTCTTGTTGCTGTTGAAGCCGAGATTCTCTCTGGTCTTTAAATAACGGCCGTTTCACAGGGTGAGTGCATCGATGTGCTGGGATGTCTGACAGACTAAAAGATCGGTCGCCAGGAGGAGGCAGGAGATGAGAGCGACTTCACTGAGGCGTCGCCAGGGAGCGGGGATAACCGCGGCTCGAAACGCCATGCAGGCAGTGCAGCACAATGACCAAGCTGTCAATATCCTCAAGGGGAACCTCCCAAATCTGCCAAGACATGATAAGCGAGCGAGCAGAGCCCCGCTCAAGACTGGTCATTTAACATGGAGTACAGATGCCCTTTGCGGAGAGAGCACAGATGGCCAATGTGGTTGGATGCAGCCAAGACTCCCGTCCTTCTATATGCGGACAAGGCCAATGACAAAAATCACCTACGGACAGGCGCAAGAAGTCAATTCCAAGAGATCTCAAATCATGAAGTATCTCTAAATCACTGCACAGATGGTCACTGAAAAAGTAATATTCTTAAATAATCCCTGCACAGGTTGGAGCGCTTTGGGTTGCACTCTGTGCATGTAAAATGCGCTATACAAATAAACGGACTTGACTTGACTTGAGATCTGGGATTGTCTGTAGATTTACGCCAACGCACATCAGAGCAAAGATGTCGGCCATACACAATCAAATCGGATAGAATGCAGGAAAATGGCCTCAGATTTCCCTCAGCTTTTGCTTACATAAGGTCCAAAAACACAAAACCCAAAATGTTGTCTGCAAATACAATGTTGTGTCTATAATATTTTAAGTCCACAACAAACCAGACAAAAGGATAAAACAAGATGTGACTGCAAAGGCTGACAAAAAATGATGAACATAGAGGATTTGAAAGGAAATGTTTTACAGCCTTTTGTTTAGGACCCATTCATGATATAGAAAAAGTCTGAACAAAATGAGACTGTGCATCAGCAACCTTATCTGATTTGACATTTGACACAGAATGACCCATATGCCATCATTTCTCAGAGAGAAAAAAAGGCTGTTCAACCTCGCAGCCTTTCCAACTAGACTGGTTATTATTGGGTTGTCATAACCGGAGAATGGCTTAAAGGAGAAATCCGGCGAGTTTCCACATACAGTAGATCTCCATTTCTCGAAGTCTGTTGGCATGTACATGGGGGCTCACGGACATGACCTCAGAGCGCAACGCTGTGGCTGCCTGGCTGCATTAGCTGCTGGGTGTAGCGACATGAGCTAGGTAAAACCGGTCGTTTTCCCTTTGTGCTGTACCAACAGTACTCGGCGACCTCGAGAATCGGAGATCTATGTGAAAACTCGCCGAAATTCTCCTTCAATACGAGAGCAGGCTTTAGTGAAGGCTTTGGGGTTGGGAAAAGAAAAAGGAGAAGGAGAAAACTGTGGCAGAGGCTGCTTCACACTCTGCATCTCAATTGTGCTTATTACCAAAGGCCCGCTGCCTTTGCCATTTGAATAAAATCAATAGCCGTGTTGACTTAGACTTTATTGCATTTCTGTCGCCTCATCTGGCCAGTTAATGTTTCTTTCATAAGGCAACCCTCATGACACGTTCAGCGCCTGCCATGGTAAGTGTATCCTTTAAAAGGGAGAGCGGGAGAGAGAAAGGAGGAAGGGGGAAAAAAAGAAAGAAAACATGCCATTTGCGGATGAGAGGAAAAGACAGTGGCGCGCTCCATCTTCAAATTACTCTCTCTCTCCGGTGGTTGGCGGCGGCGGCAGGTTATAAGCGAGGGCAAACATTT
Source organism: Sardina pilchardus (assembly GCF_963854185.1). Lineage (NCBI taxonomy): Eukaryota > Metazoa > Chordata > Actinopteri > Clupeiformes > Clupeidae > Sardina > Sardina pilchardus. Next base: position 27,308,549 of record NC_085000.1, on the reverse strand, counting down.
CGTCAGGTTGAAATTGAAGTGCGGGCCTTCCGCCTTTTCTGGTCCATATCGTAGTACCCTTTTTTTCCCTGCGGCCGCGGACTCTTGAAAATGGACTCGGTGTCGGCCCATTCTGGTGCAAGAGAATAACATCATCATCTCGGCCGCCGGGCTGCGGCTGCAGCTGCCGAGGGGGCTGTGAATTAGCTTTTCAGCGGCAGCCTTCACCTCTGGCCGCCCGAAAAAAAGGGATGGAGGGAATAAGTGCCTCGGAGCTTTCATCTCCTTTTTATGGTGCGTTTGCTCCTCCGTGTGACAGCGGCGGGGACGGCCGGGGCCAGCGATGCCGGCTGATGATGACTGTGACATCATAAAGCTCTTCATAAATAACGGGCAGGCAGGAGCGAGAGAGACAGAGAGAGAGAGAGAGAGAAAGAAAAAGAGAGAGAAAGAGAGAGAGAGACCAGTTCAGTGGACAAGCGTATAGGAGTTGGGAGTAAGAGGTACTTTTTACCTCAGTGAATTACTAGGCGAACGCCCGCAGAAATCTTGTTATGGACCAGCACCAGTGTACCAATGGGTTTGTTAAATGCACCAACACAAACATTTGTCAAGACTGAGGGCCCTTTCCAAAAAACAGGGGGGGGGGGGGGGATTGGGTGGGCACAACAACAACGCTGAGGCACCTTTGCTGTGCAGAAACGCTGAACAGCTTGAGGCAACAGATTTATTACAAATTGAACCATTAGATCACATTGCTGCGGTTCACTGTTCACTCCTCTCGCTTTCTCCCTCACAAGCTCTTTTTTCTTCCATCCCACCCTCCTTCCTTCCTTTCTTCCTCTTCCTCTCTCTCTCACACTCTCTCTCTCTCTCTCTCTCCCTCCCTCTCTCTGACAGCTCTCTTCCCCAAGAGGAGCAGCATTAGGGGAGAAGTGCAAGCGACTGCAACAGAAAATCAAACCAATCAGGTATCGGCGGCGTCAGCCTCGTATCACCACATCACAGCGGAGGAGGAGGCGGATGAGAGGAAGCAGCGGGAGAGGTGAGCTGCCTCCTCGGTCACGCTCTCCAAAAGGGCTGGAGGCCTAGCACACAAGGGCACGCAAGGGCAAAATGGAGGAGGGGAGAGAGCGAGAGAGCGAGAGAGAGAGAAAGGGAGAGAGAGAGTAATAAAGGAAAGAGAGGGCGAGATGGGGATACAGTTTAAGAGACAGTGTAGAAGGAAAGGAGGAACAGAGACGGAGAGAGAGAGAGGGAGAGAGTAATGAAGGAAAAAGAGAGGGTGAGATGGAGATATAGTTTAAAAGACAGTTGAGAAGGAGAGGAGGGACAAATGGAGGGAGAGAGAGAGATGGAGAGAGAAAGAGAGAGAGAGAGATGGAGAGAGGGAGAGAGAGAGAGAGAGGGAGAGAGAGAGCGCAGGTCCCAGTGCTGTGCTCCCGTGACGAGTCAGCACTGATTAGAGAACACAGGGTGTCAGGAAGGTCATCGGCGTTTGGCCGCGTGCACATAACTCACCGTTCAGATCCGCGCACGTTTCCTCATTAAAACATCAGTCAGGAGGCGCCCTCATCGCCCCTCCTCATTCACAGCACGTGGACAACAGGGGGGACAAAATCCTGCCCCCGCCCACCGCCTCCTGTCCTCTCCCTCACTCACTCTCCCCTCCCTCCTTCCTTCCCTCCCTCCCTCCCTCCCTCCCTCCCTCACTCACTCTCCTCCTCCTCCTCCTTCCCCACGACTGCAGTCTTAACACCCTGTCATCAGGGAGGACTGTCCAGTCTGTTTTATAGCCCACGCCTGCAGGAGCTCTGGCTTTTATGTGCATGCTGGACCCAAGGTGGACCCTATACTATGGTCATCATCACTTACACCCACCCAGGCCACTCTTCCCAGATCACAAGCCCACTGGCAATGAAAAGTCTCACTATGCATAGACACACGCAGAGACACACAAAAAAGATCGTTATGCAGTGTAATAATGTTAATGCCGATGTGCTTCATTAAAACATCATTCACCGGCGATGACTAGGATCACCGTTGTGATCATTTCAAGGGTAGTAAACGTTAGCGTGACCTTTTGCCTGACTTAATTGAACGGACGTCTTTTTTTATTATCATTATTGATCCGAGGTCCCTCGTGTGGCGGATCGATTGTGTACACCTCCCGATATGAGGGGGGGCTCACCACGGAAGTGAAGCTGGAGCTGATCACTGATTGGCTATTGATTGTCGCTTTGCCTTCAGCCGGCGCGCCGAGAAAGGAAAATCAAAACAGCTGCCGATAAGGTACATTCGGTCCTTCGTGGCTACGGCTAGTTCCAAAAACAAAATGGCAGATCTAAAAGGTTGAAGGGCCGTTGAAATTATGGAAGCTTGTTCCAAAACAATAGCCCTTTCCTGCAGCTATATCGCGAAAAAAACGTCA
>NC_085000.1:27131139-27301139 GCF_963854185.1 Sardina pilchardus | reverse complement strand
TGTAAGGAATATCTCTGTTTTTGAAAGGGTTAAGTGCTGCTAGTGACACGGATTTCACTCCACAGCAAGAGCGCACACAAACACGGCACAGACACACACACACACACACACACAACAAAAACGTGCACACAAACACACACATACAGACAGACAGACACACACACACACACACACTCATACACTTCCCTCAGCAATACCCTTGAGAGTATTTTCATGCCCTCTAGCTGGGGAAGAATGATTACTAATAGATGGTGGCTACCGTGTTTGACTCCCGCTCCCTGTCTCTATCTGTCTCACTCAACAGAGCGGAAGATTAGACCTCTCACTATGTTTCTATGGCACTGTCCAAGGGCCTGTAGCTTTTTCATACAGACTTGGCTCTCCCAGTGAAGGAGGGGGGAAAAAAAGGTCTAGAAAGAGCTTCAGGAAACAAGTAGAGAGATTTATGCACAGTCCATAAACAAATGATTCATCATAATGGTCCTAAAGAGGACGGCTGGGAAACACACCATAAAACTGTTTTCTTCTCCTTCTCTAATCTGCTGTGCCTGTGCTCATTTCGAAGCAAAGAGAAAGATTTCCGCTGACTAGGCCTAGCTCAATGCACATGTTTTCTATAGATCGTAACAAAAACTAACAAAGACTAATGGCTAACATAACATGTAACACAAGCCCAACAATGTAATAAATAAGTACCGCACATTTGACAGTTATACAGCTTGGGGTTCCCACCCATGGCACGAGTTATCCTCAGTCACTGTTCTTAGTCACCACTTCTGAATTTCAGTTCTTAATCCTAATTTATGGCGCAGGCCAGGGCAGGGCAGGAAGTCCCTATATGGTGCCTGTCAAAGTCTCGTCTCCCTGTCTAACTTCACTGCAATTCAGTGAAGTTACAAACAGGATGTATGAGGCGTAACTGATGAAACCGCTAGCTTGTGGATTTGACCAGGGACGTGTGGTGAGCAACTAATGTACACACACCGCAGAACAATGAGTCGTTCAAGACTGAGGTCACAAAGCAGCTGAATATAGACACTGGCCACCACACAGATACACAGAAGAGCACACTGTCTCAGACATGCTGCAGTCACAAGCTGTTGAAAGGTCCATTTGGTTGAAGTTCAACCCTGCAGCAGGTGGCTTTACCAGTCTGTTTATACAACACTGACAGAGAGGGCCAAGACACAATGAAACAATTATAATGACTTCATGGACAAGAATCTCCAGCATTTCTTATATTGAGTTTTAAAAAAAACAAACACTGTAAATTGAACAGCAAACTTGCATCACACTCAAGTCAAGTCAACTCAAGTCACTTCACACATTAAACTGTAAACATTAAACATTAATGTTGAAGAAGTACATACAAAAGTACAATGACCCATCACTACTCTGACATATAGGCTACATACTTTTAATGAAACAGATGTTAGGAAACTGAAAAGCTTTTAAATGTTTTTGTCATGTGTTTGGAACACTAATTTCAACAATTTGATAGTCGAATAATTGAAACATTATATCTCAATTGGCTAAGCAGTCTTACAGTCTGTGTAGGAATCTGTCAACTTGTGTAACTATGTTTTCTAAATCATGTTATCGTAACACGTCTGTCAATTCAGGTTTATACATTACAGATTATCTGGGGGTTGGCAACATGGCTTTAACACACGGTGGATGATATCAAGCTCATTCAAGCAAACAAGGTTAGGTCATCATCCTGAGAACATTTAGCTCGGATAACGTTACTTTATAACTATTGACTAGCTTGCTACCTCGATGCAGACACGAGGATCACTCACATGCCAATGTTTCTCCCAAGTAATGTCCTCTTTGTTTTGACTGTTGTCTGTCTAGTGTGAGGAAGTAACGAGTTATCATTGCTGTTCAGCAATATCCAACTCAATTATAGTTCCACATTGCAAACGTACTACCTGGCAAATGTCTTGACAACAATACAATCTAGCAATGGCTAGCTTTTGGCTACTTGGTTAGCAAAGTTAGCATAGCTTGAGAGGGTTGACAATAACTGGGAACTCACTCAGCCAAGAGACTCGTGCATTATAGCCTCCTACTCACCACAATGAATGACAGGTTCATGAGTACAGAACTACCCAGATATACTTTCCCTGGAGCCACCGGTCATATGATCAAACAAAGCTAGCTAATTCTAGCCAATTAATCCAGCTGCTACTGTGCTTAGCTTGCTAACACGAAATTAAAGACGGGTATTTAGGGGTGATGGGGTTTTCCTGCAAACCGGGTGACTGCTTGCTAGGATATCAGTGTAGCTAACTTATCAGCAATGTCTTGATAGACACTGACTAATCCCGTGTTAAGATCACCATGTGATTGGCAAGGTTAACCTGTGGCATGGCTACAGTGATTTCAAGCCAGGGTGACTTTCCAACAATGTAGCTAATTGAATGAGACAACGTGCACTCTAGTTGAAAACACAAAACAATAGCCTACAATGAGGCGTCGCTGGCTAATGCTAGCAATCAAGTTGATTAGCTAGCTATCAAAGTCACGCAATCAACCAGCTTATAGATGTTAAGTTACCGTTAGTGATATATATAATCACGTTGCTATATACATCTTCATTTAAACATGGACACCGTGTGACCAAAACGAGCATCAACTTGTCCCCAAATCAAGAGGAGCGCCTTGCTTTCTAACAATACTCCTCTTGATGTTTCACGTAATCATGACTGTAAATGTTAGCTAATTGCTATTCAAGGCCGTTTTCTCTTCCATTAGCGACTGATTGACACTGAGCTAATTGAAACAAGACAGCGTTCTTGATTTTAGAGCTCTTGGACATGTATCAACGCCAGCTATCCAGCCAAACAACAAACTTGGTAACCTTAAATCTTGCAACTTACCTTCAATCTTGTTCTACAACATCAGTGATTTGTTTGAGGTCTGACTGCAACAACAAACAAAAACCAGAGGCAGGTAGCGAATAATGAAGTGTCGCTACCGGGGAGGTGTGTGCCACTGTGTTTTATAAACGTAACGTTAGCTAACACACCGCGCTCCTTAATTCGTGATCAGAATCAGTCATAAATATTTATGGTGAGCATAGTGTGAATAAGGATCAGTGTAGGGATAGTGTTCTCTCCTTCCTCTGTCAGAAAGAAACCCCCTGTGTGAAGCCTCTTTCCTGCAAGAGGAATAGTGTAAAAGAAGAAAGATCAGCCCACTTTCCAGTGTAAAGCGCTACGATAGGCTACTTTGGTGACTAAGGAGTGATACTAGCCAATGAGGTTGATCATTTTGTGATTTAAAAGAGATAGTGCCTGGAAAGACAGCTTATCGCTTGTTTCTACAAAATACTCTTTAGAGCAACATCATTTCCTTCAAATGGTATTCCCAGGTTCACCCTGTTTAAAAAACGATGGAATATCTTGAGTCACACACTGGACAACCTCATCCTGGTTATTTGTAGGGTAGATTCCTAAATAGGCCTATGTAAACCTGTTGTGAATGGCAATGAAAGCAGTAGCCTAAGCTGTCTTTTTGGGACACACACACACACACACACACACACACTTATTTAGGCTGTCTCCTGGGACACACACTTTTCGTTATGTTTTTTTTCTTTACAAATTCAACACTGCAATCTCATGACTGTAGGGCTGAAGATAGGATGAAGTATTTTTTTCTGCTCTTACAAAAACTGTGATACATTGATCAATGTGTGATTTGTTTTAGGCTACTCCGCTTCTGAGTTAGCCTATATTTCAATTTCACTTTGGTTATTTGCAAGTGATCTCTGCTAGAACATAGGCTACATAGCCTACATATGTCTGAGCAGTCCTGTCCGCTGCATCCTCCCTAACACTAGTTTGTTTATTGCTGTGGAGCAGCCAATGGTAACCCAATAAAATATATTGGGTTACCATTTTAGGCTATATAAATATAGGCTAATAGAAATCATATAATATAATCTAGGCTATCTGTCCCAGTTTCTTGATATCTGTCCAAAAACAACAGGATCATGACTGAAAGCAGTGAAAGTGTCCCAAATCTTCCAGTGTCAGATCATTTTCTTGAGAAATAACCTTAATCAAAATAATGTTTAGGACATTTCAGATCTTCAGTTTAGTGTTTGTACAGTCCTGTCACACAGTTGATGCATCAGGGAATCCTGTGGTTAGCCTACCTCCTGATGCTCTCTAAAACAACCAAAATCAAATGCAACCCTTTGCTAAGAATGAAACTGAGCTGAACAGATACAATGAGAAAATCACTCATGGAAAAAGACAGAGACTTTGTTGCTAGTCGAATAACATGCTGCGTGTTTGTGTGTGCAATGAATGAAATCACCCCTTCACATAAACAGTGGCATAGGTAATGCTGCACAAAAGATGCCTTCCATTTTAATAAGCCCGCCATTAAAAGGGGATTGACAAGATTCGCCGGGCATGTAATTACCCAGTCAAAAGACCTGCTGAAATTGAAAGACTAATGGTCAGTTTTAAAAAGAGGGCATAGTCTGCACAGACATGAGCAGAGTTTTGATATGTAGATCACTGTTGCGGAGCCGTGTCAGCACCTGAAAAACATAATGTCGGTTTTGCATGTTTTGCATATGTAAGTGCGGCATTGAGGCACAAAGAAAGGGGGCCGCCCAGTCAGTGATAAATAGGCTTGCTGTAACATCTCTCCGTCATGAAGGAATAAAAGCTGCAGCAAAACGGTTTTGTGCTACGGTGTGATGATCACAGCTGGCTGTTTTCTCCTCTCATTACGATAAAGGTATCAAGAGGCCCGCTCCGAGATATTGTGTCGGAAACGGATGGCTTGTTATTTTATTGCGACATGACAGGCTGAATGAACAATGAAAATAAAAGGAAGGGAGATGCGAGAGTCAGTGGCATGACTGAAAGAGAGGCAAACTCCACAGTCAATGATTTCTCCCTCTCTCTCTCTCTCTCTCTCTCTCTCTCTCTCTCTCTCTCACTCTCCCTCCTTCTAAAAGAGAGACAGAGGAAGAAGCCAAAGAGAAGAAGGGAGGCAGTCAAAGAAAAACCGTGTGAAGTCCTTTCAGTGAGAGGGAAATATTGTTAACAAGTGCATTCATAATAACAGGCAGAGCAAGACCAAAGGAAACAGCTCAGCGCCCTCCCTTTTGTAAGTTAGACTATGCATGCTTAATGGATACTCTGCAAACATAATACCTCTATGGCTCCTGCCAACACTAGACAGATGGCCTGAATCTCATTTTCAGCTCAGAGCTACCTTGTTTTGGCAGCTCATCTGACACTGTGATATTGGTTATTCCTCACACAGGGAATGCCTAAGTATTATTAATAATAAAAGCAATTAAGAATGCTTTATTATAGCAAGTTTTATTGCTCGTTTTTTGCCCTTTGTTCTCTGTATTGAATGAGGACGGTGCTGCTATTCCTTTTAAGCATGTTAAGCGGAGATATCTTGCTAAGGTGGACTGAAAATCTCAAATGAAGATCTAGATTAGGTAAGACAATGAAGCCGAGTATGATTTGATTGTTATCATGTTACCAGTTGAACACACTCTCCCTGGGGGAAAGGTGTGAACATGCACATACATGCATGCAAACAAACTCTCTCTCGCTCTCTTTTTCTTTTTTTCTTTCTCACTCTCTCATTCTCTTTCTGTCTCACACACACACACACACAGACACACACACACACACAACCATACCGCATGCTTGCAATCATTTTGTTTTGCATGATGCATTTGCCATTTTAATCTGAGGGTAGAGTCTGTGCAGCAAATGTAACGTGAGACATGAATGGAAAGTAGGGTTGCTAGGTTTATCGAATATGATCACATAAGATCACAACACACATAATGCTGGTTAATTGGATTGCATATGATCTTGAGTTGATGTGTCAACCGGAGGTGATTAACAATGTTGACTTCTCATCTTACTCACTCTCATCATCAGCACTCATCCAGAGTGTTTGCCTGATCTTACTTTGTCAAAGCGCAAGGATTTCATTTACTGCATAAGAGCTCAGTGATATATCTCATTTTGTGTTTGTGATTACAATAGAAGCTATGTTTTTTCATTATTTCAAATATTATCAATAATGAGTTTGCTGGTCTATGGCAGCTAATGGTGACTGTGTTGATGTGTATGATTGTCATAGCCAACCAAATTATATACATAAAAACAAAAGCTTTGCTATTTCTCAAAATCTGTGAATTGTGTTGAAATCAAGATGGGTGATGCCACACTCAAGACACTGAAGTCATTACATGTTTATCCTATCAACTGAGTTCTGCATCTCCCTCAGGCTGACACCTCTTGCCTTTTACACATGTCCACCTAGTGGCAGGCAAGGAGAATGACACTAGCGAAACAATGCAGCTATATATCGTTCATCAAAGAAATAAGGCTGATAGACATATCGAGGGCTGAGAACCAAAGGGGTGTAAGTGACATTTCACCAACTTTACAGGAGAGCCAAAACAAATCTAACTGCTTCTATATGTTCACAGTTAAAGGCCTTTGGTATTTGTTCAATAACTATATATTCATAAATATTTTACTTCTATAATTTTATCAGCTAAGAGAGCTCATCAAGAGCTTTCAGGTGATATAACTCGATTTTGACCAAAATGTCACTTACGCCCCTTTGGTTCTCAGCCCTCGATATAGCCTTTAATAATAATTACTAACTAACTAACTATTAATAATAATAATAATAATAATAATAATTCTAAAGCTGTGAAGTACCAGTTTGAATATAAAGTGATTGACATGTGGGTTCATCTTTTATCAATACCCCAATCATTCACATATTGTAAGAGACTATCCCTGCTGTAACATCCTGATGAAAGCAGTACTTTGATTTTCCCCAAATGCCCTTGTGTGCCTGGTTGTTTTGCAACCTTGTTTCAAACATTGATCAAGCAATTACATCAGTCAAACATGTAATGCAAGTTACATCAGTTACTTAACTTGGATATCATAGTTTTTTTTAATTATTATTAGGCCTATATATCTTTTTGATTTAATAATGTATATTTGTATGTAATGTACTGATCAATTGTAAGATACCCAGTATCTCAAACATCTGAATTTCAGGCAACCATGGTGTCCTGACCCCAAGGTTGAGAAACGATGCTCTACTATACCTACAGGATTTCGTCCGCTCTACTGTACGATGCCCTTCTATACCTAAATGATTTACTCCGCTGTACTGTATTATTTCACAATAGAACAACACTGATCTTTACTGTTTTGTTTGTGTTTAATCAAGGACCAAGGATTAATGTCCTGCAACAGCAAACATTGGGTGTTCAGCTATGCCGTCACACTGTTCCCATCCAGATTGCCATTCATGTAATGTACAAACATATCAGCAGAGGGCAGTATAAGTCAAAACAGGGCCAGTGGCTCAAACCTAGAAGGTATTTTAAAAACTGACTTAAGGATGCTCATAGTTGTTGAGATAGCTGTTCTTAATCTGATAATATGCCGCATGAGGCTTTGTTAACAAAATGTGAATGAAATTTAAATGAAGGATCTAACCCCCTAAACACCAGTGAACTATTTCTTTTCATGGTTTCGACTCTAATGCAAAGTCATTTCAGCACTGATCTTCTGACATGTAACAGAGACACAGGTATAGTAGTGGTATACCAGTCATGCAAAGAAACATAATAAAATAGTTACATTTAACAGTGAACAATTTAAAAAGTTGGTCAGACTACATTAGGGAAGCATCAATGTCAATAATAGCCTAATGAAAATAAACAATGAAAATAAGGGAGAATAGCAAATAACAATAATGTCCTTTCAATCAATATGGTTACAATAGCATTAACAAACAACAATGTCAATGTCAATACTATAGCCTAATGTACAAACCATCACCCGTAAGAAGTGTTTAATAACTTAAGTGCATGTTAAACAGATATGCCTTTAGACTTTGCCTTGAAAGACCTGAAACTCACAGGAACGGAGAGTATTGAGCAACGAGTTCCTCCAACAGCTACTGAGGAAAAGAGTCTTACATTTGACCTATGTTTATGGTGGACACAACAGACACCCATCAGAAAACCACAGTAAGTGGTTGGAGGTGTACATCTTAAAATTGCAGGGAGCAGATCCAGTCAGTGTCTTATAAGCCAACGTGAGATATTTGAATCCAATTCAGGCCACTAAGGAGCCAGAGAGTAACTAGGAGAGAAGTTACATGTGTCCTCTGGCTGACTGAAGACTAGGCGTGCTGCAGCATTCTGAATGAGTTGTAACGATCTTACACAAGCAGGTAGTTAACTGTGAATTACAATAGTCCAGCTTGGAGATAACCATGGCCTACAAGAAGTTGTGTCTGGGATATTGTACCACTCTTACAGCATGAATGTCCAGGGCATTGGAGCATACAGGAGGGCTGACATGTCTCAGGTTTCACTGGAACTTGTGTTGCCTTTATTTTTTATGTGCCAAGCGAATCGATACTGGGGAAACGTCCAATTTCTTCTGAGCATTTCTTCACAGAATGTGGAATTTCACATTGGGCAACACTGAATGGGTTGGGTTGCACTGTGATACAATCAAGACTTACAATGGGAATCAGATTGTATTCAGTTTTGAGAAAGACATGTTTTTTAACCTGTTTTACACTGGTTAGATCTAAACACATCTTCTGAATGAAATATAACTTCAATTGGAGAAATGGTTACACAATCTAAGTATTAAAGTCAGTGTGACACAGCATGTTACATTTCCGCATGTAGGCTGTTTTTTTTCCATTGCGTATCAAATGATCAAAATATCAAAACAAAGTTTGATGCAGGATCATAGCCCTCATAGTTTTTTACACATGCTCAAAATACATAATTTGAATGTGAAAATCATTTAATTCAGTAGAGCGGGACTCCTCTCAGGGTCTTTGATTTCATGAGGTAATTCTTTGGGTGTTTTCAAAATGAATATTTTTACTCACTCTTTGGCATTCCATAATTACTACTGGCTGTTACAACTGTTTGGAAGGACCTTTCAATGCAGATAGCATGTTGCTCAGTATGACCACATGATGGAGCTATAGGACATGAAAAAGGAATGTGAGCCAAAGCATAGTGAGAATATTCTTAGCAAGAACACTGCCACTCCGGTTTAAAATGTCATGTTCTGTTAAGACAGTTGATATCCAAACAGGTGAAAGTGTGTTGAGAGTTTACCATTACATTTAACATGCTTCTGAATGAAACCTCTGACTTTTTTTTGTATGCCCTGTTTCACTCTGGGCTATTAGCTGTGTAATGTAATATTTAGTGATGGAGCTTACAGAGACCTCCCAGAGAGGATTGGCTTACATGGCACTGGGTGAGCTGGCAGCTCCATTGTGATGGCAATCAAGTCTGGGAAATCATACCACTCTTTCCATGAATGTCCGGGGCAGCAGAGCATATCACATTATGACCAAACGAGGGCAGACATGTCTCAGGTTTCACTGGAACTTGTGTTGCCTTTCTTTTTTATGTGCCAAGCGAATCATTACTGGGGAAATGTCCAATTTTTGAGCAGGGCAGAATTTGGAATTTCACAGTGAGGGACACTGAACGGGTTACAGTAGTTTCCTGTGTATTAGCCGCATTTTGTTCATGCCACAGCACAGTGTTTAACACAAGTACAGTATGTCATATTGACTGCCCCTGTGTAATAACTTCATAGCTAAAATGTGCTAAATCAATGTATCAGATCCAGCTAATAGTTAGGAAATTACGGTAGATTACACTGATACAGTCAAGACACACAATGGGAATCAGATTATATTCACTTTAGAGAAAAACCTGCATCCACCTGTTTCACACATCATTGAAGAGATGATTGTACAAACACAGTACTTGTAAGTCAATGTGACAGTGCATATTACATTTCCAAAATCATGGCAGAAAGCTCATAAAAAAATCTATAGCTTGTGTTACTGTTAATTACCTGTGTGGTTCTACTTACAATTGGTAGAGTTTGAAATGGTTAACATACAACATATAACAAACATATTAATGCCTTATTTGTCTCCCAAACCTGCCATGCTGACAGCCTACCAGCACAAAGTTAAGTATGACATGCAGAAGAAACACAGGAGAGGACTTGATGGAACTGTTTTTTTTATTAGCTATGCCACGCTTACGAGCAACACTTTTAACTGTTCAATGGCAACACAAAGCACAGACTTTATCCTGCGCTACACGGAGCAACACAGTGCACAACTCAACTCTGTTTCTACAATACTCAAAAAGAGGACCAGAATCACTACAACTCACAAGAAGCAAAACAAAGATCTCTCACAGGTTACAAAGACACAATTAAAGGACCAATGCTATATCCGGGTGCCAAAAGCATATAGGGATGGGTGCACTGTTTTTCTGGGGCCCAGACTGGACTGACCGTGGGTTCGGGCGCCCGCCGTGGCTCACAGACTTGGACCTTGTATTTCTTTGCCGTTCCAAAATTCCCTCTGATCTAGGACGAGAGACCTTGCGTGGCTAGACTAATGAGTTTGGGAGTGTATGCGCGATGGAAACACAGAGGTCCAAGGAGGACAGGCACTTCAGATGGGCTTCCTGAAGTTCTGGCCGGCAAAGCGGGCTTTGTCTCCCAGCTCCTCCTCAATCCTGTGCAGCGTGACAGAAAGAAAGAAACAGCCAGGATCAGTTAGGCACTTCTGGCACTGTTCATTGTACTGGCTTCTCTTACTAAATGTGGAGCCTATTATGATATCTCCTCCAGCCTCTTCCCCAACCAAGTCCTCTCATGATCTTAAGAAGTGCAATATCTACACAAAAGGTTCAAGCAGCAAATAATACCTGTCCGTTCAGTCTAAATGGCCTTAAATCAACACTAAAGACTTTTCCGTACCTTAAAATACTGTTTCCAAAATCATTTCAGCGGTTCATCAACTCGTAACAGGGTGAACGGCACTTTTGCTTTCACTTCGCGGCCCTCTATCGGCTATAACCGCACTATGTAACTTTACGAGGTGGGGTAGTGTATCTGTAGTTTGATGAAATGAGACATCATACTTCATAAAATCATGCAACGTATTCTACCTTGTCTGTTTTTTGCTGGATAAACAAAAAGTGTGTGTGCGTCAGAGGAAAAGTGCTTTAGTGTTTCTTTAACTGCCCAATTGCGCCCCATGTGTCCTTGGACTAAAGGCTCCGCCCAGGGCAGAATCTTACCTGAGCAGCTGATTGTATTTAGCCAGGCGCTCAGATCGGCATGGAGCTCCAGTCTTGATCTAAAGGAGACAAATTGAAAAAAAAAACAAAAAAAAACAGCAGTTAGAAACCCATCTCATCCCAGTTAACTCAAGACCTCAGGGCCTTCTTTATCACTATAATTAATTAGATCATAGTGTAATTCATTATTATATACTGTCACTTTGGACAAAAGTGTCTGCAAAATACGATAACCTTAACCATAACCTTAATAAAATATAAAGGAGTTGGCTTCTCCTTCCCCTGAGAGGAATGTAAACTGTGCCTCCAGACCATTTTAGTGAATGCTTGCAAGGCACCAGATGAGACCCCATACCTGGCCAGTGCACAGGCCAACCACCAGGTCAGCGATGAAGGTGTCCTCCGTCTCTCCGGAGCGGTGGCTCACCATCACTCCCCAGCCACTGGACTGCGCCATCTTGCAGCTACGCACAGAGCGAGAGTTTGGAGAGAACAGAGCAGACTCAGCAGAGAGCATGAATTAGCGATGAGCACACACACAGACAGACACACAGACACACAGACAGACAGACATACAAACATGCACACACACACACACACACACACACACACACACACACACACACACACACACACACACACACACACACACACACACACACACACACACACACACACACACACACACACACACACACACACACACACACACACACACACACACACACACACACACACACACACACACACGCTGAATAATCCAGGGGGTCAGTGGGATAAATATGCATGAGGATAGTGCAACTCACGCCTGCAGGGACTCTGTGACGGAGCCGATCTGGTTGACCTTGAGCAGCAGGCAGTTGCAGGCCTTGTCAGAGACGGCCTTGGCAATGCGCTTGGGGTTGGTCACAGTCAGGTCGTCGCCCACAACCTGGATGCTGGTGCTGCCGGTGAAGTTGCTCCACGCCTGCCAATCGTCCTGGTCAAAGGGATCCTCAATGGAGACCACTGAATGAGAACAGACAGCAATATCAGTTAGTAAACCCTTACTAGTGTTTAAGGAAAAGTGCTTTAGTGTTGCTTTAACTGCTAAATTGCACCCCACAGCAACTAAATGAGACTAAATCCACTAAATGAGAAGAGACAGCAATATCTGTTAGTAAACCCCTACTAGTGTTAAAATCCACTCAATGAGAGGAGACAGCAATATCAGTTAGTAAACCCCTGCTAGTGTTAAAATCCACTAAATGATAAGAGACAGCAATATCAGTTAGTAAACCCTTACTAGTGTTCAAATCCACTGAATGAGAACAGACAGCAATATCAGTTAGTAAACCCCTACTAGTGTTCAAATCCACTAAATGAGAACAGACAGCAATATCAGTTAGTAAACCCCTACTAGTGTTCAAATCCACTAAATGAGAACAGACAGCAATATCAGTTAGTAAACCCCTACTAGTGTTCAAATCCACTAAATGAGAACAGACAGCAATATCAGTTAGTAAACCCCTACTAGTGTTCAAATCCACTAAATGAGAAGAGACAGCAATATCAGCTAGTAAACTCTTACTAGGGTTAAAACCTGTTTGGGGTAGCCAACTCTGGTATTTCTATAAACAAAAGACCTTCAGAGGCACATTTTAAAGGTCATGTTGTCACTGTCTGTGTTTGTGTTTTACACAAAAAGCACTTCAAAGATTCACTAGAGAGAACCAACCATACTCTTGGCCAGCATCCAAAAAGATCTTCTAAATCCTTGACCAACGTAATAGGGATGTCATGCATGATCTGTTTCATGTTAGAGGCATTAGCGGAGCTCAATGGACAGGTTTCAGGGGGTTAACTGATTGGATCTTAGTAGCTATTAGCCTCAATACGGAGCTGAAACATGGAACTGCTTCCATACTGGATTTAAGGCAGAGCCTTTTTAAAAGCTCATCCATTTCTGGGCAAATGTGCAGGATTTGGTTAGAGCCATTTCAGGAGGTACCTTTTATTACAGCGCTGGGGTTACAACGGTCTCTGAGGTTACTACACTGATACTAAGATATGCATCATAAACAAAGATCATCTAATACCAAAAACCAGACACGTTGGACCATTAAAACCATGAAAACACTTGTATTATACATTGCATTATACACTGAATCAGTTACAGATAGGCTACCTAAACAGGTGCCTTACTGTGAGGTAAATTATCTAATGGTGAGATTAGAAACTAGAGAGCGTAGCCACTAGAAAGCCCTGGATCACTGGCTCGGCAAAACTAACCTGGATAATCCTTGACAAAGCTCTTGTACAGGTCGGCGAGCTGGTCAGGGGTGATGTACCGGCTGGGGTCGTCTGGGGACTTGAAGTCCAGGTCGTACTTTCCTCCCTTGTAGAACTCGGAGGCAGCGACATCCATGCCGATCACAATCTTGTCAGTGTAGCCAGCCTTGGCGATGGCATTCTTCAGCAGTTCAAGAGCTGTGAGGAAGAGTTCAACAGCTTTTTAGTTAAGACTGAAAAATGACTGAATGTCAAGATACAATGACATACAGTAGTTGTATATACAGCAGTAGCTGTGTCTCATTGTTGCATGGCAACCATTCATATGGAGGGAATATATTTCTTGGTGGAAGAATGATTATCTATTAATACATTGTTACATTTTTCATTGCAGTGCCTTTGTTTCATGAAATCTTGCTAGATCAACCTAGTAACCGTTTTAGAAAAGCAATAAGCCTGTGGTTTATACTGAATTTAGAACAGCTAAGAGGGCTCCGCTTTGCATCGTGCCTAACAACGCCCCTTAGCTGTTCTAAATTCAGTATAAACCACAGCCTCTCTGGGCTTATTGCTGAAGTATATCTTATTCCTGCACTTGTACTTATGTGCAATACAACATGTAACAGCTCGTAGCTGTACAAGAATTACAGCATCATCAAAATCTATATTAATTACAAACATACTGTCTAGAAACAGTAGAAGTTTGTAGTATCTATTAAACTTAACAAAACAAACCTCTGAAAAAACAAATGTCATATGGCATGGCATGAATATATATGCAATGTTGTGGTATACATGCCCCTGACACGTAAATAATAATAATAAAAAAAATTGAGTCCCACAACATGTCCATTTATGACATGTCCAATTGTCATCAGCAGTTCTACGCTTCCTGCATGCATGTTACATTGGACACTTTTGATGGTGGGCCTCTTTCGTGGCTGAGCAGTTTAAACTGTCTCAGGCAGCTCAAAGGCATGTGCCCTATCAGCACCCCTCACCCGTAAATGGGCCACAGTTCAGGTGCTTCTCTGGCCAAGACACCACACAGTTTACGGAGCTGGGTCCAGGCCTTAATTTGGAAACCATCTGTTCCATGCACTGGCATTCCCCTGCACTCAGCTGAGAGAGCCACACCAGTAGACAGGAGGAGTCGCGGGAGCCACACACACACCCCACGTCCCCACCACACACACTGCCATGTTTATGACCTCAGGGCTGTCTCATTTGGGCTAAGGACTACTGACAATAACTGTCACATGGGGAGCAATCACCATAACTATCATAGTGACGTGTTTAGAAAGTTCAACGGTCAAATTGTTGGCAAGACAGAAGAAGGGTGCAGCTGACGGAAGGCAAACATCCAAATTAAGTGGGCATTGTGTGTGTGTGTGAGAGAATGTGTGTGTGTGTGTGTGAGTGTGTGTGTGTGCATTCCTCTGAAGTCCTCACCTTCTTTGTTCTCCAGGATGTTGGGGGCGAAGCCGCCCTCGTCTCCCACATTGGTGGCGTCCTTGCCGTACTTCTCCTTGATGACATTCTTCAGGTTGTGGTAGACCTCAGCGCCGATCTGCATGGCCTCCTTGAAGGTGCTGGCGCCCACGGGCAGGATCATGAACTCCTGCATGGCCAGCTTGTTGCCTGCGTGGGAGCCTCCATTGATCACGTTGAAGGCCTTTGGAGACAAAGAAACAGTGCCTTTGTGAGTCGACGACATGCCCAGACAAACTTGGCTTTCAAAAACGTCCCACACACATACGCACATACCCACACACACACAAAAATGTCCCAAATAAACTAACATGAATCAAAACAAAAAGTTCTGAGCGAGAAAAGTAAACAAAAGGCACAACTATTTCCGCACAACGTCAACAGCAGCGGAGGCTTACAGGAACTGGGAGGATGACTTCTGGGTTTCCAGCAAGGTCAGCAATGTGGCGGTAGAGCGGGACGCCCTTCTCTGCCGCACCAGCCTTGCACACAGCCAGGGAGACCCCCAGGATGGCGTTGGCACCAAACTTAGCTGTGAAATTCGAGCGATGAATGGCATTCGATTACTCAACCATGTAAGCAAAACGCAAGTATACTGTAATCCGGGACCACCATTACAGACTCTTAAAGTGAGAGCATGCGTCAGAAGGGGGAGGGAGAAGAGCTTACACTTGTTCTCTGTGCCATCCATGTCAAGCATCAGCTTGTCAACCTTCTCCTGCTCCAGGACGGACACACTCTGAGAGGCAAAGAGAGACACGTCAGTTTGGAGGAGGAGGAACGACAAACCACTAGAGATTAGTTGTCTTTTCCACACAAAGTCAGAGCGACTACTCAACCAGAGCCTATTCATACCACAGAAATGCTACTTGGTGCTCACTGTGTAACAGCCAGTCACAACATTCTGGTAGCAGTTGTGCAAAAGGCAACAGCATGATTTTAACAGTATCTGGTTGAGTAGCAGCACAAAATCATTAGTACAGATGTTTCCACAACACACTCATGGCAGCGTTAAGATGCAGTACTGACTTATTACTGACAACTCATTGGTTGTTCAGCAAAGGCAGAATGAAAAACTGCACAAATGTTATCAGGTCATGAATTCAAATGACTTCTGTTATCAACATTCCAACGACAGTGTAAGTATTATGAGTTTGACTCGTATGCCAAAAATGTAATTACAAGTCCAGTTGTACCATTATAAACGGTGTAAAGATAAAGCAACTAAACTACGCTTTGACCTTGCCCACTACGGGCACAAGAGTGGTTGACAGTTTTACACATTACGATGTTAGTCAAAGAAAATATTCCTACCTGGCGAACCAGGCCAGGTGCAATAGTATTATTGATATGCGCAACAGCTTTTGAGACACCTGCAAGGAACAAGCAGACAATCACTCACCCCGGGAAAAGAGGACCATGCAAACCAGGCACAACTTAACCATCACAGACCACCACCTCCGGTATCGAACAATTGCTTGGCATTCCTATTTGCTGACTGCTGTGCTAGAAGGGCTCGTTATCTGTGATCGTCTGCTCATGCCTGCTATGGTTAGTGGTCAGAAGAAAACCCACACGTCATGCTGAACTGTTGAGAGGTCACTCATCTTCACTGCTGTTATCTCACACAAACTTTACCTGGTTACACAAAGCTGGGGCCAAGAACTCATTTACATACTTAACAGCTCTTTTCACCCCTGACAGATAAAAAGAGAGAAAATTAAGAGATGGATGATGGAGGAGAAAAGGACAAGAGGCCAGGGGAGGCTGGACTAGGGGCCTCTCTCAACATCCCTCCTCGATCCTCGATGCTCGGTCCTCCAGACTTGTTCCCACTGATCTATAACTAGCACTGGATTGACTATCCCATTGTTGCCGCCCCATCATTCTTTATCTAGATCAGTGAGAACGAGGACCGAGGAAGGAAGGGAGGATATAAAAGATGAATGAGAGGCACCCTAGGAGTCATGGGCTGAGGAGTCTAGATGATAGTCACCAAATGGGACATGCTGCTGATGCATACAATGGCCCTTTAAAGCACTGCTGGACTAAAACTGCTGTATGGTCATCTAAAATAACTAGACATCACAATGCAACTAGGCATTACAGTGATGGTTTTAAAATATTACAACATTAAGTATCTCCAAATGAAGTTAGCCACTATTTTTGGCATAGCCAACAAGTATACATGATTTGATTTAATCAAACAGGGGTGCTGACATACAGTAAGTATACTTGTATAAATGTATATCTAGCTTTATTTATACATTTGAACAAAGAAGCTATATCGTTGTTGCATTCTAACCAGAAAGTACAACATAAATATCAAGAGCTTTACGAGCCGGATAATTAAATTGATTTTCTTTTTTGACATGTGTACCCATCACATGACACATCCACACACATCATGATCATTGTTGTTACCTTTGCCGAGGTAGCGGGTCTTGTCATTGTCGCGGAGTTCGAGGGCCTCATAGATTCCAGTGGAGGCACCGCTGGGCACTGCCGCTCTGAACAGACCTGTAGAGGAGACAGTCACACAGTCATGGTGGCGGCCAAGCACATTCTTGACTCAACTTAGCAAGGATGCCATTTTCTGTCCTGGGCCTGCCTGGTGCGGTCATTTGTCCTCCGCCCACCTGTGCTTGTGCAACTCTACAGAGACATACATGCCACATCCTTAGAAAAGCACCACTCATTCATTTTACAACATCGTTTATGACCCGTGAAGATTATCTGGTCAACAATTATTCACAATAAATGAGTAAATGACTTTGGTAAGTGTGCATTTGTGGGAGTTTCAAACTAAAGCCTGTCTGAAATGGGCATAGAAAGCTTGTGTGGAGCATGCCAACCATTGTGATGGACCTCCCAGTAAAACAAAGAAAAAACAAAAGAAAATCTCATTGTATCTGTCAGAGTTGCGGATGCCCTATGATGAGCACCAGCTGCCGAGCCATTTCAGCCCAGCCGCCTGTGGTAAATGTGCACGTACTTATATAATTATATTCAGCAGGGCTCATCTAACTGAAAATCAGACTCAAGCCAATGGCAGAGTCTAGCAACGAGAGAGGATTTAGAGCTTAACCACAGACACACACAAGCAACTGCCGTCCATAAATCTGGGGTTTTAACGAATCATCTGAACCAAGACATCGTTATTTTTGGTTGTTGGTGAAACTCCTCACCAAACAAGATCTGCAATTCTGCTGTTTGTGCACCACTCCAGCACCTTGGCAAAATCTATTCCCTTTATGGAACCTTGACAGATTTAGCACTAGAAATGTCCCTTCAGAATTGTCCCTTTCACCAGGAAAAGGTAGTCAATCATCTTCAGAGGAAACATTTGCGCTTAAATGTCTAGTTTTAAAAGCTGTGCAATGGCCTGTGGCTGCCTTTCTCCTCTCCAAAACCGAGCCATGAGAAAATGGAACAAGAGACACTTTGTTGGCACTGAGGTGGACACCACCTCTAACCAGTAATTATGTCAAGAGAATGGCGCAAAATCATACTTTCTCACTGCAGGCAAACTGCTCATTTAATACTGAACTTTACTGAAGTGAAAGTGGGTGTGAGAATGGTCAACCAAAAAAAAAAAAGGGAGCGCTTTTGTGGCTTACAGCGGCAATCCCTCCCACACACGTGACGTGAGACAAGAGAATTACATAATCCGTAGTAGACAAATTATATCAGGTTGGCTTGCTGCTATAGCTCAACTAATTCATCTCATGCAACTAGGTGGGCTGGCAGAGGAGGCTTGGCAGGGCGAGAGAGCTACAGCCAACCAAACCCGCGCAGCTATAATGTAAAGCTGCCATACAAAGGGGTAGCCTAGCAACCAATTCACATGCAGAAGGATAGAACGGGATTCAGTGAATAAAGCAGCTGTCCCTCGATATAACGGATTCTGGCCAGACAAGTGGTCAATACCGTAGCCCCGCTGGCAACCTCCCCAGCACCCAAACAGGCTTCAGTGGCACAGAGCAGACAATTAAGGCTGTTGATTTTTTTTCCCTTTCAAAGCTGCCTCACAATGCAGGATCAAAATAAAATACAGGATATACGTACATTTTTATATGCATCTGTGAATGCTAGATTGGCTGAAATAAAAAATACTGCACAATCACAACATTTCCGCACAATCTTTCCCTCTGAAAACAACTCCTTCGACATGCAAAGTGAACATAGATACGTGTTCTTAGCAATATTCAGTGAACCAGTGCTTCGGTCGGCTCTGTGTTGTTTGCTTCTGTATGTTTTCCGGTGCAGGGGATTCTACTGTAGCACAGCAGGCCAGGCAGTGTTCTATTACCCCTGCCTATTAATAGCCCTGCTGCCACCTGATGTGGCGCTTTCAGGCTACTGGACACCAAGAGAGGGGTACAGGCCCTGGGCGAGAGGAGCCGAGAGAGCTTCCCACTAGCGCAGAACCACTTCTCCTCATGGTTTGTTAAACTACTGGGTCAAACCGAATAGACAGGGAGTCTCCTAAATTCCAGATCTCATGCCAAAAGTGGCTGTGGCAGTCAATACAAAAATTCTGTCCAAATCATTATGGGCTCCTCTAGATGAGTTGTTTTTCATCGGGTTTCCCCCCCTCTCTGGTGATAATGTGTGCTTTGCTGTAGGTCTTTCCAGATTTAAGAGAATGATAAAAAAAATACCTTTCTTGGTGTAGAGATCGACCTCTACCGTGGGGTTGCCACGGGAGTCGAAGATCTCACGGGCGTGGATTTTCAGGATGGACATGGTGCAGGATCTGTATGGGATGAAAATACCATTAGGAGAGCAGAATGTACATGTCCTTCACTGGCTTAAAGCAACAATGGCTGGGGGGTTTGCCATTTTAAGGCACGTTTACATAGGCAGCTATTTTATAACATCTAGTCATTTCCATGGCACATAGTCATACTAAAAGCAGATGAGGATATTTGCCGTTCCCTGAGGCCATTCACCAATTAGTCTTGTGGTTGTAACAATGTAATTATCCTGTGGTCTGGTTGTTATTAACGGGTTACTTGGGCAATCCTATCCATACCTTGAAGAGCGCCACAATAATGAGATTAATAAACGCTTTTTACCAGACAAAGTCTTTTTTCCCAGTCAACTCACGACAAAGGAGTCAACTCTCTTTTGCCTGTCATTCTCGGGAAGAATTCAATTGTATGACCAAGCTTCCACTGAAACAACTGTTTCCTTTGATGAGGTGAGTCAAACAACTAAATGAGTCAGGCAACAGGAAAATAACTCATCTGGAACAGTTTTTTCCAGTGTACCCTAATGAGTAAACTTAGACATAGACTAAGACTTAGACTTAACAAGACACACAGTTTCCTACGCTTGCATCAGCTCATACACACATTTCCTAAACCACTGACTGCGTCAGGACATAGGGGTGGGGAAGCAAAAGACACGTGAAGCCGGTAGTATCCGGTAGTATTCAAAATCACATGGCCAAAATGTAATATACAGTAGGTGAATGCTGTGTGTGTGTGTGTGTGTGTGTGTGTGTGTGTGTGTGTGTGTGTGTGTGTGTGTGTGTGTGTGTGTTGTAAGAGAGAGAGAGTGAGTGATCAAGTGAGAAAGAGGGAGTGGTAAGGTAGGGAGGGAGGGAGGAAGAAATGCAGCAATGCCTGAGAGCTGCAGTTCAACTATCCAAGGAATAAAAAATGGCCGGTTATGCCACAGGTCTACTTCCTCTTCTGAGCTTTGGGTGGAGGCTGGACACTGAATTCTCCAGCCCCTGGAGATTACTACTACTAGTGCATCATCTCCAGCTGGACCAATGGAAAAACCTATGGCCTTAAAAGTCTGAGTGGAAACTTGCCACTGGCAACATGATTGCAGGCTGAGCAGACCCATTTACAGACCGAACCAAGTTACAGACCGGTGGGGTCGTTCATTTGGCGAATTGGTGATTCTTAGCACGTTGCACCATGTTATTCACTAGGATATTCGGCAAACGGGAGGAAGAAAATATATTTCACAATTGCAGGTCTGAATAGTGTAGGCTACCCCGTAGCCTGCCGTGATTGGCGATGAGTAAAAACAACGATAGTAGGCTACAGATTTAGTCGTGTCTGTTCCATAAATAAATAAATATACTGACAAAATAAATAAATAAATAAACGATTACGTAAGAGAGAGGGTATCCTCTCTCGCTTTCTAACCGTTCTGATAGGTTTCAAAAACAAAGGAGATGTTGAACATTTCTGATAATTGTATTCCTAATGAGAGCATGTAATAGAATAAAGTAAAACTGCAACAAGTGTGCTGATTTTTCACACTCACACAATACTGCTGCGAGGGTGTTCACCCTTGCTTGAATGAATGACGGCATAGCATACATGCGGCGAACCATCTGCTTTATTTACAATACAGACTATCCCTTCCAAAAGGGTGTACAGAGCGACTGAAATCGTTGACTACGTTAACTTGGTAGTCTAGTCTACCTTCGCTGTTCTACAGGTTGCAGTGTGCCTAAAAGACGTTGTCTGAAAAGAAGTTGTTAGACAGGCCTCGTTTCTGAACCTAAAACTGACAGGAATCAATCCAGTCGAATCCTCTCTGCCCATGCAACATGTAATTCAACACTCTCCCAGCAACGCCGAGCCAGACATTGAATGACATCTCCAAGTGACGGGTGGGCTATGTTTTAAAATAGACCGCATCATCATCGCAGAGCTCGGTAGGCTATGAATTGCATTCCAGTCGAGAAAATTAGGCTTCTTCACCAAGCAAATCTTACGAAGCGTGGCATTCAGACAATAATCATCAGCAATGTCACAGTCAAGGACTTGCCAATGACAAAGCAACTTAGACATCCGAAAATTATTCAGGTTATAAAGTCATTGGCCACATTCTCATATCAAAGGGTCTGCCTGATCTGGTTCAGGAAGACAGTTCTGTTAGGAAAAGCATGCCATATATCACCAAATTAATAGACACACGATATACGACAATAAGGACACATTGTTCTCTTCCTTACCTTGTCTGGCCTAACTGTGTGCAAGACTAGCTGTCTCTCTCCACCGTATTGGGAAGCAGAGAAGGCGATGCTAGTAGTCCGGACTACAAATAAGTGGAGCGGAAGGAGCCGGAGCAGCGATTTCTAGAATTCTGATTGGCTAGTCCGGACTCACGCGGCACGCTACAGAGCGCGTGTGGAGAAGTGCACGTTCACAACCACGACGACCACGCCTCTACAGAGGATGCGGAGACTGTGGAGACCCCTCGCTCTTGCAACAATGTTTCACTTAATGACACAAACCAAGGAAAAAGATACAAAGAACTGACTCGGTTGAATTCGCGTTTTTATTGAAGCATGGGCTTGTTAGGTGCATCATGTACAATAATCAAAATTAATTCTCGTGTTTTCTCGTGTTTAACCGGAATGCTGCAGTGAGTTTTATTGACGCATAGTGGAGTGGTCTACGTGCAGCGCATCAGCTGCACGAGGATGACTGCGGCGCTGTGAGGGCATGACTGTACCATTGGCTCCGGCATGTTCTTAAAAAAAAAACGCCTTAGAGACATTGAATCCTCGGGAAAAAATACAGGTTATTCTTCATAATTTTAATAAAATCACGGGGTCAATAAACCTTACCTTAACCAACAATTGCAGGGGATATTTTACTGCAATACAGTAACTCTTGCATCGACTATTTGATTCAGCTATGTTGACAAAACACTTGCGTTTTTTCCCCACATTGTGCATGTATGCAAGTCGCCAAATGATATACGCCATTGGCCTATGTCTCAAGTTTAAGCTAATTCCGTCTTGGGCTACGTTACATTTTCACATATGGACCTAGTCCTGGGAGAACTTGCCTTCGCAATTCTTGCCAAAAGTATTTCTGTATTTAGTAGTCAAGCATTTGTATTAGTTTAGGCTACATTAGGCTAGCGTTATTGACCGTTTAATGAGTTAATGGCGTGTGGAATCAGACCACATATGAGCCTTAATGTCACGACTGTAAAACTAATCATTGAGCTAAAACATTTTGTTCCAGGCCCGATCGATCCTTTGAGGAGAGGAGGGTACATGCACATAGAAGATGCGCGTCATCCATGGTCGCCTGTCGCAGTGACCTTGGGAATCTCCAAGTCTCAAGTGCGGCACCTGGTGGCTACAAGTGACACGACGTGCAAAAACACTGTCTCATTCCAGATCCAGATTCACTTACTGATTTTGCACGAGGTATAGCAAAATCAAATCCAGTGGTTCAGATTTTGTATACTTCGATATACACCTGATTTTCTACAGAGAAAATGTGTTGGCACTCTATGCTAAGCCAGGTGACAGGCAGTTTTCACAGCCCCACAGCTGGCCAATGATTTGAAAGCAACCCTCTCACTTCCTCCCTTTTTACTGTGTAATGCCCAACCCATAAAGGACGTCATCATGTTGTAATGCCAAGTGTTTGATTTTGAGCTTGATCTCACAGTCCTATTATATAGGCCAGTGGCATAGAGGCATGTGGGGACCTTTTTCCTCCCGTAACAAACTTTACCATTATACATGACTCAAATACATCACATTTCAGCCCATTTGCAATACATTTAGTATTGTCTTTGTTTTCGTAGGCAGTTTGGAGTCCAAAATGCAATGCCATTGTCATATAGCCTACTTATTAGCCATACAGGGGCAAAGGGGTGGGCCAAAATTAGGTGTGGTAGTTGCAGATTCAAGTCTGGACTTTACATTGACGGGGACGCTCCTCTTGAACATGTCTTCACAAGTGTGCTGTATTCATGCCTGTTCACCCTGGGCTTCAGGAACTACGGCAATGCCAAGGACAAACCACCTGCCTCAGTTGCAGCTTTATACACTATTCATGGGTTTCATCAGATCCCTTTCCACAGGTGTATTAATCAAGCACCATGCAGTCTGCATTGATAATCAAAGTGCTTGATTGTATACACCTGTGGAAATGGACCCATTGAAATCCATGAATACTGTCGAAAAGCTCACACTATTGGCTCATAGACTATTTTGTTCTCATTTAGCCTTCGGTGAATGGGTTATTTCCTGTTACTCAGCATTTTCAGGTCCAGTAAGTTTATTGTTGATTAGGCAAACCACACAATACTGCAAATCATTTCCTCTGAACAAACCACCATGTATAGGCCTATCCTTTCTGAGCAGGCTTCCGGTGACCAGAGACTTGTTGACATTATTTTCATTTAATTTGTTGATGGTCCCTTGGTTATTATTTAGGCCTTGCATGCTCAACTCATTAATTACATGTCAAGTTTAATTTACAAGTAGTCATGGATGTTTACATAGCAGGAGGCCTTGGCAAGTGCATAGGCATTTTACATAAATGTAGCGTACAATTTTGGTTAACTAAATATCACAGTTTACTGAGCAACAAACATCAGGGCCACAGAATAAACATAATCTGGAACACAGTGTAGCCTACAAAGAACCAAATGAAGTAATGTACAGCCTTTGAACTCAACATTTGCTGGGGGGTATAAACATGTTATAAGGATAGCTTGCTCAATCAATCAAGGCTATCACACCGTAGTTTCTATCAAAACCCTTTGGGCAACCGGGAACGACTCACTCGATTGGCTCCTATCACAGTGTTAACTGTGTGTGTGTTCCCCTCCTGGTTTCATTCAGAGGGTTGGCGCTGACGTTTGCAAACTTTGGAGAGTCCGCTAGAGCTAGATTGGTCCTTAGAAATGGAGTGGTTATCTATTATCACATTTGTTGTTTTAATTAACTACACCAACGCCGGCGTGGACGGAGTTCCCTGGACATACTCAGGTAAGTTTCAGCCAAACTGCGCTCTTTCGAACTGTTTCAACCAAACCTTTTAAACAGCGTGACAGTGATGGATAGTACTAAAACAATGTAATTACGCAGTAAAAAATAAAAAGATATCGAGACTCAAACTCAAAATTAACTGATTATTTGTAGTAGTTAGCCTAATCACTGACATCAGACTTTGAAGAAATGAGTAACCGACCCAACAGGTGAGTGTTGAGAGGCTGTTGTGAATGTCAATACGAATTTACAATAGCTCATGCGTCAATTGGTTATTTTATTGTTTCAAATGACAAATATGTCTAAAACGTTGGTTAATTTATTGACAAATCTCAGACGAAACCACGAAGGCACTCAGAAGACAGTTTGTCTCATAGATGTGTCTATGGTTTGTCTTATGATGACGTTTGTAACGCTCCATGGCTTACAGTCAAACTCAAGAAGACCGCGAATAGAGTAAACTGTGTTGCATTCTAAGGATTCGTGTGAATGTCACATCAATTGCCTACGGCTGATAATGTTGCAAGGCTAACACTCGAAATATTTTGGCAGTAGGCCTAGAACTATAGTAACACAATCAACTTTAATCAAACTGTTGTTAGCAGGGCTGTAGTGGGGCTAAACGCAAGTAAACGCAGTTTATCCACCTCTGACTTTCAGTGATAGTTTATCCACTTCTTATTAGTTTGTCCACCTCAAACGAGTTTATTCACCAATTGCAAAAAATCACAGTGTATTATCCACATTCACAATATGTGCACGAATCATAACCATTTAATACCACTGGTGTTGTTACAAACATTGGACAATAACCTCAAAACATGTTCTGAATGTTCTGAAACATTCAATACAGCACGACGCAGTTCACCTTACTGTGACCACAACATAGTTTACCCACTCTTATTTAACTTCTACACTCCTGATTGTTAGCCGCCTAATTCATCTGAACGTAACTCTTTGAAATTCATCAATTCTTATAGAGGGGGCTCTGGACCAAATACATTGGGCAGAGCAATACCCAGCGTGCGGTGGACACAAACAGTCTCCGATTGATATCCAGCGGCGCAACGTTCGCCACAACCCCCGAATGCCAGAGTTGGAGCTAACTGGATACGATGAGCTGAGCGGCAAATTTCTCATGACCAACAATGGACATTCAGGTAGGTATATAATGTTGTACAGTTTGAACTCTAGTATTGAGATGCGCTGACTCGCTTTTGACTTGCACTGCCACCTCGTGTCCATATTGTTCAAGTTAATGTTCCTCAGTTAAGTAGGCTACAACTACAGCACTTACTACATTTACTACTCCAGGAAAACCCACCCACCCCTCTACCTGGCAGGGGTCTCACTCTCTGTTCCCCATTTGTCATCTGTTTTGTGGGAGAACAGCAGGGATGAAGGCATTAAGTTCATGAAAAGCATTGTCGATCACCATGCATGCCTCTAATGGCTTGCATTATTTTCATAGCTTGTGACTATTGACTGACACACATGTCTCCATGCATATGTGGTATTCTCAGGAAAACCTCCAGGCATTTTTAAGCATTGGTCTCCTGTGCCATACATAAACCTGCATCACTAACGCCCCATCCACTATGACCCAGATCACAGTGTGAAGGTAAACACTTGCACACGTTTGAACCTGATGACTATGACAAAAAATCGGCTAACATCTAATGCATATTGACAGTTCAGATTGACCTACCCCCTACCATGATGATCACCGAGGGGCTTCCGGACCACTACACCGCTGTGCAGTTGCATCTGCACTGGGGCGGCTGGGACCTGGAGGCCAGTGGAGCTGAACACACACTGGACGGCATACGTTACATGGCAGAGGTGTGCAATGCGTCTATCTGATTCACCTTCATCGCATAATATATTGCTATATCCTCACGTCCAGTGACGCAAGAAACAACCGTTTCATGTAAAAAAGGGATGAGACCACACAATCTATTTATAGATGTAGCGGACATTTCTAATTTGATACACTCAAAAAAAGGCTGCACAGCCGAAATTAAAAACAGCCACCGTGTCTAAACAGAGTGTGCGCTTTCTTCCTTTTTCACCTCATGACCTCTTGCTAAGCAGCACCTCACTAAGAAGCATTCAAGGTGTGCGTTCACTTCTCCCGAAAACACATTTTATTCGATGACATGGTATTCTCAAGTCAACTTTTGGTTGTACAGCACAGTGAGAGGCATACAGGATGCACTCCATCAACTGAAGGGATGTATGAAGGGAGGACTTAATCAATTTAGACCTATAAGTACTTTCATGAGACATTCTCATGGTACCCAAATGACTCCAATGTGCTCAGTCACTCAGTTCACAACGTGAAAAGGGAACAGAGAAGTTCTAAACTTCTCAAGAACTGAAAGGAAGAGCCCAGAGGTCATCACGGCGCTGCAGCCTGGTGAAGTGGAGACAGCTAGAGAAGCTGATGTAATGCAGTGTGGTGTGTCATTTCCCCTCAACTCTGTCTGCCTCTGTCTCCTCTTACAGCTCCATGTGGTCCACTACAACTCTGAGAAGTACAAGAGCTTTTCAGAGGCCAAAGATAAGCCTGATGGGCTGGCGGTACTGGCTTTCGTTTATGAGGTGAGAGACACATCAGATTCAAACCATTATAACAAAATTTGAAGTTCTTTCTCCATATCTTCATCAGTTGTTTATACATTTGAACATAGCGCTGATGTAACTGTGCTGGTTGCAACATTGGCATCCTGCTAAGAGGGGTAAATCTTGCAGTGTAGCCTTGGTACTAACATGTTCCAGACCATCAAGGCATTAATAATGCATTACTACATATGCTTATTTTATAGGCACACACCCAATTCCCACCCAATGTATTCACCAAGTAAAATAATGCATGGAAATGAACCACACAAAAGCGACCTCTGTCTGTCACAAGGCACTGGTTCTTATTTGAGTGAATTCCGAAGCAATCTGGACAAGGTGCCAAGTGACCTTGTCCCCTCTGATAAATGAGGCACCAGCGAGGTGTCAGACCCTCGGCCACAGTAAATGGCCACATTGATCTGGTGATGGCCTGTTGGCGCTGCCCGATGGTACGGTCTCGTAGGAATGCATTCGGGTCACCAGCAGCGAGGGGGTCACTGTTTCTGCAGGAGGTCATTGCCCTGGCAACGGCACCACAGACTTTCCTCTCCGCTGGCCCGTGTTGTAGAGATCCTGAACTTGCTGTCCAGTGGCCAAAATTAGCTATGTCATATGGATGTTGCAATCCCATGTGAAGATGCCAAACAATCTTAGGGCTTCTGGTCTCCTGGTGACCGTTACTATCCCTGTCTGAAGTCTGAAGTATTCATGAGTTTGTTTCTGCTGTTTATCCACTTTTTAAAATTTGATGACGCAGTTGGCGCAGATATCGTCAGATGAGATCATGTCTCAACTGATCCTCATCCTTCATAGGTATCATGTGACAGTCATTTAACATTTATAAAGTGAGTAGGCATGTGTGTGTGTGTGTGTGTGTGTGTGTGTGTGTGTGTGTCTGTGTCTGTGTGTCTGTGTGGATTTGATACATTTTTAGCTTTTTGTACTTCTGTTTTGCAGGATGGGCATTTTGAGAATACCTACTACAGTGATTTTATATCCAACTTGGCAAATGTTAAATATGCAGGTGAGGCATATTATAACAAGAATATTCCGTTCTCAATGGTGTTCCTTTACCTCAGCTGTCTGTCACCCAACTAAATGGATTATTTCCATGCAATTCTTCATTCTCATTATAGGGCAATCCATGAACCTTTCCACTATCAATGTCCGCTCCATGCTCCCAGAGAACCTGAATCACTTCTTCAGATATGAAGGATCGCTCACCACACCACCTTGCTATGAGAGCGTCATATGGACTGTGTTTGACACGCCTATCACCCTCTCTCACAATCAAGTTTGTACACTCAGTTCAAGATACTCCACTCTGCCTTTCTAATAGTTATTCTGAGTTATTCTCAATGCAAAATTCTACAGATTATACTACAATGCTATTATACAATGTAGACAATATACAATACTGCATAACAAATATATGCATATTGTAATAATAAACAGTATATCGAGGTGTAGTATAATGTAATTGTAACAATGTTATGAATGCACTGCTCCTGCAGATAAGGAAGCTGGAGAGTACTCTGATGGACCATGACAACAAAACCCTGTGGAATGACTACCGCATAGCCCAGCCACTGAATGACCGTGTGGTGGAGTCCTCTTTCCTCCCCCGCCTGGGCAAAGGATGTAGGTGCACCCTTCAAATGTTTATCATGCAGCTGTGATGTGTACTGGTGCCCATATACTGTAAGTCTGTTTTTGCCTTCCTTATTCTATCTTCTCTACCTCTTACAGCTTTCTGTCGCCAGGAAGAGATTGAAGCCAAGCTCTTGAAGATAGAGAGCCTGTTAACATCAGTTGGAAGGAACATACGTACGAATACATTTCATATGATAGATTCACATCCATATGTCTACCTCTACCAATATTTGTTGTACAATCATGATCAACTGTACATTCATTATACTATAGATTAATGTCAGGATTTTGCTTTCGTCCTTTGCATAGGTACCTTGGGAGATTCCAGGTCCACAAGTAAAAGTGAGTGACTGCACATTTACATTAAAAATTATTATTTATGCTACAGAAGGCTCTTTGGCCAGCTCATATATTTCCGATGAAGTGTCAGGCGGGTTGTCGCCATTACACGCTGAAGAAGGGCTCTGCCCGAAACGTTCGTAGGCGAATAAAAAAGGAAAATCTGAAGAGTGCTGTCCTTCGCTTCTTTCTTTCAGGCGGGTTGTAAGGACATCTTCTCTTATATTCTGTTCCTTTCACATTCACGCAGACACTGAATATCTTGTTTATACACAATAGGCCAACCATTAATTCAACTTTGACACACACACACACGCATACATTTTTCAGCATCTTAACATGCTCATTCTCTAGGTGCAACACCCAACCGGGTCAGTGTAAACACTAAATAACACTCAACATACATAACATACAACACACCTGATGCCCTACCAGAAATATAAGATCTGGCTGAAAGCCTTCGGTGGCATATAGTTCATGGTAAGGCACAGTTGGAGTGTTGTAGAGTAGGCAGCTGAAGGGGATGTGAAGTTTGTGTGCTCCTCCATTCTGAATATGCAGATGTTGTGGCATTTTGTAGCGCTCGTGTTGTGAAATCGATGAAGGTGTTTTCTGAATGTGGAGGTGTTTTCTGAATATACAGTCGTTGTGGTGTTTTCATGTGTTGTGACCCTTCTGGACCACCGTACCTCCAGGACCGAAGGCTCTGTACCCCCTGGTGCTGCACTTCACTGAGCGCAACACGGGCAGCTACGCACTGGCCCACCTCACGCACCCCATGGGCCTGCACTCCTTCACCGCCTGCATGGCCATCCGTGCGCACCTGCCAGGTGAGGAGCAGCACTCCGTCTTCTCCTACTCCACGCCGATGCACGACAACGAGCTGGTCATCACCCTGGGCCAAGACGTGGGCCTGTGGATCGGCAACGAGTTCATCAACCTGCCCCACGAGCTGCGCGCCCCCGACTGGGCCCACTACTGCGTGACCTGGGCGTCCCACACGGGCGGCGCCGAGCTGTGGATCAACGGCCTGGCCGGCGAGGAGCAGTACCTGCGGGCGGGCTACGCGGTCATGCACGGCGGCATGTTCATCCTGGGCAAGGACCAGGACGGCTTCCTGGGCATCTCGGACGCGGACGCGTTCGTGGGCCACATGACGGACGTCAACGTGTGGGACTACGTGCTGAGCCCGACGGAGATCCGCGAGCAGATGTCCTGCGAGAACAACACCGCCCGGGGGAACGTGCTCAGTTGGGGGGTGACACAGCTCAGCCTGTATGGAGGCGTACAGCTGGACTTGGAGCACAGGTGCCCTTGACTGAATGACACAGGGTCTCACAGCTAGCCTAGCGATGTTGAGGTCAGTGTGTTTAATGCTGTTTATAACCACCTGCACACTTCAGCTATCCCAAAAATATCATACAAGTCGTCTTGTGAGCTACGAAAAATGTTATACAATTTTATATTTTATACTTAACAGAAACAAAATGGTTTCACGCCTTGTCACAATGCCTGATAAAGCAATATTGATTGGTTTGTTTTTTATTCACTGGCCCACATTTTTATGGACACGGTTGGCCTAATTCATATCTGTGTGTCCTCAATAAACCAATACTTGCAAAATTTGGTTTGGTGCTTGATTCAGAGATTGATGATTTAACAGGTCACATCTGCCAGCTACTTACTGTAAATGCAGTAGGAATAAATGGGTGACTGTAATGGCTGGCTTGGAACCACACATAAAAGAGGGAGGCCGACAACAATGGTTTTGTGAAACAAAATATATTAATTTAAAAGTAATTTGAAATATTAAAATAACCAGTCAGAAAAATGTCATGGGGGAAAATACAATGTATGTCATTTCAAATATACACAGGAGAGATACATTTCTCATGCTATAGGTAATGGATTTCACAAATCATTACCAATAAGTAATCAATAAGTACCGACTAATGTAATGTAATGTAAGCATCAGTATGATGTTGAGAAAGATGAGTAGCCTATAGGTTAAAGGGACACTTCACCGATTAGCATTAAGCTTTGTATCTTTAGAAAACCAGTCATGTTTTTGAATGGTCATGCAGCATTCCCTCAGTTTGCCTTGAGATGGGAGAAATACGGATTTCAATGAAGCCCATGAATAGGACTTCCTGCTTTCAATGATGTAAAATGATGATTTTTACATCATTGAAAGCAGGAAGTCCAACATTGAAATCCGTATTTCTCCCATCTCAAGGCAAACTGAGGGAATGCTGCATGACCATTCAAAAACATGACTGGTTTTCTAAAGATACAAAGCTTTAATGCTAATCGGTGAAGTGTCCCTTTAAAGAGAGAAGGTGTTTGTGTGAGAGCAATTAGCCAAAGTGCATCCAAAAACAGAAATATACAGTACCTAACCTAGTTGCACCAGGGCTAGAACTGTTGGTTTACTAGCATTGCGAGGCCTGAAGAGGGCATAGGGGGTCATACAAGGGACATGCAACAGTGCAGAATATTGCCACTAGTAGGTTTGTTGGTATACACATTTCAGAGGTACTTATGGGTGCTTTTTTACTGCATTTGCAGTTTCATACTTTTGTATCCAAAAATGAACCATGGCCACCCATAAAATGAGTAAAAGGTCCGCACACTTGCTCTCACTTGGCCACTCATGGCCACCCATAACATAATATGATCGGCAGAGAGTTACAAACAAAACAAAACAAAATAGAAAATAAATACTGATTCAATGCCCATCGGATTCCTCCATCTCACCTCCAGACGACAGGCTAGGGTCCTTCAAAGCACAGTGCCTCTCTCAGAATGCTGTGGCCTTCTCCTCCTCCTGGCAGTGCTCTCCATCCTGGTCTTTAGTTTCTCTCTCTGCCTCCTCCACCATGATCGTCACCTTGTTCCTCTTAGCAAACAGCTGGCTGATCTCCAGGAAAGTTTTGTTCTTGGTCTCAGGAATGAGCACCCAGATGTAGATCAGCGTGATGAGACAGATCACCCCAAAGATAACGAAGCTGAACTGGCCCAGTCCCTTCTGAGGAAAAAAGACACAAAGTGGAAGATGGAGACCTCTCAGTTTCAGTATTACACTGACATTTCTCACTGGGGAATCACTGAATATTCCAATTTTTTTATTACTTTTTTAAAACTTGGTATATGAGGAAATGAGAGGCTAACACAGCTATCACCTTTAGCCTTATGCAGCTCAGCATCATAAGGAAGCAGTGATCTACTTTATTGCGTTTCCTTCCTACTGAACTGAGGGCTGGAAACATTACCATATGCTCACTAGGTTTCCCATTCCAAAGAGCTGATCCAGCTAAACACATATAATCATATGCAGTGGATGGAAAATGGCGGAGAAAAATAGTCCCATAGTTATAACACTGGAAAACTGCAGGCTAAGTTTTAGTGAAATATGTCTTCCATATTATGAGGACCAACCCCCCACCCCCAACTCCCAAAAGTTCTTTCCCACTCATCTGTATGGGTTGACCTCTGACCTCGAGATAGGGGAAGACAAGGCCCACGGTGAAGTTGGAGAGCCAGTGAACAGAGCCGGCGACCATGAACGCAGCAGGTCTGGACGACTGCCGAAAGATCTCCGTGGTGATGACATATGGGATGGGGCCTGGACAGACGGGAGAATGCGAGGATGAGAGAGGAGTGGGGAACGTAAACCAACGTCCCCATTGATCTCACAGCTCAATATTACCAGCATTCTATTCTAATGCCTGGTGCTTTCTGGGAATCAGGCAGTAGAATGATGATGTAGTCAGCGGGTATTGATTGCAGTACAATTCACAGTTCCCTATAGACTCACATGTTTAATATGAGTTCAGGAAAGTAAAGTAAGTAAGGTAATATAAGTTTAGTGTAAGAATGTGTAGAGTCACCATCAGGCTTTTAATATGTTTAATAGTTTGGAATTTGGAGCTCCTATTTCATGGGTGTCACTGACTACTATTTTAATGGGGCACGTACACTAGTATTGATTTGCTGATGGCCCAGTCAAATATCACATTCAAGTTTTAACAAGCTCTTTGTTGAAATTCAGATTCATTCAGATGGATAATAACAATTTAACCCAAGAGGTTGTGGGGAGGGCACCTTGCATTCTAGGCCTGTACAACACAGTGCACAACCACAGTGACCACACCGGTATGGCAAAGACGTGTCAAAGCCGGTGCAGAGTAAGACTGAGGAATGATAACATGATGGACCTGAGGCCAGTTTTTGACATGACAGCAAAGATCAATTTGATTCAAACATTAATTACTACTTGAGTTGGGTTTTGATATTGTTATTTGCATATGCAATCTATGATTGAATTGCCTAAAACATGTTGATTTTTTATACACTTTAAAAAACAAATGTGTTGTCCCTATTGGGACACAGACATATGTTAGACAAGAACACAAGTTATGTTTTCAACACATTTGTGTAGTGTATGCTAAAATACATTCATAAAGGATGTTGTATAGCACATTCAATACACAAAGCAAGCATTCAAGAAAACAAATGATTTGAGTAACTGGGGGTTTGTGCTTCAGTAGATCTTAATGGTTGGCAAAGCTCCTGGCTCCTATATAGCAGAAAGCAAGTAGATAAATGGTATGCAGATGTCTTACTTGGTCCGATGGCGTGACCAATGACGTAGATGATTACACACGCGATGCTGACATAGGGCATCCAGCTCAAACCATCCTGTCAGAGAGAGTGAGAGTGAGAAAGAGAGAGAGAGAGAGAGAAAGAGAGACAGCAGCTGCTGTTGTAAACAGTGAGATAAATCTGCCCACTTCATTGGCTTCCACTGTTTACACCGAGGCAGACATGCAACCACAGCAAGATCCAGCTACTCAGGAGATCAATTCCCCACCGGTCCAGTCCATAGCTAAACTGTGGCCCTTTGATTTACAAGGACCCAGTATCAAGTGACCAAGCTTATATGACTGGTTTTGAAAGAGAGCTCCAGCATGGAGTAGGTGTGAGGTTACTGAATGGGCAATGTGCACTGTGTGTGTGTGTGTGTGTGTGTGTGTGTGTGTGTGTGTGTGTATATGTGTGTGTGCGACTCTGTGTTCATGTGTGTGTGTGTGTGTGTGTGTGTGTGTGTGTGTGTGTGTGTGTGTGTGCGTGCGTGCGACTCTGTGTGTGTGTGTGAGAATGTGTGTCTGTATGTGTTTGTGGACTCTTGGCACCTGACATACCTGAAAGTTGAGTGCGATGGTCAGGACAAAGCATGCAGCACAGCATATGGCAAAGCCCAGGAGAAGCAGTATCCTCCTCCCCGAGGCCTCCACAATGAACACCTGATAGGAACATCATCATTCATTTATCACACAGTGCACCTTTTATCAGGCAGACACAAACTACAAGGAATTGCTTTTGACCAGAAATAGCAGAGGACGAGTTGTTTCCCTGAGGAGGTGAGGGGAGAGGTGTGAACCTTACCGCAGCAATAGTCATGAAGACGTTAACACTTCCTGTGCCCACCGTCACATACTGGATGTCGTTCAGCTTCACACCAGCAGAGAGGAAGATGTTGTCTGCGTAATAGTAAATCTGCAGGGGGAGCAATGGTTCAGTTCTATTACACTTACTATAAGCTGGTAGTCTGGCTATTCCCATACTGCTCAATCTTTTAAGATGGAACGTTACTGTAGTATGGGGACTCTCTCGGAGAATGGGTGGGACTGTCGAGCTCTTTTGGCATCGTTCAAATCATGACTCCGTACGCTTGGAGAATCTTTCAACCAATCAGACCAACGATACAGTGCATCTTTTGGATAAGTTTGTGATTGGAGCCAAAGGTTCTGGCAGGGAACAGAGGAGATAGATATGCAGGTTTCCAGCCTGAATTGCCGGGCGAAATCCAAATTCACCGGCAGGTGAGGCAGGGTTCACCCAGCCAAATAAGCTGCACTTTGTCTTTTTTATACACTTTAGAACTTCCATACATCAGAGAATCCTTGCTGGATTCCAACCGAGACAGTTCTAGATTTCAAAAGTGTGCACTGCGAGGACATGAACCTCTGAGATCAGTCAGGGTGTTCCTGTTGAGTTCGGCAGGCGGTGCGTCCACCCCTAGCGGGTCCACCCGTCCACCCACACTCACCGCGTTGACTCCGGACAGCTGCTGGCCCATGTTCATGGCGACGACGGAGATCAGCTGCCAGCGCAGCGAGCGGAAGGAGAGGAGGTTGAGGACGGACAGACGCCCCTCCGCCTTCTCCGACTGATCCTCCCTGTGCATCTCCAACAGCTCCTCATCCACGTCATCCCAGCCTCGCAGCCGCCGCAGTGCTTCAGACCATTACAAAGGAAGTTATGATATATATACAGTATATTTACAGTATATATATAACACACAAAGTGTATGTGTGTGTGTGTGTGTGTGTGTGTGTGTGACAGGACTATATATATACAGTATGTATATATATGTATATATACATACTGTATATATATATGTATATATACTGTCTGTGTAAAACATTCTGTTCAGGGTAAAGCATCAAATATGCCTCATCCTCTAGGCATTTATGCAGGTTAGATAAGATGGATACCACAACTCGTAAGGCCTATTTGGTATGACAGAAATTAACTCTTTAGTCTTTTCAGTTTCTTGGGCCACAAGATGGCGATACAGACAGATGCCTCGTCTTAACTGAAAGCCTCGCAGACACCGTCTCGTGGCAGCTGTCTAAACAGGTTCCCACTGGAGAGAGCTTCATTACTCCTGCGTGGAGTAGGTGTGAGGTTACTGAACGGGCAATGACACTGTGCGTGTGCTTATGAGTGTGTGTGTGTGTGTGTGTGTGTGTGTGTGTGTGTGTGTGTGTGACGGGCCTCACAGGCACCGTCATGTGGTGGATGTCTAAGCAGGTTCCCACTGGAAGGAGAGAGCTTCACTAGGTGGAGGCGGGCCTGGCAGTGTGCTACCTTTCCTGGCAGCATCCTCGTCTCCTTTCTGGATGAGCAGGTAGCGCGGGCTCTCTGGGAAGAAGGGCAGCAGCAGCAGCTCCAGCACCGCTGGGACCCCAGTGAGGGCCAACATGATGGGCCAGCCTGCGGGGGGGAGAGAGGGGTGACAAAGTGCAGGAAGTGACTAACTAGTGAGGGCCCCTGCAGCAGTCAGTGTTCCCACTTAACAGGCTTACGGAGGCCATGGGTCTGGCACGGCTCAGGCCCCAGAGCCCCAATCAATCATCCACAATGCAGTGGTGGGAAACATCTGGCTGTGGCTGAGTGAGTCACACTATCGTAGGAAGTGGGTTTAACAGAGACATATAGGAGTCATGTAACAGATATGTACACAGAGCGATTGTGTTTGGATCACTGCTGTTATTGGTTCGTCTCCAACACAGATATTTACTTCCCAGGAAAAAATCCATTTCTCTTTCACTCTACTTTTTCTGATGGCTAATGAAATCTTCTTGTCCCAAACAAAGACTTGCTGCAGCATTTACAGGTTTAATTTCAGTCACTGTGTTTTTGTATTGTCGTACAGCTGTAATAGTTAAATCTTTAAGAGTGTGCAACAGTATGGCAAGGACAAAAGCCATCAGTGGACTGAAAGATAAACAATGCCTCAAAATACTACATTGCTGAGGCAGACCTTTTCTTCACCAAAATGAGCCATATTATTCCAATGTCTTTGAAAACAAATGTGAAGGGTTTCAAATAATTTCAAATCATTTTTTGATAAGAGCAGGAACGTATAGCAATCATAGACATACTGTACCATTTACATTGCCCAGGATGGACCTTATGCCAAACACTTGGGCAGTGAGGATGCCGATGGTGATGAAGAGCTGGGGCACTATGCCAATGGCACCCCTGAGGTTTTTTGGAGAGAGTTCCCCCAGGTACATGGGCACCACATTGGAAGAGATGCCTGAAAACAAAAACAAAAACAAAAACACAGACATGGACATCCTTTCTCTACCCACAATCCTTTGCTCTCAGCTGCCAACCAATAGCGTTGGCTCATGTTCATTTGCGTCAAACCAACCTGCACAGATGCCCACTACAAAGCGACCGATAATGACCATCTCGTAGGACCGGGCCACCTCACTCACCCCCATCATTATAGCTGGGACAATGGAGAAGATATTGTTGAAGAGGAGCGTTCCTTTTCTGACATTTTGTATAAAGATAAAAAAGATAAGCAAGTGACACAGAGGAGCCACATATCACACATTCTGATCTATTTGATCAAGGTTGATAGATATCATAGATTTATGGATTTGACCAGAGTGCAAGATTCTTATCTTATCATAATGATAATAAATTACAGATTATGGTGAACAGCACCTGGACACCTTAAACTGTATTGTAATATACTGTACACAACACACCTTTATATAATACAGTAATTTCCTGGGTATTAGCCACATTGTGTACAAGCTGCAGGGCAGTGTTTTATGCAAGTTAAAATGAACAAAATCATATTAATACCATATTAACTGCACCCGTGTTTTAACCTCATAGCTGAAGAAATTTTGCAAAATCAATAAGCCGCGGCTAATAGTCAGGAAATTACAGTACTCTGGATTCTTTTGAAGTGCTCTTTACCTTCCTAATTTGTTGACCAAAGGGCCTACCATGAGCGATCCAAAGAACCCTCCAAGAGGGTACATAGAGACAGTGAGGGACCACAGAAGTGTCACAAGGCCATCATCCATTACATCTCCATAGCGAAATAGATATGCAGCCCTGTAGAAGACCTGCATGTACTTTAAGACAGATCCAAGAAATCAATATTTGCAAGGCCGTCACACTGAAACAATGACATCTGTCCAGTGTCGGTCAAGAGTATAATTAATAGGAAATGTAATATTACTTCGGATGGAGAGTTGACCACAGCAACATTGTAACCATATTGGAAAGAGGAGCCAAAAGTGGAGATGAGTGTTGCCAATGCCAAGACAAGAGTCAGCCTCTGGCGAGTAAACAGGAGTCCATTATGTACAAGTCAGCTTTAGAAGTAAATTCATCAGGCACCAAAGACACACTAAAATCACCATTCCTTTTCAATCTGGCTATGTTGATGGATATGTTTTTGAATATTAGCCTATCATTTTTTCCCCTTCTTCATAAAGCCTCTGGCGAACAGAGTAAACAGGAGTCCATTATGTACAAGTCAGCTTTAGAAGTAATGTTATCAGGCACCAAAGACACACTATAATCACCATTCATTTTCAATCTGGCTATGTTGATGGATATGTTTTTGAATATTAGCCTATCATTTTTTTCCCCTTCTTCATAAAGCTATAAATTAGCAAGTTCTCACTGATCTTTTTAAAAGTACATAATGGATTAAAAGACTTACTCCTTTCCTTTCAGCTGTCTCTTGCATTTTCTCCATGTTTCCGAGACGTGCCTCTCTGCTCTTTGAATCTAAGAGAAAACAACTACTCATAACAGACCTCGGTTAACCTTGGACTTTGTATCACAGGTTCATTCATAAACTACTCATGCAACAATTAAACCTGATCTTCAGTTATGCAATAGGAAAGCTCACATTACGATTACATTAGCAGCAGATATATTAATCAGTGTAAAATGTTGCAGTAATAAGAATATTATGTTGTGTGTATTGTACTGAATCATTTGAGGAAAAGAGGTGATGTCTTCCTCTATCTGTGTAAAGATCATCAGGAGAAGCAAAGATAAGCGAGAGAAACACACAGTTCCTGCACGCCTGTGTGTTCTGAGGGACATGAGAATAGCTGTCATTTGTCAAGAGATTTCTGACTTGGTACAGCATATTTCTCCCTTAGCTGTTTTGCAGCAGCAGCACGAGTTAGCTGCATGCGTGTTGGAATGCTTTGCAGTGAGGACATTATCTCTTGCCATAGAGCAGACAAACACGCTCATAACAAGAAACACCCGCTGTAGGCATGGTTCATCCCCCCCTCACCCCTCTCCATCTCCCCATGCCCTATACCCTCCAGCACTCCAGCTCTAAAGCCAATTTGACTGGACTGTCTAAAGGAAGGTGGTCAAGTCTTCCAGGAGAATAACCAGGCTTTTTAGTATATCAGAAGGCAGGGGAACATCAAGGCCCTGACAGTTAACTCACGCGTAAAATATTCGGTCTCAGTAAACAGCTGAAACTCAGGTCATTTATAAGAGGTGCTTAGTTTCAAGGCTTAAACTAAGACTTAGAAAGTATAGAAAAGAATCACAGAAGAGAGACGTTATCTTTACCATCCTGTTTGGGAAGTGGTAGCCTCGTCTCAAAACGGAATACAAGCTGAAAGAATCGGAAGTTGGATTAAAATAGTTTTATAATTCAGCATTTTTAAATACAGCAAAAATGCGGCACAATACAGCTTGTTGGTTACAATATATAGGAAAAAGATAATTCCATTTTGTGGTGAGAAGGAAAAACAAAAGAAATGAATCCAATAGTCGTAGTAATTCCATTTTGTGTTGAAAAAGGAAAAACGTAAGAAATCAATCCAATAGTCGTCGTAATTCCATTTTGTGTTGAAAAAGGAAAAACGAAAGAAATTAATCCAATAGTGTCGAAAAAAGCAAAGAGTCCAAATGAATTCTCGTTCAGTGATCTCCCTTGTCCGGGTGTAAGGCCACGAGCAGCAGGTGGATGATGCGGAGTTCCGATGCTCACTGGAGCACTAAGTCCCGCATCCTTGGCTTCGCGACGAAGTACGGAGTCCATAATGACTATCACGAGCAACAGAGTAACACAACACGTAAGACGAGGAAAGAAGAAGAAGCAGCCCCGAACTTTAGTTGACCTGCTACTTATAGTCCTGATTTTTCCGTGACCCCATGGTCCTCCCCTACACATTCCTGGGGCGGTGCCCTCTTCACAGAACTTTATGGAGACTAAACTTACATTCTAGACAGTCAAAGGCACACATCTCCGGGTTACAAAGCGGAGTTTTACATACATTCAGTGTTGACGAGAACATTCTAGTTGAGACAAAGATGCATTCAATATCGGCATTTACAGGTTTTAACACACAAACAGTTTACATTTGATAACAGGCATTACACATTAAGATGTAGCATGCATATTACATTCTATTGAGAGTACTTGGTTACATTCAACAGTGTATAGCCTACTTAAACATGTTGGTTGGTTACGTTCAAACATCGTAGGCATTTGCGTTCGCAGGGAGTATATTTGTTACATTCAGGATTATAAGTATTTCATTGCATTTGGTTACATTGTCGTGGTTTATTAATCAGGTAAAAGGCATGTCTTTATTGAAGGCACGTAAGTCGTTTTATAGTATTTTCATACATTATTCCCCAAATTTAACCCCATATCTAACGTAATAGCCTACTTCTTGTATGTTGTATTAGTCAGCACTTTCATATAGCCTAGCATAACGTTTTCACGTTGTTCAGTCATTCTGTCGTTTATTGCATAAGAATTTCATAGTGTCATTCATCCAGTCTTCACAACTTTCAGTCTCACACGTTCCTCATCACCAAGCGTTCATTTCAGTCTTTCGGAGCTATTTGTTCAAGTAGGCCTAATCACACACCCACTCTTCAACAGTTACGCACATTCCTTCTCTTTCATTCAAACTGGCGCACTTGATTCAATAGTGGTTAGCGGGACAAAAGTGTACTATATGGTGTACTATATGGTTTCTGTTACGTTACTTTCTTCATCTACCTAACAAGGTTTTCAAGGCAGGTGTCTCTCCTTGAGAGGACCTCTCACATCTGGCTGATTTGCGCTGACGCAAAAGCAGCGAAGTGGGCGCGAATTCACGTATGCGTTCGGTGCTCCATGGGTGGGGCCTAGGAGACACGACAGGTCCTTCAAAGCACAGTGCCTCTCTCAGAATGCTGTGACCTTCTCCTCCTCCTGGCAGTGCTCTCCATCCTGGTTTTTAGTTTCCCTCTCCGCCTCTTCCACCATGATCTTCACCTTGTTCCTCTTAGCAAATAGCTGGCTGATCTCCAGGAAAGTTTTGTTCTTGGTCTCAGGAATGAGGACCCAGATGTAGATCAGCGTGATGAGACAGATCACCCCGAAGATAACGAAGCTGAACTGGCCCAGTCCCTTCTGAGGAAAAAGACACAAAGTGGAAGATGGAGACCTCTCAGTTTCAGTATTACACTCTGACATTTCTCACTGGGGAATCACTGAATATTCCCATTGGGTTTTTTATTTATTTTCATTTTTTTAAACTTGGTATATGAGGAAATGAGAGGCTAACACAGTATCACCTTTAGCCTTATGCAGCTCAGCATCATAAGGAAGCAGTGATCTACTTTATTGCGTTTCCTTCCTACTGAACGGAGGGCTGGAAACATTACCATATGCTCACTAGGTTTCCCATTCCAAAGAGCTGATCCAGCTAAACACATATATAATCATATGCAGTGGATGGAAAATGGCGGAGAAAAAATAGTCCCATAGTCACAACACTGAAAAACTGCAGGCTAAGTTTTAGTGAAATATGATTCCCATATTATGAGGACCAACCCCCCATCCCCAACTCACAAAAATCCTTTCCCACTCATCTGTATGAGTTGACCTCTCACCGCGAGATAGGGGAAGACAAGGCCCACGGTGATGATGGAGAGCCAGTGAACAGAGCCGGCGACCATGAACGCAGCAGGTCTGGACGACTGCCGAAAGATCTCTGTGGTGATGACATATGGGATGGGGCCTGGACAGACAGGAGAATGAGAGGATGAGAGAGGAGTGGGGAACGTAAACCAACGTCCCCATTGATCTCACAGCTCAATATTACCAGCATTCTATTCTAATGCCTGGTGCTTTCTGGGAATCAGGCAGTAGAATGATGATGTAGTCAGTGGGTATTGATCGCAGTACAATTCACAGTTCCCTATAGACTCACATGTTTAATATGAGTTCAGTGTAAGAATGTGTAGAGTCACCATCAGGTTTTTATTATGTTTAATACTTTGTAATTTGGAGCTCCTATTTCATGGGTGTCACTGACTACTATTTTAATGGGGCACGTACACTAGTATTGATTTGCTGATGGCCCAGTCAAATATCACATTCAAGTTTTAACAAGCTCTTTGTTGAAGTTCAGATTCATTCAGATGGATAATAACAATTTAACACAAGAGGTTGTGGGGAGGGCACCTTCCAACCTATAGGCCTGTACAACACAGAGTGCA
Source organism: Sardina pilchardus (assembly GCF_963854185.1). Lineage (NCBI taxonomy): Eukaryota > Metazoa > Chordata > Actinopteri > Clupeiformes > Clupeidae > Sardina > Sardina pilchardus. The sequence continues at coordinate 27,258,648 of NC_085000.1, read as the reverse complement.
CAACCACAGTGACCACACAGGTATGGCAAAGACGTGTCAAAGCCGGTGCAGAGTAAGACTGAGGAATGATAACATGATGGACCTGAGGCCAGTTTTTGACATGACAGCAAAGATCAATTTGATTCAAACATTAATTACTAGTTTATTGACTTGAGTTGGGTTTTGATGTTGTTATTTGCAAGGTATGATTTATATCTGTCTAAAACATGTTGATTTTTTTTTTTATAAACTCTTAAAATGAATGTGTTGTTCCTATTGAGACACAGAAATGTTAGAAAACACAATTTATGTTTTCAACGAATTTGTTTTAAGAGTGTAGTGTATGCTAAAATACATTCATAAAGGATGTTGTACATTCAATATGCAAAGCAAGCATTCAAGAAAACAAATAATTTGAGTAACTGGGGGTTGTGCTTCAGGAGATCTTAATGATTAGCAAAGCAAAGATATAGCAGAAAGCAAGTAGATAAATGGTATGCAGATGTCTTACTTGGTCCGATGGCGTGACCAATGCCGTAGATGATTACACACGCGAAGCTGACATAGGGCATCCAGCTCAAACCATCCTGTCAGAGAGAGTGACAGTGAGAAAGAGAGAGAGAGAGAGAAAGAAAGAGAGAGAGAGAGAGTGAGAGAGAGAGCAGCTGCTGTTGTAAACAGTGAGATAAATCTGCCCACTTCATTGGCTTCCACTGTTTACACCGAGGCAGACATGCAATCACAGCAAGATCCAGCTACTCAGGAGATCAATTCCCCACCGGTCCAGTCCATAGCTAAACTGTGGCCCTTTGATTTACAAGGACCCAGTATCAGGTGACCAAGCTTATATGACTGGTTTTGAGAGAGAACTCCAGCATGGAGTAGGTGTGAGGTTACTGAATGGGCAATGTGCACTGCGTTTGTGTGTGTGTGTGTGTGTGTGTGTGTGTGTGTGTGTGTGTGTGTGTGTGTGTGTGTGTGTGTGTGAGTGTGAGAGAGAGAATGTGTGTCTGTATGTGTTTGTGGACTCTTAGCACCTGACATACCTGAAAGTAGAGTGCGATGGTCAGGACAAAGCATGCAGCACAGCATATCGCAAAGCCCAGGAGAAGCAGTATCCTCCTCCCCGAGGCCTCCACAATGAACACCTGATAGGAACATCATTCATTTATCACACAGTGCAGCTTTTATGAGGCAGACACAAACTACAAGGGATTGTTTTTTGACCAAAAATAGCAGAGGACGAGTTGTTTCCCTGAGGAGGTGAGGGGAGAGGTGTGAACCTTACCGCAGCAATAGTCATGAAGACATTAACACTTCCTGTGCCCACCGTCACATACTGGATGTCGTTCAGCTTCACACCAGCAGAGAGGAAGATGTAGTCTGCGTAATAGTAAATCTGCAGGGGGAGCAATGGTTCAGTTCCATTATACTTACTATAAGCTGGTAGTCTGGCTATTCCCATACTGCTCAATCTTTTAAGATTGAACGTTACTGTAGTATGGGGACTCTCTCGGAGGAAAGGTGGGACTATCGAGCTCTTTTGGCATCGTTCAAATCATGACTCTGTACACTTGGATAATCTTTCAACCAATCAGACCAACGATACAGTGCATCTTTTGGATGAGTTTGTGATTGGAGCCAAAGGTTCTGGCAGGGAACAGAGGCGATAGATGTGCAGGTTTCCAGCCTGAACTGCCGGGCGAAATCCAAATTCACCCAGCCTAATAAGCTGCACTTTGTATTTAATTACACTTTACAACTTCCATACATCAGAGAATCCTTGCTGGATTCCAACCGAGACAGTTCTAGATTTCAAAAGTGTGCTATAGGACATGAACCTCTGAGATCAGTCAGGGTGTTCCTGTTGCGTCCGGCAGGCGGTGCGTCCACCCCTTGCGGGGTCCACCCGTCCACCCACACTCACCGCGTTGACTCCGGACAGCTGCTGGCCCATGTTCATGGCGATGACGGAGATCAGCTGCCAGCGCAGCGAGCGGAAGGAGAGGAGGTTGAGGACGGACAGACGCCCCTCCGCTTTCTCCGACTGATCCTCCCTGTGCATCTCCAACAGCTCCTCATCCACGTCATCCCAGCCTCGCAGCCGCCGCAGTGCTTCAGACCATTACAAAGGAAGTTATAATATATATACAGTATATAACACACAAAGTGTGTGTGTGTGTGACAGGACTATATACAGTATATATATATATATATATAATATATATACATATATATACATACTGTAACTGTCTGTGTGAAACATTCTGTTCAGGGTAAAGCATCAAATATGCCTCATCCTCTAGGCATTTATGCGGGTTAGATAAGATGGATACCACAACTCGTAAGGCCTATTTGGTATGACAGAAATTAACTCTTTAGTCTTTTCAGTTTCTTGGGCCACAAGATGGCCATACAGACAGATGCCTCGTCTAAACTGAAGGCCTCGCAGACACCGTCTCGTGGCAGCTGTCTAAACAGGTTCCCACTGGAGAGAGCTTCATTACTCCTGCGTGGAGTAGGTGTGAGGTGACTGAATGGGCAATGACACTGTGCGTGTGCTTATGAGTGTGTGTGTGTGTGTGTGTGTGTGTGTGATGATGGGGGTGAGTGAGGTGTGTGTGTGTGCATGCGTGTGACGGGCCTCGCAGGCACCGTCATGTGGTGGCTGTCTAAGCAGGTTCCCACTGGAAGGAGAGAGCTTCATTAGGTTGAGGCGGGCCTGGCAGTGTCCTACCTTCCCTGGCAGCATCCTTGTCTCCTTTCTGGATGAGCAGGTAGCGCGGGCTCTCTGGGAAGAAGGGCAGCAGCAGCAGCTCCAGCACCGCTGGGACCCCAGTGAGGGCCAACATGATGGGCCAGCCTGCGGGGGGGAGAGAGGGGTGACAAAGTGCAGGAAGTGACTAACTAGTGAGGGCCCCTGCAGCAGTCAGTGTTCCCACTTAACAGGCTTACGGAGGCCATGGGTCTGGCACGGCTCAGGCCCCAGAGCCCCAATCAATCATCCACAATGCAGTGGTGGGAAACATCTGGCTGTGGCTTAGTGAGTCACACTATCGTAGGAAGTGGGTTTAACAGAGACATATAGGAGTCATGTAACAGATATGTACACAGAGCGATTGTGTTTGGATCACTGCTGTTATTGGTTCGTCTCCAACACAGATATTTACTTCCCAGGAAAATAATCCATTTCTCTTTCAAGTCCCCACTTCAGACCACTACTTTTTCTGATGGCTATTAATCTTCTTGTCCCAAACAAAGACTTGCTGAAGCATTTACAGGTTTAATTTCAGTCATTGTGTTTTTGTATTGTTGTACAGCTGTAATAGTTACATCTTTAAGAGTGTGCAACAGTATGGCAAGGACAAAAGCCACCAGTGGACTGAAAGATAAACAATGCCTCAAAATACTACATGGCTGACGCAGACCTTTTCTACACCAAAATGAGCCGTATTATTCCAATGTCTTTGAAAACAAATGTGAAGGGTTTCAAATAATTTCAAATTATTTTTTGATAAGAGCAGGAACTTATAGCAATCATAGACATACTGTACCATTTACATTGCCCAGGATGGACCTTATGCCAAACACTTGGGCAGTAAGGATGCCGATGGTGATGAAGAGCTGGGGCACTATGCCAATGGCACCCCTGAGGTTTTTTGGAGAGAGTTCCCCCAAGTACATGGGCACCACATTGGAAGAGATGCCTGAAAACAAACAAAAAAAAAGAAAAAAACACGGACATGGGCTTCCTTTCTCTACCCACAATCCTTTGCTCTCAGCTGCCAACCAATAGCGTTGGCTCATGTTCATTTGCGTCAAACCAACCTGCACAGATGCCCACTACAAAGCGACCGATAATGATCATCTCGTAGGACCGGGCCACCTCACTCACCCCCATCATTATAGCTGGGACAATGGAGAAGATATTGTTGAAGAGGAGCGTTCCTTTTCTGACATTTTGTATAAAGATAAAAAAGATAAAAAAGATAAGCAAGTAACTCAGAGGAGCCACATATCACAAATTCTGATCTATTTGATCAAGTTTGATAGATATCATAGATTTATGGATTTGACCAGAGTGCAAGATTCTTATCTTATCATAATGATAATAAATTACAGATTATGGTGAACAGCACCTGGACACCTTAAACTGTACTGTAATATACTGTACACAACACACCTTTATATAATACAGTAATTTCCTGTGTATTAGCCACATTGTGTACAAGCTGCAGGGCAGTGTTTTATGCAAGTTAAAATGAACAAAACCATATTAATACCATATTATCTGCACCCGTGTTTTAACCTCATAGCTGAAGAAATTTCGCAAAATCAATAAGCCGCGGCTAATAGTCAGGAAATTACAGTACTCTGGATTCCTTTAAAGTGCTCTTTACCTTCCTAATTTGTTGACCAAAGGGCCTACCATGAGCGATCCAAAGAACCCTCCAAGAGGGTACATACAGAGAGTGAGAAACCACAGAAGTGTCACAAGGCCATCATCCATTGCCTCTCCATAGCGAATTTGATATGCAGCCTTGTAGAAGACCTGCATGTACTTTAAGACAGACCCAAGAAATCAACACTTGCAAGGCAGTCACACTGAAACAATGACATCTGTCCAGTGTTGGTCAAGAGTATAATTAATAGGAGATGTAATATTACTTCGGATGGAGAGTTGACCACAGCAACATTGTAACCATATTGGAAAGAGGAGCCAAAAGTGGAGATGAGTGTTGCCAATGCCAAGACAAGAGTCAGCCTCTGTCGAACAGAATAAACAAGAGTCCATTGTCAGCTTTAGAAGTAATGTTATCGGGCACCAAAGACACACTAAAATCATCATTCCTTTTCAATCTGGATATGTTGATGGATATGTTTTTGAATATTAGCCTATCATTTTTTTCCCCTTCTTCATTAACCCTTTCATGCACGCATTATGAAAAAAAGTGTCTAGATTTTTTTAGTATTGATTTTAGTACTCTATATGAGCCCAATATTGAAAATCAGTTGGAATTTTTTAAAAATATGCTTTTATATAGAAGTTATGTTATTGTCCACGTATGTGGACAGTGCGCAACAAAGGGGTAAAAAAGGATAAAATGTAATGACAGAAAATGTGGAAACTATGGCCCTCTACTTCCTCCATACTACCCACCCAGCCCTCTACTACCCCCATACTACCCACCCACCTCTCTACTACCTCCATACTACCCGCCCAACCCCTCTACTACCCCCATTATTGCTCACCGACCCTCACCCACCCCTCTACTACCCCCATATTACCCACCTCTACTACCACCACTACCCAACCACCCCTCTACTACATCCATACTACCCACCCCTCTACTACTAATCCACCCACACCTCTAGTACTCTCATACCCACCCTTTACTACCCACCCAACCCTCTACTACCCCCATATTACCATACCACCTTGGCATTACCACATGTAATTAGGTCATTATTTATAAATATGTTTACCAAATGTTTGTTTCTTTGTAATTTAAAGCAATTAAAATCATATTTGAAAAAAAAAAAAAAAAAAAAAAGTCCTAGTTACAAAATCTAATTTTTGGCCATTTAACTCCTCTGTTGCGCAACGTCCACATACGTGGACAGTTGCTTTTTAGGGTCTACAGACTCCATTTTACATCCGATTTAGTTTCTGAAAACATAGAGTTGTTCAACACATCTCCTGTACAGCATAATATTTTTTTTTACATGATTTTGCCTTCTTGAGTACTAGCTTTTTACAGATATGCCTGGAGCATTCAGCATATGGCCATTACAGTCACTCATGTTGAATTGATGATGTCATCAAGCAGTCAATATTCCAAATATAAGATGATACATATTGTTAATATATTGCCAAGGACCTACTAAAACTGCCCTGAAGTGGATTGGTGTATATCACCATGATAAATAAGTAGAAAACAGAGTTAAAGTTACTGTCCACGCAGAAAGGGTTAAGCTAAATTAGCAAGTTCTCACTGATCTTTTCTCAAGTGCATAATGGATTAAATGACTTACTCCTTTCCTCTCAGCTGTCTCTTGCATTTTCTCCATGTTTCCGAGACGTGTCTCTGCTCTTTGAATATAAGAGAAAACAACTACTCAATACAGACAAGAGTGAAGGCTCGTGCCAGCCAGGCGGGACTTCGGCTCTCTATTGTCTCATTTCTCTCGTTCCCGCTCTTCTGAATCTACCCAGAAATCACGAGGAAATCACTACAAAACCCTTTTTTTTTTTTTTTTTTTTTTTATTGTTTACAAAAATCAGCATACAGATTATAACAAACGGGGTACAAATCATCAGCACAAAGAGGACATTATATCAGTACATATACATATAGTTCTGTCAGCTTTTTGGCTGTTGAGTCCAATAATAGTGTCCATATAGAATTTGACTTCGTGTTTAAAGGCTGCAAAACAAGGTTTCCCTCCCACTACAAAACCCATTAGGGAACTACATCTCTACATCATGACATCACTGTAGTTTTCTGGCATTTAAAGGAGACACACACTTGTAAACTTACAAATGAAATAACCACAAAATACGACCCGGTTACACAAAGATAAGCGAGAGAAACGCACAGTTCCTGCACGCCTGTGTGAGAGACTTTGAGAATAGCTGTCATTTGTCAAGAGATTTCTGACTTGGTACAGCATATTTCTCCCTTAGCTGTTTTGCAGCAGCAGCACGAGTTAGCTGCATGCGTGTTGGAATGCTTTGCTGTGAGGACATTATCTCTTGCCATGGCGCAGACAAACACGCTCATAACAAGAAACACCCGCTGTAGGCATGGTTCATCCCCCCCCCTCACCCCTCTCCATCTCCCCATGCCCTACACCCTCCAGCACTCCAGCTCTAAAGCCAATTTGACTGACTGGCTGTCTGGCTGTAACCTGACTTTCGCCAGATCCTGTAGTTCGCTGTCTGCTGGAGCTCAGCGAAACGCCTCTGGTGGAGCATGGCGGAACTACAAGGGTCTGGCGAGAGTCGGGCTAGTCTGGCTGTGGGCTTGTGTGTTTGATCCTGCTGTGGAGGCGAGCCCTTTGGCGGGCACGGGGAGGACAGGGAGGATCTCCTGCCAGGCGACTGCTTCCATGGACAGGTCTGCCTGTCGACGCTCGGGCCCTTTGAGGTCCTCCGCTCTGGATGAGGGCCTGGATTCCGCCCTGAGCCGTGGCAGCACACTCTAATGCACGTCAGCCCTGCGCGTAATTGAATCTCGTGAAGTGACAGTGCTGCTGGGCTGCTGCTGGGACTGAAATAACCCAGAGAGAGAGAGAGTGAAAGAAGAAGGGAGATAGGGAGAGAGAGACAGAGAGACAGAGAGAGAGAGAAAGAGGGAGGGGGGGGGGGCTTTCTGCAAGTGAGTAGGCCTACAGCCTTCCTTTCCATACTTAAATACTTAATTGAGTTATATCATAATGCTGCTAGCAAAAAGGGGGAACAGAAACTTAGAGATGATCACAGGATTTATGGATGCCAGATGAGGACGCAGGAAAGTTCAAAGGCAACCCCTCATCCCATTGGCTGACCCCCTTAAAGCTTTGTCTGGTTCAAATTACTACAGAATTATCAAAGCAGAGGTCACGAGACCGCTCTCTCAAAATTGGGACTTTTGTGTGCTGTGGAATAATGACCAGTTCAACACTCTCTGATAACTGTTTCAGTTATTTCAAATAGTGTGTATTAACAGAACTCCTGTGCTGTTGTCTTCAATTTGATGAAGGAAAAGTGTGTCTGAAGGCCTCCTACCACAGACATCAATACACAATTTTAGTAATTAAATAGATTTAAAATAATCCCCAAAACACTGTTATTTGAAAGATAATTTCACGTAAAAGCTCTAATTGTGTCCCTAGCTGTAATTGTGGCCATGACTGGGTGGTCCAAAGCAGTAACTACAACAGCCATATGTGAAACAGGCACATTGTGTGGGATCTTGGCTCCCCCTGCAGGTAAATTCAGGTACTTACACTCAAGTCACTGCAGTATTTTTTGTCAAATTCATTCTGTCCCTTACACACATCAGTGAGTAACCTCTTAATGTCCATAATAATAGCAGTAATTTCTCTCTAGCCATTACACTCTTCTCTTCTCTGTAGCTTGCAGAGCAATGAAATATATACTGGCTGTAGTATTGATTGATGTAGCATTAATTGCCATCTTAGGTCTTCTCCACATTCTAATGAATAAATTAAAGTAGATTTGTTAAAAAGCTTCTGCTAAATGAATAAAAGCATTGTAAGTACACGGAGGTCTACTGGGTGCAATGTAACACATTGGAGGCAGACAGAGGCCTGGTTCACACGTTCTGGGTAGGGCTGCTGTGTTGTATTCTTGGCTGCAACTGGCATCTGGGCTGACTCACCGAGATGCTGTATCCTGTTTCGAAATGGCTTGTCAGGTGCCTTCTACGTGACTCTGTGGTCGTAGTTGGCGTGACCTCACCACAGCGCACCCCGAAGGGACATGCCTGGTGCTGTATGGGTATGACTCACGCCCACCACATCACTTTCACCATCTCTCTAGGCACCAGCCCCCCAGAGGCACAAGGTTCTCATGGTTTGGTTTGTGGGCTAATAAACATGTTTGTCCTCTCCTCTCTCTACTCACAACAACACAATTCCTGAATGTGACTACTATGAGGAATGTGACTAGTCTGAAGGGACTAGTCAGGGATTTAAGTTCGATCCTAAACATATTACGGTATAGCTTAAAACTTATCAGAACATTAGAATGCTTTCAAGTTTAACACAATAATTCTTCACCAGCAAGAATCTGAAATGTAACTGACCTAGGCCTAGAGTAGATTGTATGGACATACTGTAACACAGATTCCTAGGATATTCCTATCACATATGAAAAATGCTGCAGCATAAGCTGCAAAGGGTTACAACATTATGAGAGCGAATGAGGGTTTCCTCTCACGTTAAATGACTGGAGTAATTAGCATGCTATCCATCTGTGTGCTGCACTGTGACCTTCATCAGCGCTGAGCTGTGTGACACTGGCCTGTGGAGCTCCAGCTGTGCTGCTCGGATGAAGACGCCTCGCAAATGAACCGGTCAGACCGAGACTGCAGCAGCCCTTTATTAAGAAGCTCATCAGTGGCCCCTCCTGTACTTCCCGTGGGCACACTGGATGGCCCAGCTTACCGGCACCTCTCCACGAGGAGTGTGCGTGTGTGTGTGTGTGTGTGTGTGGGTGGGGGGGGGGGGGGGGGGGGGGGGGGCGGGGGGGTTGACCCACCGCCTCATTATAGAAGCGTTTAAAGAAACTGTAAGGTGACCAGGGCAGTTGCTATAATTGAACAATTAATCAATGTCAGTTACTAAAGGAGAACCAGTGCCTTACGGTGAAATGGTGTTGCTGGGTATTGTACAAATAAAACGACCTTTGCCACTCTATTGTGTTTGTATTTTCATTACTGGCTGGCTTTCTGTGGATATAGCTCTCAGGGAACATTTAAAAAAGGATAGGCCTACAGGATGCTCAAAGGGGCCTAATTAATAGAAATTTATCCTTTTGATGAAAAAAAGGAGGGTAATATATTTTTATGCGATGAGGAAATATGAAAGGTCATAATTATTATTATACAGTCCATTACAGTACATGTATTATAATGAGTACATTTTCATAATATCTTATTTGCTTGCTACAAGATTGCACAGTACTGAACATACTTATTCAAGTATATTGCACCTTGAAATATAGTATTCATGGTTGCTATGGTCATGAACTGTAGGTCTCAGACACTGACTCTGACTATTGTATGACCTTACATTTAAGATTTGTATACATTATAAGACCCTACATTTAACCTTCAGGGTTTGGTGCATTTTGGCTTTGGTTTTAAGTGTCCTCATTGGAGAATAATATACAATCACTGTTTTGAATACAGGCTTTATATTAATGTGACTTCTGTCAATGGTGTGCTCTAACCTCTCTCACTCAGAAGTTAATGAATTAAATGGGCAGGGTGCCCAAAAAACCAGGCCGAGCGTAGAGAGGAGAGAGACCTTTAGCAGCTTTGATTCAATGAAGCCACTTTACCGTCTTCCACCCTCTGCCAACATGCAAAACCTGGACAACGTTTTTAACTCTTAGCGGTGGGACGTTGCGGGCCGCGTCAGTCACGCTGCCGGTCTCTGGTGTCCTGAAGGACAAGCGTTTGTTTTCCACTCCATCAGCACAAGCTGGCTCCAGACGCTCTCACCCATCCCATCCCATCCCATCGCAGCACTCTGCCCTTCCGCCCGCATTGCCCATATGACTGCTGCCGTCGCAAGGGTTCGCCACAGCCGGACACTGCAAATATCCATTACACAGCTGCAGCAAGGTCAGTTACATACAGTACATACTAGATAGATAGGTAGATAGATGTACAGATAGATAGATGTACTGTATAAATAGACAGACAGATAGATAGATAGATAGATAGATACTGTAGATAGATAGATAGATAGATAGATAAATAGATAGATAGATAGATACTGAATAGATAGACAGATAACAGGTCGCCACTACTCTGTCCTATGACTATAAGGTCTTCTTTCATAAAGAATTTGTTCACTGTAGCTGAAATTCTTCGACTTCAAGTATTGTAAGTGGCAGAAGCTACGTGATGAACATGAATTTACTGTGAGGCTCTTTGAAGTCTTAAGCTGCATGGTGAATTCTTGTGCTAAGCGTCTAGAGAGTGGGTGAGAGAATTGAATAAAGTATTTTTTTTTTACACCTTTCACCTACCTGACATCGGTGCTACTGTCAACTTCCACACACATTCACACACACGTGCATGTACAAACACAAGCGCGCACACACACACACACACACACACACACACACACACACACACACACACACACACACACAGTCACATTAAACTAAGAGCAAACTCAGGCTATATGGTGAGCAAAAATGTGCAGATTGATGAGCCAGCCTACCATTCACCACCTCTCCCTCCTCCTCCTCCTCCTCTTCCTCGTTGGAGTTGGTCAGGCCCGGTGCAGGCGTCACAGCGCCGGCCAGTCAGCAGGGGTCTCCATTCTGCCGGCGTCGGCTCGCCTGTCCTGCAGTGCAGCACTGCAGACACCCCCCCCTCCCCACCCCCACCTCCACTCCTCCTCTACGGCCGCTCATTAATCTTATTGATTGCGCCTCGGTGTCCACACGCACTGGAGATCCTCCGCACCCTCCTTTTCAGCGTATCTGGGTCTGGGGCCAAACACCAGGCCCAATGTTGCCTTATTATCAACTGCAGCGTTAGATCAATGAAATGGGAATTAGAAGCGTTTTGCAAAGTAGGGGCAGTCCGGCTCGCAAACGACGGCCATTGGACCTCAGCACCTCAGCACAGTAAAGGAGGATTAACCGGGCCCCTGTGTAGTTAACAACCTACTTTGAACCTGCCCTCATGCTGTTTATGGAATGATGAAAATGTGCCCTTGGTACATTAAATGGGACAGAGGCTCACTTTACTGTCTCTGCAGCGCAGTACAGATGCATGGGAGTACCTTTGCAGGTGAGTTTGCCGTGAGGTCACCGTGACCCTGCCCCGAAAGCAGGCTGGCGAGCGGCTCTTGGTTTCAGTCGGCACGCCGAGTTCAGGAGACTGCTCCCTCCCTGGACACAGAGATCAGCCGAGGCCTCCAGGGGGTCGAGGCTAACAGCTGCTAGCCACGGGAGTGGAGCCAGAGATAAAGGAGGTATCCAGATCCAGACAGGAGGGACAAAGGAACACAGACAGGAAGAGGTCAGGGTGGATGCGGATTCATCCAAGCCATCAGCCCCACATACTGTGACTTAGGGAAATCATTAGGATGGCTTTCAAATGCCAGCTTAATAAATGACGACGATGATGGGCATCATTAACAATTGTCTTTCACAGAAGGCTTCTGTATTACTGTCACAGCAAGTTAGCTTGCGTAGACAGCAGTGTGTTTGTCCTTACTTAAATAATTCCTCCTACTGTGTTTCACTTGTTAACCTGACATGTTCTTGCTACAACTGTGGTAATGAAACTTCATTTCAGCAACGTTTGACATCTTTTTTAACGGTCATTTACATTTTCAATTCCTCTATCCTGCTGTAATGCTACCAAATATGGCTGCAACTTTTACACAGTAAACAGAACAAAGGCCCAGACTTGTCTTGTCTACCGCTCTTCTACATTCCCAATCAGCAGAGCCAACAACTGCCCTTTCCCCCAGGCTTAAACCTATAGTCTCGACAGTCGCATTTATGTACTACTGTAATGAAACATTTAGCAAATCGCAATGTGTCTGACAACAAAAACTGTGACATTTTTTCAAGCCCCCCCCCCCCCCCCCCTTTCGTAGTTCATAATGTGATGCAAAACAGAACCAGAGTTCATTGAGAACGGAACTGCATGCTACTCTCAGTGTTGGGGTATAGACAGTAGGCTACAGTGTTGCGGATCTGGGAGTTTATGCAAGGCACATTTGTTTGGGGACCAAGCTGGAGATGGAGAAAGTGGGGGAACTGAATATTTCATCATCAAAGCAGGGAATGCAAGTTCCAGAACCGAATACAAATTCCCTTTAGAGTGAGCAGAAAAACACAAATAGATACAAGAAGGAAGTATATTTAGGAAACGGCACCAGAGAAAACAATCCTATTGTATTTACGAACCCAGTGAGAATGAGGAAAGAGTAGAATGTATTTCCGTGGGCCTTAGGAAAATTGCTTTTAAAATAGCCTACTCATCAGCTGTTTATTTGTAACAGTCTTTTAACACAGCGTTCCTTACATATGAATAGAATAACGCAATCTGTCAGCTATTTTTAACACTATTTCTGCTCGAACAGTCTCACGATTCATGAGTCTTGTGACTCAATGTGCTGATATTTCAACGCAGTCACAAGGCCTGGTTGACAAACGACTGCACCCTAAGGGGAACAATATGCGCAGAAATGCCATTCAGGGTCAAATGGCCCAAGGGTCTCTATCTGTTCCTGTTTCGTTCCCTTCCTATCTTATCTGCCTCAGCATTGTCAGATACCAAGCATGGCATCAGTGAACCACTTCCTTTTTGTGGTGTTTTTTTTGTCTGTTCTTGACATATTTCTGTCTGTTTGAGTGTGACATTGTGCCTCTTAGTGTGAGTGTGTAGGAAATATGTTCAACATGAGATAGATAGATAGATATAGATAGATGGATAAATGGAGAGAGAGAGAAAGAAAGAGAGAGAGAGAGAGAGAGAGACAGACTCCAGGCCCTGTTCTGTATGCGTAGAGGGCTATCCAGCACTGAGGTGAATTCCCAATCAGGCGTTCTCTACAACACCAAGCTCTAATGCTTTGGGGGAGATTACTTGGTGCTTCACAGTAATTACTATCCCTGTTCAATGCTCCAGCCTCCTCCACTCCCGAACGGATCTGTTCACCACAGTGCTACGCGCTCGCTCATCCAAGACACTGCTATGCTCTCAGGCTATGTTACGACAAGGGGGGGCCAAGTATAGCCACAGAGGCTTTATGGCTTAATCCTAACACCAAACTCGATTACGCATATTTTACATGTATGGAATAATAGACAGCTTTATTTAAAGTCATACTCCATTACACCAGGTAATACATGTAGATGTGCATGACGTGTGTGTGCATGCATAGAACCGCAGTAACAGCAGAGTACAGTACATTTGACAAAGGCACATTTTCCCTCTGCTCTCATCGTTCAAACAAGGATGGAGCTACAGTATAAATGAGGAAAGATTAGTGGAAGAGAATCTGAAGACAAATCGTATCTAAAGTCAATTAGGCTGTATATGAATAGATATGTACATGTAACATGACTGACTACAAACAGCATTTATGTAAACAGATACTAAGACCATCACATGCATAAATAATATGGCAACACTTCTTTACAGCACATCGTTAGTTTGATACAGCACATAATGACGGGTTGATTTGTGTTTTGGAAGCAGGTGGACAAAAAAGAAAGATATTAGCAAATAAAAACTCAAACTGTACACATCATTTGCATAGACTAGTGTCAAACTCGACAAGATCAACGTCTTGTGTGCTGACTGTTTACAGTACTTGAGCCACATTGGTCGCAGAATAAAACCACACTCATAGATGTTCACACTACTAAAGCTAAGGTTACCTCAGTGAAAGAGGAAGAGGTCTCCATTTAAGGCTAAAGCAGTAGAGACTTACAAACCCAGAGTGCCTATATCAAGTGATATGAGAAGAGCAAAGTTAAAAAGACCCACAAAAAGACGCCCTTGTCTTTGTGAAATATCAAAACGGAGCCTTACAAAAATGCTCCACTGCTACCCTCATAATGTAAAGTGCATTTGTGTCTCGGGCCTTTGTGCACATGTGACTGCAGTCTCTCCATTAATCCTTAAAGGCACTTGCCGAGATGACTGTGGGAGGCAGGGGGAGAGTTGAGTATGGGGGCTTACGGCTAAGAGTCGATTCCACTCCTCCCTCTCCCTCTTGTCTGCCTGTTTTATTTTCGCTTCCTCTCTCTCTCTCTCTCTCTCTCTCTCTCTCTCTCCCCCACCCCCCCTCTCTCTTGTCTTTGTTGCAAAGAGCTACCGAGTCAATATCCTCCATTCCATTCCCTGCTCTCAGTCTCTCCTCGTCCAACTACCGGCGGGTGCCGTTGTCCTCCGCGTGCGAGGGGGTGTCGTCCCCTCCACTGCGCTGGGCCTCGGCGCCCCGTGCCCTGGATTGGCCTCTGCAGCAGAGGAGGTTGGCCAGTCTGGCTCTCACGGGCTGAGTGCACAGCACAAACATGATGCAGTTGGCCGCTCCCTGCAAAGTGTTTCCAATGCCCTGAAAAGAAATGCGATGAAGTGTGGAGGAGAGGAGAAGAGAGGGGAGGAGAGGAGAGGAGAGGAGAGGAGAGAGGAATTCAATAAAGAGTTTTCCAAAAGTGAATTAGAGTGCCTGATTAGACTGAGTTAACACGGGCGGCGGTGTACAGAGGATGCCTTGTACAGGCAAACGAGCTAAACGAACTGCGGGCGAGTGTGACAGCTTAGTGTAGTCGATAAACAAACAACTCACATGTAAAGTGACCAGGACGGGGTGCTGACGGGCCGGGGAGCCGGCCAGCATGAGCACGAAGCGCACGGTGCTCCAGATACGCAGGAAGATGAAGATGACCGGGATGAGGGTCAGCTTGCGGTCCGCCATGGACGTGAGCGAGTTGGACGTGGGGCTGCTGGCCAGGATGGGCCGATATTCAGACAGCGCAGCATGCTGGGGGGGAGGAGGACACAGAGAGAACAAGCGCAGTCTATTTTAATGACTTTTCAAAACCACCTTGAGGTGTGTGTTGTCTCGTTTAGTGACTTCGGAAATTCACCTACTCCTTTACTCAAACAAATGTGAAAAGTGGTATGACTCATTCTGCCCTGCACAAGGGAATTATCCTCAGCTCGCACTGGCATCTAAAGTAGGCTAGACCTACAAAAATGCTCACATTTATTATCCCTCTGGAATCTTATATGGAATAGGAATTGTTTAAGCTCTCAAGGCGCTCTATTCAGCTTGACTGCACAGCAATATATGTGGGCAATAGCCCAATAGACTATGTGGAGAAAGTGCCCTCGTCTTGAATAATATTTAACATTTGAGAATGCTTGATAATATTTTTAAGTCTCTTCTTCTCTAGTACTCCATTCATATCTGAAATGTTTTCATTTGTCTCACTGGGAAATTAGATGATATTACATTACATTTCACAAAAATCTATATTCTTCCACACTCTGGTCTTGAATAATACATGGTGCCCTGAACATCTTCTTTCTGATTTCAGCCCACGTTAATTTGAATAGAACAGAATGAAAATAGAGTGTTTATTTGTCTATTTCATAAAGTCCTTTAAGCAAAAATAAAACTGATGTTCCTCATCTCAAATCATGTTATTCAGAAAATGGGAACACACCCCACTATAGCCTATCCTCCTTTGGTTTCATTGAGCCTTATGTACTTCAGTTTTGGCAAACCTTTTCCATGCCTAGGAGCACTTCTGTCAGTAGGCTAAATGTGTGAAATGCATTTTCAAAATGTGTAAGGTCTGTTTAATGAGCCTGAAGGCCCCTTGGCTTTCTTCAAGAATGGAATGCGTAATCCTGGTAGCCCACGCTTCACCCCATGTTACTCACAGCCCGGTGGATGTGATGCTTGATGAGAAGGTAGAACACCGGCAGCATGACGTAGGCCAGGAACTCCCAGATCTTGCCTGTCAGGAGCATCCACAGCACGTGGTCCTCTGCTTTGATGCTGACCCAGCACCAGCCCACAGACACCTCCGAGGCATCGTAGCCGATCTTATGAAGGCAGAGGGCGGCCACGGTGATACCCAGAGGCAACCCCCAGCTGAGCCACAAAAAGACAAGAGGAGTTTGGTCAGTGTGAATAACTGTGTTACAAACGGCAGAAATATGCTTGCAGCTTGTGGGTGTGAGGGTACATATCAGTCATAAAGACTCTCTTCTCTGAATTATGTAATGGGGGATGTGTCATGGTCATATGCAAAATATGGAATAAAGGACACAACAGTCTTTACGCGACAGCACAGATACATTCTTGACGATACATGCTATTTAAATATTTTTGATAAGTGCACTGATCAGCGTTCTGGAGAAAAACAAGCTCGTCTCTGGAGCAGCGCATTTAGGTTATGCAATCACTAACGAGCTATGTCTGAAAACAATACAGAGAGCATAAATTCCTACCTGACCAAATGAAAGTAGAGCACCAGACTGTCGGCCAGTCTCTGACTGGATTTCACGATGAAAATGTACAGGTAAATCGCGATGGCAACCGTCCAGAAAAATGAACTTGTGTTGGCAAATGTAGAGATTGCTCCTTGCACGATACAATCCAAGGAGTCTCCGTCAAAAATCTTCCAAACTCCATAAGCGTAAGAGACCGCAGACAATAGGTCAGCGACGGACAGAAACACCAGCAGTTTTCTTGGAGTAGTTCTCAAATCAGCCCAAATAATATAAGTTAATATAATCAACAGAGATCCCAAGAAAGAGAGGGCACAGGATATCAAAATAACAACCTGCTCGTAAACAAACACTTCGGCCATAATTTCTTCCCTTGAACTGTGATTTCAAAAACATCTATTACAGATGAAAAACGAAGCAGTCTTTTTCTTGAGCAATCAATTGCCGTACGCTATGAAGTTTGTGGTGGCGACAACATTTTTGCCAACATATTTCCATAACCACTCTTCAAATCCAAAGCGGGAGTAGAAAACAAACAAAAGCAAACCAGGCGGGCTTTAGGCTCAAGGGGAGCTGTGGTGGCTGCCATGGAAGTTGTAAACCGAAAACTACTTGAAGTGCATATGCCAAATGCTTCCCAAACAAAGTCAGAAATTAACAAAAACATGAGTGCAACAGTGTTTTGCTCTTCAGCGTACAAGGAAGCTCGGAAACACCTCCCCTTTAACATCTAACCCCTCCCCTTCACCCCACTGAAGAAGTGGCCTTAAGGAAATGTTATTCCGGTTGCTCATGTAACTCTCGTGACTTAATCTGGAAGACACAATTAGACTAAAATACCTGCCGTTTATCTTTTGAGCTAATTAGTGCTTTATGAAACATTTCAGAGCCTGACATAAGACAGGATACGTCCATTATTAGCCTAGGCCACTTAATGGCATAGGCCTACAAATAAACAGTTGGCCACACTTCATGCACAATTGAAGCTTCTCTGGTCATACCCATGCAAGCCATTGCTCAGCTATTTATCTTAATATTGTGGGACTTATCTATCACAAATATTATTGCACTCATGTCCCTGTTTAAAAGAATGCTGAACATAGACATGAAGACAGGTAAAAAAATAAATATGTAAGAATGGATATGACATGTAGGCTATAGCATGACAAGAATAAAACAATTAATATGCTGTGTGTGCGTTGAGGCTATGGGTTTCATCAGGTCCCTTTCCAGGTGTATTAATCAAGCACCATGCAGTCTGCATTGATAATCATGGTGCTTGATTTTATAGGCTACACCTGTGGAAAGGGGCCTGATGAAACCCATGAATAGCCTCAACAGTATTTTTTTCCGTTTGTTTAACGTCTTAACATGTAGCCTAACCAAAACTAAAACCACTCCATGTTGCAGGGAACCTGCAATTACATCTATTTGCCATCAGATGGCACAATGTGAAACAGCAATAGAGCTCTCTCTAGACAACATAGTAGACTAATGCTAATATCCTCATGTCCTCAGTA
This sequence comes from Sardina pilchardus, assembly GCF_963854185.1. Classification (NCBI taxonomy): domain Eukaryota; kingdom Metazoa; phylum Chordata; class Actinopteri; order Clupeiformes; family Clupeidae; genus Sardina; species Sardina pilchardus. The sequence continues at coordinate 27,240,407 of NC_085000.1, read as the reverse complement.
AAGATCCTGCTGGTTGGCTAATAGTAGAGGCTATAGGCATTGAGAAGTTGGCCTTTCGCTAATGCATTTTACAAAGCCCCCTCTACAAAGCTTAGGCAAAGGAGCTGCACCCTACACTGATGTCCTAACTCAGTGTGATAACACTAACATAGTTTTAGTCTTTTTAGACGTAAGACATCAAAATGTCTTTGAATGGAGGAATTGGTCAAAATTACACACCAATGTAGAACAATGCTGTATTTACTAAAACTCACCTTTAGTGTTATATTTACTAAACAATTCTGCTTACATTTCTCTGGCAGATTATGTTGTGAAATGGTAGGATTCAGGCCATTTTTGGTGGGCTGTTTTTGGCATCAAAATTACACTTGAGCGCACAGTTGGACCTGGCAGGGGGAGAGGAAGGACATTCTCAATCCTCACCAGTATCACAGCCTTGTGTGTGTGTGTGTGTGTGTGTGTGTGTGTGTGTGTGTGTGTGTGTGTGTGTGTGTGTGTGCGCGCAAAAGCCCAGCCTCTGTGTAGCAGCTTCAGCAAACAAGGTAAGGCTGCCTTGAGAGAAACAACACATTACTGCAGAGAGAGAGAGAGAGAAACACACACACACACACACACACACACACACACAAAGAGAGAGAGAGAGAGAGAGAGAGAGAGAGAGAGAGAGAGAGAGTATTCCTGAGGATGCCACACTTAAAAACCAGAGTCCGATCGCGCCTCCAATCCTATCTGCCAGGCCAGGATTTTGCAGCTCCCATTTTGCTGATGCACCGAGAGAGAGAGAGAGAGAAAAAAACATCCCCCTCTTTTTTTTCCTCTAGCAGCAATGCAGTGGCATGGCAAGGGAAAAAAGACCTGCAGTGCTCCATCTTGCTGTGCACTGCAGTACATGCATCATCCCTTAGAAAAGATGGGAGGGGATCCGTCTCTCTGTCTTTCTCACTACCTCTGTTACTCTCCTGCATTCTCAGTTTGACATCATGCACTTCACCTCCAGGGCAAGTCCATGTGATATAAGCTGTTCTGGCTTTCCTTTCAGTCATTCACTTGGTGTGAGTGGCTGACTCTCTTCCAAAAGGAGTTTGTCATTGGCAGTCTTTTTTTTTTTTTTTTTACATCATGCTGTAGACCAGGACATTTCTTGGAAATGTATTCCATTTAGTTCCACATTTAGTTCCATTCCACATAGTATTGTGCAGACTACCCATAACATGTCTCATAAGGGATGTTTCAATTTGACTAGTTTTTTTTTCTGCATGGAAACTCTCATTCTCTCAGATGCCATCCGGATACATCCAAATGTTCTTCAGATCACAACTTCTGCATGTCATTATCTCAAGATAAACATTATTTTTACCAAGATAACAATATAATTCTAATTCAACATCTTGGGGAAATAATTTGTAAAAAAGAATTCCACTAGTATAAGCTCTGCTTATGGAGCAGTCAACGTGAGCCTAATGTGGTGAAATATACTGTATGAGCAGCCTATAGCAACGAGGTCTTGAGAGACTGGGTATCAGATGTGCGCAAAAACATTTCTGAATGTTCTTGTCATTTTGAAAGTGATAGCTTACTCTGTGGCCAGTGTTTGATTGGGACAATGTCATGAACCCTAACAAATGGGTGGCCATGTAGGCTATCCCACAATTTCTCTCCAGCCAGACAAGCTTTTTCAGCAGCCTTCAAGCTTTAAAAAAAAATGTGATACACTGATCGGTGTTGACCACGGTTACTCTAAATACCATGGCCTACACTATGGGACAGAACTACATACTTATAGTTTTAAGGAAAATAGCATTTTGTTGTAATGAGATGATCTATATTATTCTATATATCAAAAAGGAAATGTAAAGGAATGCCATGTAAGGGCGTCCTTGGTTCTAATGTGGTTACATTTGCCTACATCTGTCAGCAATTAATGCATTTTTCTACAGATTTAGAAAGATTGATGTTGAAGTTTCACTTAGTATTTTGAGGTGAAGATTCCACGACAGAGCTTGTAAAGTGAGTGTGGAATGGTCTTCCTTCCTGTCTGTGCTGTGCAAGATCTACAGCAAGCACTGTCATATGACCAAGAGCCAGCTGTATCCATAGGGCACATAGTCACCAGAAACCAACCTGTCAGTGTTTAAAGTCATAACTGTGAAACAGCGTTTTCACAATGACTGAATGAAAGCTTTTATTAACATTGATGACGTTAACTTAGCAGATCCTCATAGGTAAGATGAAGGGGGTACCAATGTCAGTGAGGTAGTGGATTAGCTATGCTAAATTCATGGTTTGGGTGTCTGATTTTCTTAGCTTATGACAGTTTTAAACATTGAATGCATCATGGACACTCTAAATGAAAACGACTCAAGGTTACTACAAAGTACTGTATTCATGATACAGTATTTGATCCTTTGGATCAAAGGACTCCTTGTACTCGCCTGCTGAGGCTATACAAACTCTGTGGCTAACTATACCAATATTAGACTAGAGCTGACAAAATAGCCAGACTGCAGACCTAAGATCTGTGATCAACGATTCTTGGTAGCAGTAGGCTTCATGCATGCTATAGGAATGCTAATTTTAAAGCTCTTTGCACCTAACATTCAAGGTCACTTGTGAAAATGCATTACATTATGAGTTAATTCCCTCTCAAAAATGAAAACATATTTTCACAGACTACAATGCAGCCGCTGAGTTTTATCAAGGCCGCCCTGTCAACTGATTGTTTGTTTGAAGTGTCAACCAGGACATTCAAGGGTGGTTTTAAGGTGTAGGCTATGAGCAGGGGTGGGGTCAGTGGGTTATATTTATCTTTCCCAAGGGAAAAGCATGCTCATAGAGTCAACATATCAATAGACAATGTCTATGCTAGATGTATGGCTGAGTCATATACTGTAGGTTTTTATTTTCAGCCATTTTGAAAAATGTTTTAAATTGTGAGGAGTGGTTGGTTGCATTCATAAGTTACAACAGTTTCTCTTCCTCTCTGCTCAACTACGTCAAACTACTATGTCATGTCCATAATGCAACTTCCTTGGTGAAATGGTATTTAACTAATGTCATATCTGCCCCAAAGGTGAAAAAAACACATGGTTCATCGCAATCCACTGAACAAGAATAAACATTAACTCCATACTCATAAACAAACCCACATACCAACACACAAGTGAGAAAACACACTGAACAATCTGAAACGTTTGCTTTTTTATTTGAAATACAAAAATGTGCCACCAATCAGCATGTGATCATACAGAGCCACAGGACATACGTAATTGCACTAATGATGTTTGTGTCTCGCTACACCGCAAGTGTGTCTTCTCCTACTGAGGGCCTTAAAGGTCAGACGGTGCTGCCAATGGTAACTGTCGTTTAGCAAAACAACAAAAGCAGACAGTTGTATGGGAAACTGAGAGAAGATCTTATCATCTTCCACAACATGTTTACTGATCGACACATTTAGAAAAAAAACAACAACCATGCTACATTTACTAAGAAAACAGATGGTGGTGCTTGCTTTATTTTATCGTTACTGCAATCAGCCTGTGTTTACAGTAATAATTCATTAACAACGTCACTTTTTGTTTGTTTCAAATGGAGTTACTGTCGAAAGCAGGAGATACATACCATACCACACTCTTCTTCCTCCCTGGCTGTGGCAGAGTGATGGGGGTGGACGGGGGAGCTGAGAGACATGCTGCCCAGGCAGCAGTGGAGGAGCCGTAGATGGAGTGGTGTTCAGGGGGGGACGAGGGGGGTGGGTGGGATGAGAGGGGCTCTCAATGTAAAGAGTTTCTGCGGCAGTATACTTGCTGATTGCTTCGTTCTCACTCCTCACAACAACCAGCTAAGACACTGCCAGAGAAACACTCACAGCAGCCGGTGGGCGCCGTCCTTCCTGTCTGTCCTCATCCTCATCCTCATCCTCACGTCTGTCCTCTGCTTGGGCCTCCCCGCTGAGTTGGGCCCACGTGCTTGTGGTGGGCAGGAGACAGAATAGCGCAAATGGGGAAACAACCGAGAGTAATCCCAAACTCTCCATGCTTTTTACCCACATGCTTATTGAAGGGTTGTTCAGCTCTGTTCCCTGATAAGTGTCCGTCATATCTCATGTTATGTAGACATTGAGGACAAACATGTTGACTTTCCTCCATTTTACTGGGTGGCATATGGTGTATGTGATAACACTTGCCTGTAAGAGGTCAAAGTAACACAATATTAGTGCAAGAAGTCAGACAAACAGGTTTCTTTTTTATATATATAAATACAGCATTCAAATATGATACAGTATTCATATGATACAATATAATTGCAGTTGTTTACATTACAGTAGAGCCATTCTGTATTTCTCATGTTATGCTTTATATACTGGAGTGTCTCTGCAATCCTCTTGACGTCTTTGCTCCCACCACCTTTAACTTCCTTTTTACCAATTTCCACTTTGACACAAGAGAACAACAAGGTCTCGTGCCATCTCATGGCCTTCAGAGGCAACATGATCAGAGATGACATGAATAACCAACATACAATTAAAACCAGAATATTAAATAAATAGTGTGTTACTTGCCACCAGTGTATTGTCCCAACAAATATTGTTATACTACACTGCAGTGAGTTTCTCCCATCTTTAATATGTCAAAAGGGCAAAGCCAATGCTGCAGTAAGGGCAATATAAGGGACATATAAGATTTCTGTTAGTCCTACATGGCTCCTAAAATCCTCTGCAGCAGTTCTCCCATCACTGGCTGGGTCATGAGTAGCAGGGCTTGGCAGAAGGAGAGACCAGCTAACAGTATTAGTAACCTTGGGGTGGGCAGTCACAGTGGACCTCTACATCACTGTCAGGTAATTCAGTTCCCTGTATGACAGCACTGGAGGTCACCGGAGAATCTGAGTGGAGCTTATGCGTACCTACACATCCACACCCACAGACACACCCCCACACACACACACACACACACACACACACAAACGGATACACCCAAGAATCTTAAAAATATCTATCTTTACAAAAAGCCTCCACAGTGAGTTCCTCATACCTTTTTGACTGTGTGTGGGATCAGAGGACGCTTGTTCTCAGTTCACTTAAACCGTCCTGAGGACTCCAGTCCACCACCAAGCCCACAGCAATCTCCCAGGAGAGTCAGACAGACCTAGGTGAGAGGGAAACACACACACACACACCTTTTTTATGGAGCTACTGAATGCATGGAGAACCGTAAACCCCCTCTCGACCATAAATAGCCACACCATGACTCATGTTAGCACAAATAAAGGCAGTCTCGGTTCATCAGGTTCAACTCCTGCTTCAGCAGAAGCTGTAGAATGAAAAGCAAAAGAAAGCACCTATGTTTCCGTGTCCACACCACACGTGTCCATATGCTACATATATGAAAATGAGTGAGCTATATGTTATGTACGTATGTATTGGTCTATTTGTCTTATGTCATATGCACAATATCCTTTAGTGGAGCTGTTAATATCCTACACAGTAAGTCTGCATGCAGCTGTGTTTGTGTGTGTGTGTATGCGTGTGTGTGTGTGTGTGTGTATGCTCGTGTGTATATCTGTGTGTGTGTGTGTGACTCTGTATTGCGTGAGAGGAGGGCTGGACTGGGCTGTGATTGCCACACACGGAGGCAGAATTCCAGCGCTATCAGCTGGTATTCCCCACAGCAGGGCTATTTAAAGCCGACCGCCCCAGACCAGCGCACCCCATGCCTGCCAGGAAGTTGCCTTCTGACAATACAGTACCACACTGATATGAGGAAGCCATCTACACTCACTGATGACAGAGTGAGAGGGGGGAAATGATAGAGAGAGTGAGTGAAAGAGAGAGAGAGAGTGAGAGTAGGGGGTGAGAGAGGGAGAGTGGGGGGTGTGAGAGAGAGAGAGGCTTCGATGGGGTGAGCTAGAGACAGATATTGATGGTGCTTCCAAAGGCTCTTGGAGCTCTAGAGAGAGATGCAGCCACTGAAGGCTGTGGAGACAGCGGGCTGGAACTCAGCTTGATAAATCCTGAGGCTGCATGGCGCAAGGTCAAGCCTCGTGGTCCGCAGTCAGACACGGCCATAAATCACTCTGGGAGGGGGGGCCTTTTTTTGTGTGAGGGGGAACGGCTGTGGCCGTCAGAGGTCTCGCTGCAGAGAATCCAATCAGGCTGCTTTCTCAAATAGTCCTTGGCTACTTAAGTCTAACCGCATTTTTTTCGCCATTCTCATAACAACCGCTGATAATGCATTTCCCAACTGTGGCGTGCCGGGCGTGTTATCGGCCTCTCCTCAAGACCACACCTGCGCAAATGACCTGTCTAGAGTGGAGAGACAGCGCTCCCTGTTCTGATTCCACTGATTATCAGGTGTGCTGATATGAGCATGGAGCCAAGAGCCCCGCTGAGTACAGGAAGGGGGGGAGGGGGAGGGGGGGGGGGTGAGACTCAGGCTTCGTCCTCAAAAGAGTTGAAGAGACGTATATTTCAAACTAATCCATTAGAGGTGACCCGGAGGCTAAGGGGACAGGCACACTGTGTCCCTCTCATACAGTTGGACTTCATTTGACTGATGCAGTTCTGTTAATTTCCACCAGAATAAAGGACACAGCAATATCACACGGTCCTCTGAGCAGTTGGGGGAGTTTTCTCATTAGTGAAACATTAATACATATTATTTCACTGGCTTGAGTGAATGAATAACCACTCCGAGTTGAACTCAGGGTCACTTGGCTTTGACCCCCCCATGACCACGTTCACAGCTATCCAGGAGGCAATACTCTCAATTGCACGTGTCAGCCTACAGTATAACAGACAGCTGAAATGCGTGGATAGCAACCTGTCAGTCCGGCTCAGCTAGTCGGGGTCATCTAGGTTGTGTTCAGTATTCTTCTACATGCAGGCTACAGATAAGGGGGACGTGTTTACAGGCATTAGAGGCAGTATCTACAGGGAGCTACTAGACTGTGACATGTGGCAGCTGACATTTGGCTCTGGATATTTCCTCGGTAGAGGAAGTTTGTTTTAAGCTGTTGCGGCTCACTCGATTAATTTTTAAATGACGAACGACGGCCGGGAAACAGTTGGATGGTTTAGGGTTGATGTGGGGGTCAGAAATCCCAGTGCTGTAAAAAAAAACAACAACACCGAACAACAACTATATGTCTAAAAGTCATTCCAGGGGAAAATAACAGAACTGATGGAAAGTAGAAAAAGAAATGGAGGATGTAAATTGTATATTTACAAAACCATTTACACATGGCTACAGTACATTGTCATGGCTCTCTTTTTTTCAAATATGATAAATGTGCCACTGCTATAACTCAAGAGGACATTTTGAAGTCTGGTACCTCTTTCACTTTCAGTGAAGAAGAATAACACCCTCCCCTTGTATGTGACTATGTGTCCACCCTCCCTGACACAGGCAGGCATGCGCCTTGTGACCCTGTTTCTGCGGTGCTTGCTAAATCGCCGTGTTGTGTCCCGTCCCGGCGTCTGTCTCGTGAGGCCAGCGGCTGCTGCCCTGGCCACATGATGACAGGAATTCCTCGCTGCTTTGGCCCTGATGTAATCCCTAATACTGGCAAGGCAGGAAGTCCAGGCAGGGACACAGCGTGCCTTTTTGGCGGCCGGCGAGCAGCGCGCCGCGCTGCGCCACGCCACGCGAACGAACGCACACCGCCTCCCCAACCTCTGACACACTTCAGCACCATGGGAGCAGATGTAAGACTTGACCACAAGACAGACACACACACAGACGCATGCACACACTCACACACGCACACACACAGACACACACACACACACACACACACACAGTTTTGTGTGTGATGGAATATGACTGTTTTGACGACCTCAACTGATACCAGCACAGATTAAGTGAAACTAACTAGGGGACGAAAGAGTGCAGAAAAGTACCAAACTGTGCAGAGAACAGGGAAAAACCCACGACATAGTTGTCTCTCAGAGCTTTTGCTTTCCTTTCATGTAGCTACAGTGACAGTGCTGTTTTATCCTCAGCTTCCTTTGAAACGTATATTTCCACGCCGAGCCCCCGCATGATTTCTGCAATGACTTAGTCTCTTCTGAACCTCCTCAGCATGCTTCTAAGATCATGTCTAACTATAGATAGTGCGTTGAGTTGGTCTGCGTAGTCACTCAACAAGTAAAACGCACACACACACACACATGCGTAGATCTCACTGGTATGGCCCCTGCACAAACAAAAACTGACAAAACGACAGTACAGAGTAAATCCCACCTTTTTGTGTTACCTTAAGAGGAAACAAAGAAATAAGACCACTGACCTCTTCTTGTCTGAGAATTTTTCATCTCTCACTCTCTCCTTGTCCTTCCCTCTCTCTCCCATCTCTCTCTCTCTCCCTCTCTCTCTCTCTTTCTCTTACTGTTGTGACTCTGTCCATTGTACAGCAGGCATGCCTTGCTCCCATACCCAAGTATTAATCATCTTAAAGGGAAAGTACCAGAAACCTGCTTGAAATAGTTTCCCACACAAACGTCTGTACCATGCCCGAACACCAAAGCTAGACGTCAGAGCTCCAGGGCTAGTCTTGTCTTGTTTGGGGACGGTATGGCATTTAAACTTGATTTGGGTCAACATATGGATTAGTTAGTAAACAATAGAAGTAAATTGATAAGAGAGGCTATCATGGAAGTACATTTACGAGAGGCTATCATTCATGACTAAATTGTTATTCAGATCATCAATGCAGTTGTGCTGCAGTGCGGTGATGAGGTGACGGTGAAGCAATACACGGTATTTCTCGCCAAGGAATTACAAGCGCTTTCCAAAGAAGAGACATTACACAGCATTTCTCTCGAAGGAATTGCAAGCGTTTTCCAAAGAAGCTGAGTGACCGATTTTTAGTTTCACTAAAGTGAGACTCGGCATTAAAAAAGAAAGCCAGACTCTGTATATTTGAGCTATCTCTTAGGAAGCAAAGTGCAAACATTGCGCTCCTTGACAATATCAGTTTACTTTGGTGCCTCCTGATCAATGCCTGTGCTATTTGTAGAGCAGGCTCACATTAATAATTCAGTAGCCCCCCGTTTGACCAATGAAACACACCGGTGGCTGTCAACGTCTGGTCAGCAGGCAAGGCGTAAGAGCCACAAAACACAAAACACTATATGCCACACTCTGCCGATTCTGAGATATGTTTTGAAAGGAACTTCTTTTGGTGCTATCCTATAAATGATGGTGTCTGGTCATCTGAAGGACAGATACGCATCCCTGTTGCTACTCCTAGCTGCCCAGGCTATGCATCTGATCTGGGATGGAACGGCCCATGAAATCGCTAACTATTATGCCTAAAGATGTCAGCATGCTGTCAAGCCTCTATCAGTTTATCAAGTGGACTGTGTGGGGGGTGGGGGGGTGGGGGGGCTTTGGTAGGGTTTTTGTTTGGCATGCTTATTAGGTAGTGAGCACAAAAGATTGGACTAAGAGTCAATTATAGTGCTTTAAAGCAACACTGTGCGGTTCTTCTACCATATAACAGCATTTTAAAAATCATTGTGAACCCACTCTGATTACAGTAAGGAGAATGGAGTTTCTGATATTGCTATTGCGCACCTGGAATGCTTATTACACTAAGTAGTATGAGCCTTCTCTTTGGTTTTGGATCAATTGAGTAGCCTCCTTAACGCAACATGGGTACCCAGCAGTAGAAAATTCACATACAGGGGAATTCCCACATTGTGTTACTTTTAGGATGTTGTCTGACAGAGTTAAGTATAAATGTGTATAAATGTGTCTAAATGTGTCTAAGAGTCACATATTGTGCTCGCATTCGGATTCAAATGTGTGGCATTTGAAATCAGCAAAGCTGGACCATATGAAATTACTCACCTGATTGTGGTCAGTGGCTCCATGGTCCCTCTATGATCAAAGCATTACTTGCAAGAGATTTAGGATGGGGGGAGGGGGGGAGACTTGGAGTACAGGAAGAACTTCCACCAGCCCTGCACGATCAAAGACACAAAAGACACACATTGGACTGGTGTCCAGACCTTGTGTGTGTTTGGACATAGCATAGATTGTGAGTCAGACAGACACTGACGTCCTCCTCTAGAGCTTCCAGTAAATCACACAGATTTCCCTCTTTGTTGCTAGAGTAGGTGTTGTTTGCTCTCGGAAAGGGGATGTGTATGTCAGAGGTGGCGGTCTCCATGCAACCCTACTCTACCCCCCACCGCCAGCCCCACACACACACACACACACACACACACACACACACACACACACACACACACACACACACACACACACACACACACACACACACACACACGTAACATGTCAATAATGTCTGTGAGGGCAAAAAAATAGCCTAAGGGGCTTATTCCTGACGTAGAGGCGAAAAGAATGTCAGGCTCTTGAGCTAAGCGATGGTCCTCAGTTAATGAGTCAAATGTGTGCGCCCAGGAGTGAGGAGTGAGCAAACACAAACACACACACACACACACACACACACACACACACGGCTCACCCTCTCTGTTTCTCGGTATACACCTCCACTATACTGACCACTCAAAGTTGTCCTGGCCGTGCATGACCACACAATTGTCAATAAGGACAATGACTGCAGTAAAGACAATAACGTCTATAATTGTCTATAAGGCAAACTTGTTGCAGTTCAATCTGAATGTTTTGTTTCGAGGAGGTGACAGTTATAGTTAACTGAACAATGTGACAGAATAAAAAGAAAAGCCTAAAAATGCAGAATAGAACAATGAACTATTACAAACCACAGACACAAAATGTCACAGAGAGAAGGTAAGAAGTAGAGAAAGGTACACGGAGACGGAGAGGAAGGTCCAGGGAACGGGTGCTCCACCTTAAAGAGTGACGACAGAGCACCGGCACCCGGCAGCGGCCGGCCGAACTTGGCTCTTACCGGCAGAGATGAGCCTCTGGGCTCTCTGGGTCGGTACCTGGTCCAGTTCTCTTCTGTCCACCTCACTAGGTCGCTCTCTGTGTCCCTCAGTGTTGTGCCTGCTGTCTGAGGGAGGGGGCCAGTGAGAGGCACCCAGCTGTCCAGGCGGGTGACCACAAGCCTCGCACACTCTCTCCAGGCAAGCCGGTACAAGTCAAGACATGTTCCAGCACAGCTCAGCGCCATCAGCCTGAGCCTGCTCTCAGCCAAGCAGCCACTCAGGGAGGGGTGGAGCACAGAGAGAGAGAGAGAGAGAGAGAGAGAGAGAGAGAGAGAGAGAAGGAGGAGACAAGACAAGAAGTTGTTAGACAAACAGTTTTTTGAATGATTGGGGTTTGTTTTTTCTCTACTGTACAGGGTTTCATTAACCTTCTGTATACATTTGTGATAAGGAAAGGAGGAAGTTACTGAAGTTGCTTCAGGTTTTTAAAAGTGCTTATATTCAATATTCAATCAACGCATTACAAATTAATATAATTCAGCAATCATCTAGTCTATAACTACGAAATGTGTAATTATAAAGCACCAGCAATGAATTAAAACTTCAACACTTCAAAAGTTCAGACACTTCCTGAAAAACAGAGAACAAAAAAATAAGCTTCAACTAATTCTAACTGGTAAGTCTATCAAGATCTCGATGTCTCTATACACTTACTCAGCTGCTGGCAATAATGTTTTTAATTTAAGCCCCTGGAACTGTTAAAAAAAGGGACAGTTACTGTGTTATCCCATAGGCTATGCTAACCACTAGCAATTTTCCCCTGGGGACTTTCCTGGAGGATATTGAAAACAGCTCCCCCTGGTGGCTGACCTCTCTGAGTACTGATTAGACAGGACCTCAATGCAGTAATCCAACACCAGGATGGTAGCGCAGTTGAGGTTTTCACATCCCTTTTTCACACAAACCTAACACCTTTGATAACCTGCATAATGGTTGGCATTCTGACAATAGCCATGTTACTTTGCTGTCTCTACAGTGACATGAGTCTAAAATGTGATGATTTATTCATTTGTTTGACAGAGGTCACAGCATACATTAAAGGCACCACCTGAAATTGTCAAACTCATTTAACTACATTGTGAGACTGCATTTACTTGCTTTAAACACTAATACCAAAAAGGGAGAATTGGCCTGCTCGGCTCAGATCAAATATTGATACTGCGTCCATGAGAACATACTAAATGTTTAATCACCTTTGCGCTGGCCTATAGGATGTTTTCCTAAGGAGACAGGAGGTGTCTCTGGTAGTCTGAATGATTGGCTTCGGTTTCACACCATATCTTCACTTGCTATCCTTCAGAGAAAGAACTGTGGCCATGAATCATCCAAACATTTTCTTTGAAAGGTTGTTGTTTTTTTATACACATATTAAATAGTTATGATTCCAACATAAATGATAAAAAGGTCAGCGTCTGATGATTAATTTGTTGATGTTGTAACAAGATTTTTCAGACATCACCACATCACACTCATGCACACAAAGTCGATGTTTCAAAATATTTCTATATTTCTATCTATGTACTATGTTGTTATATTATTTCATTACCTACATCAAATAAACTCTTTACTACTTTACGGAAAAATCTAATTTACAGTAAAATTAATTATTTCAAATATTTTAACGACAATATTTCTGTCCGTCCTTACATTCACGGTGCATCTAACATGACATTCCAGCTGTACGTACATATATACCCACCAAGTGAAGCATAGCTGAAGCTCAGGGTTATGTGAGTTCATTAGTGCAGTAGTGTTAGTTCATCACTAGGCAGACTTGCAACTCAAGGTGCAGCAGCATAGCTCAGCAGAAGTGCAGAAGAGAGAGAGAGAGAGAGAGAGAGAGAGAGAGAAGGAGAGAGGGAGAAGGAGAGAGAGAGAGAGAGGGAGAAGGAGAGAGAGAAGGAGGCTCTTCAGTACTGCAGTGTGCTACTACTCTATGGGACTGTACCTGAGCAGCATTGCACCACCACACCACTCAGGAACTGATGACCTTATCAATAAAAAAGCAAAGTCACAAAAGGCGCCACAGCGCAAGATGAAATCACTGGAAATAACTGATGGCGGCATACATAGGAAGTGAAGTGAGAGCAGATAGCAAGAAGTAAAAGGCAGTGAGAAAACACGACAGGAAAAGAGAAGGAGAGGAGAAGACAGGAACAAAATGAATGAAGCAGGACATAATGAATGCTTCACAGGACAGAGAGAAAAGAGAGTGAGTGAGTGTGTGTGTGAGAGAGAGAGAGAGAGAGAGAAGGAAAGCTATAAATTGCTCTACTGCAACCTACCCAAGCACTATACATCTTCCCCCGTGTGGAGGGAACTCAAATACTGCAGTGTCCACTGGTTAGCGGGAGTCAGCACACTTCTCTCTGACTGACCTACTATCTGCAAGATTGGAGCGTTATTTCACCTGAGTCATCAGAACAGAGCAGCCCACTTTTCTTCTCAAGGCTAAAAATACATTAATATCATACTTAGCGGCACTTTAGTGTAATTCTGACCAGGAAAACGGAATCGCCTCAGTCGGCCCGTCGTCTAAAAAGCGCACACCTTTTTTTGAGCTAATTCCTCATTTTTTAACACCGCTCTTTAGTCTCACTGCTGGCCTGTACAGGCAGAAGCTTGCATGTGCTGCGCCATTCTCGGTTAAATAAGCCAGTACGTGTCCCCTCCCCCCCTCCTACCCTCCTCCTCCTCTCCTCCTCTCCTCTTGCTCCTCTCCCCCAGCCGCACGCAGAAATGCTCACAGAGGAATCTGGCCATGGCCATTTATCCAGAAGGGTAAAAAAGTCAATGGGGGGGGGACATGTGAGGAATCCTTACTCCAGCAAGTTCAAAGCTTGCTGCATTGATTACATCATCGGATCTGGAACACAGGAACGGGACAATGCACCATTAGGGGAACGAGTGCGAGAGAGAGAGAGAGGGAGAGAGAGAGAGAGAGAGAGAGAGAGGAGGAGAAAGAGAGAGGAAGAGAGAGAGAGAGGAAGAGTGAGGGAGATATATAGAGAGAAAGAGAGAGAGACGGTATGTGAACACAGAGGGCAGAGAGAGAGAGAGAGAGAGAGAGAGAGAGAGAGAGAGAGAGAGAGACTTCCAGCAGCAGCAGCAGCAGCAGCAGCAGTTGCAGCAGCAGCAGCAGAGCCCAGGGCAGGAACAGCGGGCTGGCTGGCTGACTGGCTGGCTGACTAGCTGGCTGGCTGCCTCCTCTCCCATCACCCTCGTTGGCTGCACGTGACTACGGCTGCCTGCCACGCTAGCCTCGCCACTGCAGGAACTGTGCTGCAGGACACTGCAGCAGGGGCTGCTGCTGCTCCTACTGATGCTCACACTCTGACGACGGAGCACGCACCAGCTCCCTGCTCCACTTACCCAGCCGACAACCCCTCCACGAGGATAGAGAGAGAGAGAGAAAGAGAAGGGAAGAGAGAGAGGAGAGAGAGAGGGAGTGAGAGAGAGGAGAGAGATGGAGGAGAGAGAGGAGAGAGAGGAGAGAGGGGGGGGGAGAGAAGAGAAGGGGGGAGGAAGAGAGAGAGAGGAGAGAGAAGGAGAGGGGGAGGAAGTGAGAGAGAGAGAGAGAGAGAGAGAAAGAGAGAGAGGGTACGGGCCAGGAGAGGAGGGCCATGTGAGGCTCAGTTAGAATTATAATATCCCGATTTGTACAGTGACTTGATGAGAGAGGAATTTTGAGGATGAAATGCACAGAGTTGGTACAGGGAGCACAATGCAGGGGCTAATCGTCTCTGGAGGAATGTGGAGAGAGAGAGAGAGAGAGAGAGAGAGAGAGAGAGAGAGAGAGAGAGAGAGAGATGAGGAGAAGAAGAGAAGGAAGAGATGAAAGAGAGAGATGGGGAGGTATAAAAAGAGGAGGGGGAGGGGCTGAAATGGAGAACGAGGGGAGGTCTAGGGGGAGGGGATTGCATTGCAAGCTTGCAAGGAACATCAGGTGAGTGCGGCGCGCTCTCTCTCGCTCTCTCTCTCTCTCTCCCCCTCTCTTTCACTCTCTCTTTCACTCTCTCCCTCTTTTTTTGGCCGTGCAGCACTCTCCCTCCAGGAGCCAGTGAGAACTGCAGCTTCTCTTAATGATGTCAGGCTAAGATTCTGGCAATGATGGAGATCATCTCTCACCGCCAGCCAGTGCGCACTTCTAATCCTGCATGATTATAAGTGAGGACTGGAGGCGATTTTCCTAGTTTTTCTCTCTCTTCCTCCCTCTCTCTCTCTCTTCCTCCTCTCTCTCTCTCTCTTTCTCTCTCTTCTCATCAAGGTGCATTGGATGCAGAGCGGCATTCGTAAGGATCCTGAGATGACCTCACAGCGAACACATCACCTTCAGTTCTGCCCTAACTTCATAATTAGTGAACAAGCCCTGAATCCCATGCAGGAATCATCTCATTAAAAAAAAAAGTTTTCTTATTTTCCCCTCGAAATCTTCAATGCGCACAATCAAACAAACATATATATATACACAGTACGTACATTTACACGAATATACACAGATCTGTATACGTGGACGGCCATTCACTAGCCCACTGCCATTCACAAGGTGCCTGGTCGGGGCGATCAGTTTTTACCGCGTCAGCATATTACTCAGTAGTAGTAGCCTGTCGAAGGTCCCTGCGTGGAGCGGGACGTGCGGGGGGAAGGGCCAAGGAGTGGACGACCCCACAGGGAAAGATGGAGGCTGCAGAGACTGCATGCAGATGCAGATGCAAGTGCCAGTGCAGCATGTTTTAACAGGCTTGTGGGTGATGAGCAAGCAGCCTTATGAGATGAGGGGGAGAGGAGGAGAGAGGAGACCCACGGCAAGTCCTGCAGTGCAAAGTGAGTTATGAGCCTCATGGTGCCTCCTCCCCCCCTACACACACACTCTCTCTCATAGAGAATACACACACACACACGCACGCATACACACACACACACACACACACACAGATAATACACATACACACACGCACACACATACACAGAATACACACACACACACACACACACACACACACACATACATACATACACACATACACACAGAATACGCACACACACACACACACACACACACACACACACACACACACACACACACACACACGCATATACACACACGCATACACACAAACACACACCACACACCACACACACAGAACACAAGCTCTTTTATGAACACTGACAAACACTCACACAGCCGTGAACACACTCAACACATTAAAGCAGTTCTGCACACACTCAAACTCCCACACACAGACACATATACACACAGAATACACACACACAGAATACACACACACACACACACACACACACACACACACACACAAACACACACACACACACACAGATGCAGCACAGTAGGCTTGGACCCTTTTAGCCAGGCTTCCGGAGGACTGCAACGTCCCAACAAGAGAGTGAAAGAATCCCTGTCCTGACTAACACCCCCCTCCTTCTCCATGTAAGATTTTACCTGCAGCTCTTAGCCCCCCCCACACTCTCTCTTTCTCTCTCTCTCTCTCTCTCTCTCTCATTCTCTTCCTCTATCTCCCCCCTTTAACTCGCTAGTTTTTGCTCATCTCTGCCATCGTTAAGCACCCCCTCCCCCCATCCACTCCCCCCTCCTTCTCTCCCTTCCTCCTTCCCTCCCTCCCTCCATCCCTCCCTCCCCACACCTGGTGTTGGCCAGTTCACAATTCTCTCCACTCGCTCCACTCCTCTCCTCTGCTGCCTAATCCAGACCTGCACTCTGTCACAATCTTCTGTTGTGTGGCGAGGCTGTGGCCAGCCTGTGGTTGACACGCAGCGAGCTGACTCCAGCAGCCGGCGTCCGGCGCCTGCGTCTCTCTCGTCCGTCCCGTGCTGTCCCCAGGCCGCCCCCCTGCCCCCCCGCCCCCCCCCCCCCCCCCCCCCATAACGCCGAGTGCTCACTTTCGTCCCGGCTGCTGTGCTACTGCTACGGCTACTGCTGCAAAACTCTTTAACTCTTTCCTAGCTAAACACTCACTGCAGCTGAGACACATTGCAGAGAACTTACAGGACTTTTCTTCCAAGGCGCACAGACAGAGACAATCAGTGCACTACACACACACACACACACACACACACACATACACACGCACTTGCTAAGTCAGACACACACACACACACACACACACACACACACACACAGCGGCTGAAAGAGATGATGAAAGTAGAGCAAAGTCAAGGAGACGGCGCGGAAAGCGAAGCGGTCGCTGAGTTGCAGCGTCAACTATGTTTTATTTATGTCTGCAGGCACTATCAGTGCACCCCCCCCCCCATCCAGCAACACTGCTTCCCCCTCACCACTGATGCATTGTCCTGCACCCATTCTGAGGCTGCGTGTCCTAACTAACTGTCCTAACACACACACATCCCGTCACTTCAAAATCACACCATGTGTGTTCAGGACAGCACACACACACACACACACGCACACATGCAGAGATACGGAGAGAAAGCAAACTAGCTGGTGCAACAAGAACGTGACATAACCCCTAGACGACCGCCAACTCCTGCACTACACCGGGATCTAGGCTGGCGCCAGCAGACAGCCAGCACTGGGCCGGACCTGGCCCGGGGTCTCACCGGACCCGCACAGGATGCGGCCCAGAACCCCTTACTAGACTCCACTGCTACACTTCCCAATTCTCCTTTAAGAGTAATCTGCAGTCAAAGACAGGGAGTGAGTGAGAGAGAGAGAGAGTGCGTGTGTGAGAGAGAAAGAGAGAGAGAGAGAGAGAGAGAGAGAGAGAGAGAGAGAGAGATAGAGAAAGAGAGGTGTGATATTTCTTCTTTCTCCATGCATCCGAGGATGAATAATGTGCGTAATCCCACCGGACGCCTAGCTGAAGCGGTCTGAAAACAGCGGCAGCCCCTCACAGTGAAACCAGGAAGGACCATAAAAAGAGGGGAGCCAAAAGTTGTGCAGCAGCAGCAGCAGCAGCAGAAGAGACGGTACCCAACGGAGAGAGAGAGGACAGAGGAAAGTTGCGCATACTCACTCTGAACCGGCCGCTGTTCCCCCGCCGCGGGAAGGATGGAAGGAAGGAGGGATGAGGGTGGAGGGAGAGAGTGAGAGAGAGTGAGTGAGAGAGAGAGAGAGGACGGCGTGAGCTCGGCGAGCGGGCAAAGTTGACTGCAGCACTGCCTCCCGAAAACAGAATGACATTGTTCACGCTCGCACTCCTGCTCAGACCCTCTCTCTTCCTCTTTCGCTCCCGCTCTGTCCCTTTCCATCTTCTGCCGGCTCTTAGCCCCATCTCTCTTGCTCTCTCACTCACTCACTCTCTGCTGTGTCTTCCCATCTCTGCCTCTCTCCCTTACATTCTCCCCCTCCATCCCCTCTCTCTCCCTCTCTCTCTCTCTCTCTCTCTCTCTCTCTCTCTCTCTCTATCTCCCTCTCTCTCTGGCTCAGTCTCTCTCTCTCTCTCCATCTCTCATGCCCCTCTCTCTCTCTCACACACACACTCTTCCCTCCCTCTCCCTCTCTCCATCTCTACCCCTCTCTCTCCCTCTCCCTCTCTCTCTCTCTCCCCCTCCTCCCTGCACTCACACTGGCAGCACAAACTGCACAGCTCAGCAGTGTTCCCCGTCTGCCGCAGCAGCTCCTGCATGAGCTCTGCGTATCTGAGAACGCCGTGACTTTTAAAGGGGAACGCAACCTCAAGGGTCAGTATGCACCTCCTCACCCACACACACACTTACACACACACTGTCACACACACACACACACACACACACACAAAAGGTTCCCCTCCTTACACTTTCCTCAACGCAGCAGCTGGGTGCGATGCTCCTCACAAGAGGGACAACCCCCCTCCTCACCCCACACACAACCCCCGCCACACACACACACACACACACACACACACACACACACACACACGCACACACACTACCATGTCCCCTTAATTCAGCAACATAGAGTGGGACCCTTTGAAAGCCTAAGTGTGGTGCACTGGGTGCAGGTGACATCCATCAGCCAAGACAGCATTGTCCCACATTCTGAAATGAGGCTAGGTTAAGCTAAGCTAAAAGCGCTTCTTTTGGGGGGGCTATTTCAAACTACTTGAAGGCTCTGCGCCTACGAAAAAAGAAGCCAAGAGACTAAGCAGTGGTTTGACAATTCATTGAGATTATCATCATGATATGAATGTTTCACACGGAAGAATGGCTGTTTAAGGAGATTTCAGGGGGCGTATTGTAATGTGGGCCGCTTTGAATTTCTTTTTTCTTTGACAGAAACTCTATACTTTCTTTTGCCTGCATCTTAAGAAACCGGATCTGGGGGCGGTTTGGGACGTATCGACGCTTCCATTACAATCTGCAGGTCAACTGTCTGTGAACAACACCGATCCATTACCGCTGACGCGTCACACAATATCTGACTGGGGGGGGGGGGGGGGGAACGCACAGCACATTTTACCATCCTGTGCAGCAGTCATTGTTACGCAAGAGACACCTTATTCACAGATTTCTCCGTCTTCTGATTTGCAAATGCAGCGAATGCAGAATAGCACATGTTCAAAAATGTAAAGCGGTTTGGTGAATGAGAGAAGAGGGGGCTGTTCGCCAGCATCTTGAGCATGCAGCACAGTCAGTGCATCTTAATTGCACCACTTTCACGTCAGCAATGTGGTGGCTGCCCCTCTGCAGCTACACAGTGGCTTCTCTCTTTCTTTCTCTCTCTCTCTCTCTCTCTCTCTCTCTCTCTCTCTCTCTCTCTCTCTCTCTCTCTCTCTTTCGCTGCAGCAACTTGCATGGCTTCCTATAGCTCTTCCTGGCCCTTTGCTGGTGGTCTTGATGCATATCCTTGGGCATGCCCTTGAATAAAACTCATTTTCAAAGTGAGTTAGATCGTTTACCTCCTACAGGAATCCGCTCCCAGACTCCAGTCATAAAGAACATATCTTATAATTGTAGGTTGGGAGGTGTGTGACAGCATGGTTAAAAGCTGCTTAAAGGGTCTAAGTGTTTCAGTTTAGCTGCCACTGTCATTCAAACTGTATAGCCTAATGGTGCCTTGTAGCCTTGCAGTGGTGTCTAGCTAATTGCAGTGACCTATGAGATGATTATGTATGTCTTGATGTCTGCTTGTTCGTAAGCTGTAGCTTTACAGCATTTTCTTTTGTCGGTGCCCTTCGTGACTGTGTGTGCAACCATAAGTTACATGTCAAAGTCATCAAAAATACCCCGCTTTAGGCAAACTGGAGGATGAACAAAATAAATGCACGTTTTCCCACCGTTGACCTCGCCACACTTCGCTACGCCATGCATCTCCATTGAGAACTGCTGCATTCGCCTGGTCATCCGTGTCCTGTGCTGACTTTGACATGGATGAAAAAAAAAAAAAAAAAAAGCCCTTCACAAGCAGTTTCCCCTGCATGGAGGTGCATTTCGGTAATGGCATCTCCGTTGTTAAATAAAACATAGGGGAGGGCCCCCTTGCAAGAGGCCTATCCTATTACTGCTTGCTTCACCTGGCGCTCGGTGTTGCAGTTGTCTGAGACAGTGCCTGCAGCACCGGTGCACCGGCAGGCTCCGGGATACGTCACTAGTTCCTGTTCCTGTTCCTGTCACTCCAGCTTCGCAGCAGTGCGCCACAATCTGGGCCAAAACCGCGTGGGAGAAGTAATCAAGCAAGCAAATTGTTTTGGCTATTGTTCATTTGGAGGTCATCAAGACATTTTTTAGGTAAATTGGACGTGGAGATTGTGGAAATGTTATGGATTTTTATGCATTGTATTTCAACGGGACATTAGCGCTGAAATTACACCACAGCAAATTCAATGATTCAGTGTGTGTGTGTGAGTAAGAGAGAGAGTATGTCTGTGCATGTGTGTGTGTGTGTGTGTGTGTGTGTGCATGCGCGTGTTTGCCTGTGTGTCTGTGTACAATATGCGTTATTATGTACAGCACACAGCACACAACAGCAGATGCAGATCGGAGCACTCACTCCCTGTGAGATTATCCCGCTAGTCCATTGATCAAGTCGGGGAAAGATAATAGATGCATTGATTTCTGTCGCCAGCAGATTGCGCACACTTTAATTATTGGCCCGAGTCGGCTCTTCATGTGTGTGGTCAGTTGGGCTTCAACAGCTCTGGAAAACCCACGCCTCTCATCTGACATATCCAGCTGGCCACCTGGACAAACCTTAAACCCTGGACCTCCTCAAGGACCTGGTCTGCAGCCTGCGCTAGCTTGGCCTTTCACCGACAGATGAGAGAGATTTTTTTGGGGGGGGGGTATAGAAAAGGTGGGGTGGGGGGGACTGTTATTGATGGAGGTATGAATTTGACGGGGAATGGAGGTAGGCAGGGAGTGCGTTAGTGCATTAATTCTGGGAGCCGGCTCCTCATGGATGACCTCATTCTCTGATGCTGGGCAGATTTCTCCCATGCAGCGCTGGCACTGCTGCAGTCGATCAGAGTCGAGCGCCAAGCCAACGTCGCTCGCTCGCACGCGGCAGCGAAAAGTTTGTAAATACTGGCATAAAAATGAAAGGAGTTCAGTTCATTCGGCATCTCTTGGCGCGATGCTCCTTACAAGGATACTTAAAATGACAAACACATTTAAATGTTGAATTAAGACACCTTGCATTTCAGTTGAGCTTCTTTTTTACTCATTTTCTTTCCTTTCCTTTCATTTTCTTTTCTTTGATTAACTCTGATAAATGAGAGACCAGTGTAGACAACATTAAGATTTATGTTGCTGTTCAATGCACATATTAATCAGGCTGGGAATGAGTCAGTGAATAAATTAATGGCAATGACATTATTTTGTATATGTCTTAATTCTTTATGTCTCTCTGTGTGTGTGTGTGAGTGTGAGTGTGCATGCACATGTGTGCGTGTGTGTGTGTGTGTGTGTGTGTGTGTGTGTGTGTGTGTGTGTGTGTGTGTGTGTGTGAGTGTGTGTGAGTGTGTGTGCCTGTGAGTGTGATGCACGTGTGTGTGTGTGTGTGTGTGTGTGTGTGTGTGTGTGTGTGTGTGAGAGAGAGAGAGTGTGTGTATGTGTGTGTTTTGCAACAGCCTCTGCACTGGCAGCTCTCTTCCGAGTTTAGCGCTGCCCGTTTTGAAGGAGGCTGTGTGTTTGGGGGCTCGTCCCGGTGTCAGAGCCATGTGCCGGGGTGAGAAACGGCTCCCTCTGCCTCCGCCTCTGCCTCTGCCTCCACCAGCATTAAGCAGATTTCTGGAGCAGCCTCGTGACGGATGGCCCGCCCGTGGAGTGGCTGCACTTATGTGACTGCCTGCTTTATGCCAGAAAATTAGTTCTGACCCCCCTTAGCTGTCAAAAGCTATGCGCGCACATTTATTTCAACGGTCTGGGTTTAGTGTAATGAGCTAGTCTGTGATATAGGCTCTCACACTGAGGATTGGGCTGTGATTTACCATTGGATTTTTTCCCTAATGAAATGGTCTTCTATGTCAGTGTCAATGTTTCGTAGAAGGTGTTGCCAAACTTATCTGCCTCGAGATATTGTCCATGATAAATAAAATGTAGTTCATGTCAGACTTAGGGTGCCCAGTGGTACCCCTTTTCCCAAATTACCTGGACACGTGAGTGGGAGAGTGAAACCCTTAAGAGGCCAAGAGAAACTAAATGAGAAGCCAGCTTCATTCATCATAAGCACGGGGAGGAGAGAACACCATAACTCACCTCAACCTGCTCTCTTCCGGCGTTGTCATTTGAACAAAAACTAAAATGATGACTGGATCATTTTCCCCTTAATTGTACTCCGAGGCCTGGGAGAGAGAGAGAGAGTTGTAACTTTAACATGTCCCTATATGCGGTTGCACCATATGAGACATTCAATCCCACATTTTACATATTTTCTTTCCTGGCAAGAGATGCTCTTGAAATGCATGTTTGTCATGAATTCATTTTTGTAAGAGTACAATTAGTAGAGTCTCATCTATCTCGAGAGATTTTTGCTGACCTGTGCTAAATGCATAGCGGGAAAAGGCACAAGAAGGCAGAGCAAATCCGCTTGTGAAATGATCGCTGTCTCATGACCTTCTTACACCCTCTACAGCACGGCAGTGGCGTAGCATGGGGACGGGGACTGGGACGACACAGAGACAGGCGTGAGGAAGAATCGCTCATTTGCGCTGACAGTTATCCTCAATTTCCGAATAAAATTAAACATTAGACAATAGAGGGCATTAGCCTCTAATTGTGTTTTTGTCCTTCTTTTGTCACACAGTGTGTTCCAGGAAATGAATTATTTCGAATCAGTTAACACGTTCAAATGGAAAAAAAAATGCTCTTTTATGTAAAGTAAAGATAAAAAAGCAAGAGATGTTATAATATGTTTATGATATTTTATATTCAGTATAAGTATATAGTTAACTTACACATAGTCTAAAGCCTATGTGTTCTGTAAAGCTTTTCCTCCTAAAACAATCATTTTCATTATTTTAGAGGGAAAACCATTAAGAAACATTCATAGACAGAGAAATGCGAAGAGCCATTGTTGAGGAACAAAAAGAGAGAGAATTACCACAAAAAAAAAAAACAGAAATCTGTAGGGCGAGTGGAAGTAAAAGGGGTTTTGGAAGACACAGCTTTGACCTCTATTAAATTGGCTGATTCTCCCGGGCTCGGCGCTGATGCAGTGCTGTGTGGATGAGTTCAGCCACGAGAACAGATAGGGCAAGTGCGACACTTAGCGCATTACAATTATGCACAGTCAATCCTTTAAGACCTCATCCATCTAGTGACTTAGTCGAAAGATTCTACCCACAGATACTGTGTGTGATATCACAACGTTCATTTGTATGCTTTTATAGAGCAATTTAAAGCAGCCGAGTGTGCTGTGTCTCATACTGCCCCTTTTTTTCCCCTTTCCCTTCCTAGGTCCCAAAATACACATTTCGCTGGTAAGGAACCTCAGGAAAAGATCTGCTGCTTTGCGGAACACATCAAGGGAGAACATTTTGCAGTGCAACACTTAAAGGGACAGTGCACTATTGCCTGACGTGACCCAAGAGCAGTGCACGGGAATAATTGTGTCAAAATGAATTACTGTGCTAAGAATAGAATAAGGTCACACATGTTCCTTCAAAGAAATGTAAGCAGCATATTTTCATGCATATCTGATCTTTTTCCTGGCCCTCTCTTGATAATTATCCCAGCATATGCTCACCTATGATTTAGAGAGCCCATTTGAAACACAAAATGCACTTTGGCTGGATAAAGAGCAAGCCCATAAGGAAACATGAAGTGCAATTGAGTCAAAACAAGTTAAAGTGATTTTTAAAATATAATTCTTATGATCTAAACATATAGCTTTTTAACATACAGAAATTAAATATACTTGTCCTTTGTGTATGTAACAACATACCTCCGAATTACCAATCTACAGACTACCATTCTAAATGTTTTCATTCAATAAGGTTTGCCATCTGTCCACTTAGCATAAAAACTAAAAATTCTAAATTGGCATCATCATCATCATCATCATCATATAAAATTGGTTTGGTGTCATCAATCATAATGAACTGGTTTATTATGAGTGCATAACAAGCTGAACACATAACAGCATTTTGGGAAATTCGTGGTCTGAGTCTTGGACATCCTCTACATATCATGATATAA
Source organism: Sardina pilchardus (assembly GCF_963854185.1). Classification (NCBI taxonomy): domain Eukaryota; kingdom Metazoa; phylum Chordata; class Actinopteri; order Clupeiformes; family Clupeidae; genus Sardina; species Sardina pilchardus. The sequence continues at coordinate 27,215,854 of NC_085000.1, read as the reverse complement.
ATATTGAACCTTCACAGTGAAGAAAATTGTTGTGAAATTCTGAACTTATTTCCTACAGGGCATGCTGTCAAGCGCAGGTTTCATTTCTGCCAGTGCCGACATAAAACTGAAATGACTAGAGGAGGAGATACAATTTCAGTCACACACAATCAGCACAATCGGCCTGGTTTTGCTGTCGGTGAGCCTGACTGTGGGGTGATGAACCGGTTTGGCTTGTTGCAGTGACACTATCATTCAACATCACCCCTGAAATCTATGGCGCTGTTTAGCACATTGCACACAATAACCACTGTCATCTGGAGATATGTGTGGATCTCTGGCCAGAGTTCAGCAACATTACTTGACACTGCCACAAGAGGAATGGCTAAAGTATTAAACATATCAGCTCCATAATTTGAATGCTGAAGCTGCCATTTATCACCTGGTGTTATAATGAATCTGGAATGGCTTTACAGAGGTGGATGGAACCACTTCCTGTGTGTGCGTAAGCTGCTGTCAAGAAGTGCATGACAAGGGTAAACGAATGAGCACCGTCTATATGACACAGGAAGTAAACTAAAGGAAGTGACAAGGCACAAAGACATAAGACATCGCAAAACTCTCAAAAACATCCCTGCATGGCAGGAAACATAAAACATGGAAAAACTCGAAAGCACGTAAATCTGGATGTAGAGATGTATAATCGTGACAGCTGCTCATTAAGAACTCTCTCGGCCTTACAACCCGTTGTCACAAATGACACACACAGATGAACTGAAATACAAGAGTTCTTGTCAAACGTTATCGCCTTCAAACTCTTTTGTCCCCAATAAAGGTGCAGTTTGCTGCCAGAGACAGACGTTCTCATTGACCACGGTCACTGCAGTCAAGCCTGAAGTGACCGCTAATCTATAGGTGCTTTTAAGCTTCTCCACTGAGTAATCTTTTATCTTAATGTTTAATCAGTCTCAAGTGTCATCTCCTGGAGAGGTGCCAGGAAAACCTGCCCCATAGATAAACATACACTAAACATCTTACATGACCTTATTTGGTAACACCATATGCTAACAATAAAGTTCTGGCTATTTCAGCGACATCATGCATCTTTTTGACCTTTCACGGTTCCCCTTGCACACTCAGCAGGAACATGAAATCTGTCTCTGTTACTTCAAAGGCTGGGCTGTTACTGGGCTGATGTTACCAATTTAGAAATAAACAAATTTGGACCACAATAGAACTTATCCTTTTCTATTTGACTTATATTGTGATTATGTGGATATCAGCATCACTGCCGGATGCAAACCTGCTTTATGAATGGACATAGGGTATCCTAAAATGATTGCCATCTCTGCCCACAGTCGCTGTATCTGAGACTGTGCTGGAAGCCACTACATACTTTGTGTGTACTGAGAACCCTGTCTGGTCTGTAGGTATGAAAGATAAAGGACAGGAAAGGTATGTTCTGTGGGCTAGATGAATGATGAAAATGGGCTAAGTGTGAATGTGGTGAGGTCACAGAAATGCCTGTCGGGGTTTTCAGTGAGAAAACTTGCTATTCTCACGGAAGCACAGAATGGGAGAGAGAAGAGTCCTCATTAAACAAAATAAATAAATAAATGAATAAATTAATGAAAAGAAATTCATACAAAATTCATATTCATATTGCCTTTTAGGGACTTTTTTTTTTTTTTTGCTAATTCAAATGCTGCCTTCAGTAACACGCGTTATGCACCGCGTTAAAGCAGAATCCAGCAACTCCATTCGTCTCTCCGGTCACTACCGGAGTTCTCTCTCATGCTGGACATCTTCCCCCATCACCCAAGGAGACTGCAGCAGCAGCAGCAGTGGGTCCAGGAGCCCAGAGCCCACCTGCGAGTCCCCCTTGCGGGCCTTGTTTCAGAGCTGATTGCCTCCCTCTTTTAGCAGCAATGCACCACTCAACTCCTGCAGGCAATTTGACAAATGAGCTGCGATCAGGACCACAGGACGCTTGCACTGCATCACCCATCCGAGGGAGTGCTCACCCCCCCTCCCCTCCACCATCACCTCTTCCTCCTCTCTCTGCATGCAGAAACACTCACACACTGTCACGCAATCACATTCACACACACACACACACACACACACACACACACACACGCACACGCACACGCACACGCACACGCACACGCACACAAACACACGCGTGCACACACACACACACACACACACACACACAGACGCATGCACGCACACAGAAAAAAAATGTGGCATACACATACATAAAATATATACTGCATATTAAAACATTTTTTAACTTTGCTCTCACTTAAGTGTGAAACACACTCATACATGAATACATAATGTTGTACAATGATATAATATAGAAAAAACATAGTCTAATACTGTGCGTCCAAAGTTTCACTCCTCTACTTATCATCCACATAGGGCAAAGGAGCATCATGTGAGCTCATTCATTTTACATGAAGTGCCAGGTAGTGTGCATTTAATGCAGAGGCACACAACTGCACCAGCGCAGTGTGCATGCTCAGGAAAATAAATGAAGTCATATGAGCCCATTTGTTGTAGAAACATGCGCGCACACACACACACACACACACACACACACACACACACACACACACACACACACACACACACACACACACACACACACACACACACACACACACACACACACACACACAAAACACACACACACACACACACACACAGACACACACACACACACACACACACACAATCAAACGCAAAGCCCTTGCTTTCTCCCAATTCCCAGCTGCACTGCTCTGTGCTGACTTGAACATGATGCTGAAATGTCTGCCCCTTGTGAGTAGTCCCATTGCCCCTCATTAATACTGTGCTGCAGCATCAGAATCTGTATGTGTGTGTGTGTGTGTGTGTGTTGGCACTTGTGTGTGCACTCTGCAGGTTTATGTGTGTGTTTGTGTGCTTGTGTATGTGTGTGTGTGTGTGTGTGTGTGTGTGTGTGTGTGTGTGTGTGTGTGTGTGTGTGTGTGTGTGTGTGTGTGTGTGTGTGTGTGTGTGTGTGTGTGTGTGTGTGTGTGTGTGTGTGTGTGTGTGCGCGCGCGCTAGTACCACTCATGAGATTATAAGTGAATCTGCACACCACCATTCCATGCAACTCCTTATATGGAATACAACCGTGCACTGGCATTAGGTCATAGCAGTACTGTACATACAGCAGTGGTAGCGCCAGGGGCCGATGATGGTGTCCACTGCAACGCCTGCTGTGCCAATAGGAGACTACAGTATAGTTGGCCCCATTCATTCATAACTTGGGCTCCAACTGCATCGTCCAAATGCAGAACAAACATATTGGATCCTCTGGGACTGACGTAATGGAGAAACGTGTATTGTCCATCAAGGTGAAGTAACTCCCCCCCGCCACACACACACCTCCTTTAAAAAGTGTGTATGGGGGTGGAGTGTGTGTGTGTGTGTGTGTGTGTGTGTGTGTGTGTGTGTGTGTGTGTGTGTATGTGTGTGTGTGTGTGTGTGTGTGTGTGTGTGGGGGGGGGGGGTGGACTTGCCGGCTGGTCCATCCCCGGGCAGCAGTGGTGCACTCCTGCTGATTGCACCGGGCTGACGCATCATGCAGTCATTCACCTTGGCTCGGCCGAGCCGCAATCCGATCCGATCCGATCGCAGGGGCCTGTCACTGCTGATACTCAGCCACGCGGGCTCCTCAGGGGAGAACACCGCAACGTGGAGCTGCAGCTGCAGAACACTGCTATCGATTCCCATGAAATGTAGCGCCTTCAGTATTAGCTCAGGGAGAGACAAAGAGCAAAACGGGCGGAAGAACAAGAAGAGGGACATTAGAATAAGGAGAGGGAGAATAGAAGAAGAACAGGAGGAGAAGGAGAAGAAACAGAGTGAGGAGAAGATGAGAGGAAGAAGAGCAGAAGGAGGAGGAGAAGAAGAAGAAGAGGAGGAGAACAGGAGGTGCAATAAGTGCAGGCTCCTCCATTGCGGCAGAGCGCGAGCGGCTGTGTGCGTGCAGCGCCATATGAGCCCGCTCAGCACATTGTGCCTGCTGCTGCTGCTGCTGCTGCAGGAGCGAGGGATGCACAGGCAAATGTGAAATCCGCTCGGAGACAGCTGAGCGGAGGGTAATTTAATTCAGGAGTGAGCCTTGCTGCCAGCAGTGTAAAGTGAGCTACTTTACCTTCAAAGGTGTATGACCTTGCCCTCTGAGCTCGGTTGCAAAAGGTCTGGAGACAAGGGAGCCAAAAAACAATGTGTTTTGGCTCCGAAACGCCATTAAAGTGTCTCATCTTCATCTTCAAGCTCCTTTAAGCATTCATTAGTTGTGTCTGGAAAAAAGACAAAGAATACTCATAGCTATTTAAAAAGAAGCTGGCAGAGGGGGTGGTTGCATGCTGTTGTGTGCACCAACCCCGCCACCCCGCCACCCCATCTCTCTCTCTCTCTCTCTCTCTCACACACACACACACACACACAAACACACACACTAAAAGAAAAAAAAAAAAACTTTAATGGGTTCTTCAGAATACTATGGTATAACTTTTCAGATAATTTCATCTCAAGACTTCATTTCAAAGTCTTGCATCTGAAAATGATCTGTCTTTAATAGATGCTGCAATAGTTTAATTGCCTACTCTCAGCACATGTTTCAACATGTATATCACAATAACACTGAAATGGTATATTTAACAAAATCAAAAGAGAAATGTAAAGTTCAGACGTTTCATTTATGTGCAAATGATGTTTACATTCAAATGGAGTAAATCCAATGGTTTTTCAGTGTATATCGATGCCAGTGCCGTGGCATGTTTAGTTGTGGGCTTCCTAAATAGCATGTTAAATGGAATCAGCTAGAATACAAAGCATTCTCAAATGAGGTTTTTTTTTTTTTTTTATGAGATACGTTACTCATAAATGAGGTTGTGGAATTTTTAAACTGAACTGTAAACTGTAATACTATCATTGAGCACAGGGTGGCAGTAAAGCTCTTTCTTTACTGCACCAGTGGGACTTACAGTAATGGCTTATTGACTGCTTTAGCAGGGGTCCAGAGGAGAATACATGAAACATGCCAAAGCTATGGCAAAGAACTGAACATGTAGGTGATCTATATGATTAGTCATTGCAGCCTTGAACTCATTGACTGCCAATCCGCAAAAATGGAGGATTCTGCACCGAAATGGGCCTTTACCAAGGCTGGGCCCTGGCGCATTGCACTGGCTGCACTGGTGTTACATCAGAGGGCAGGTTTAAAGGATAAGCTAGGCTAAGTTATTGTATCCACTGAGCATGTATAGGTCCAGCCTCATTCATTCAAAAAGAGGCAAAACTAACTCAATGTTGGAGGTATTCTGTGCATGGACACAATCCTTGTCCGTGTAGACTGTAGAGAAACAAGCCATGCTCATTTAAAAATATACATATGTTTTCACTTTAATACGTTCTTTACTTTTTAAACTGTACTTTGACTATTGTCCTTTTATGCTTTTATTCTTGTTTACGGTTTCCTTTTGTTTATGCACAATGAATGACTTCTGTGTATGAAATGTGCTGTCTAAATAAACTTCACTTGGAAGCCAGCCCAACATAATTGTACCTGCAGGCATGACATTGACCAGGATATCTCCATCATCATCATCAACATCATCATCATCTTCATCATCATCAACATCATCATCATCATCAAAACATCAGTCATCCATCGTTATCAATCATTAATAATCGTCATCCATCATGGTCATCACCATCAGATATTTCCACGATTGATCCAAGCCACCATTTCAACATTTATACAGGACAAGGTATTTGCTGGGACCACATATACAGTACATGTGTCAGCCATACATTTGGTTCACAAATACATAATACAGGCCTATTTCTGGGCCGTGGACTCGTTGTGTACTGAAGTATGGAGGAAGGTGAAGCATGCCTTGATTCATGTTCAGTCACATCCCTTTAGGTTGTGTGAACAGTTTTCCACATGGCCAAAATGACAAAGCCAAAAATGTATCAGTTGTACACTTAACCAATGACCTCTGCTATTAAGGTAGTTCTAATTCAGCCACCAAAAACACATATTTCTAAAACCCCATATCCTCTAAATTTCTGGTCAAATGAATATGTTGTGTCCCTTCCTACCTACCTGCACCATGCAGAATACACAGACCTGTATTGTGCATCGATGAACTATGAATAAAGACATGTCCCACTTTACTACGTACTCATGCGCCATCCATAGACCTGTACTGGCTATTACTGTAATGAATCAAGTGAGAGCTGATATATCTTGGACCTGTATACCATTAAGTGAAAACCGATTAAACAACCTGAACTGTTTATTTTTCTAAATGCTTATTATAGGCCAGACAACAATGGGTTGAGTTCTGCAGGGTACCCAGCCAATCAGAATACAACCATCCCGTATCTTTGGCAACAGCATAATAAACTTATCAGATGGTAATTAGAATGAGCGTTAGCAGCCGATCGTATTCAAAGATAAAAAGATCAAAAGAGAAGCAGGCAAACAGTTGGTGAAAGAGATACTGCTAGATCATCTAGACGGAAGGAGTTCTACACATCAAGCAACATTTGTTCTTTCAAATAGGGGCTCAAATTCATAAATGTATACAATCAAACGTACATACAAACATGCTTAAACAATTCCATTCACTACAGGGCCAAGCAACTTAAAAATAACTCCCTAGGCTATATGTTTGAGGTAGATAATATGGATAAACAAAAATGCACTTTACTGTAGTTTCAAGCCTATACAGCACCTGATGTGCAAAACAGAATGCTGATGCGACATGCTGTCTTTTTGGAAGGCCGCCTTCTAGGCCTAATCCTAAAATAGATGGGCAGTAGGTGTGGCCGTATGGAACATAGATTGTGCCATTCATCATGAGTGAATGCCATATGCATGCTCAATATGAAAATATTTTCAGGTTAGTCCTGAAACAAAATATTTACAGAATGCAAATGTAAAAATATAATGATATTCCATAAGGTATTGGAATTTTGGATTTTTTTATGTTGCACCATTGCCTGATTTGATATTCCCTAAAATGAAATTGACAGAATTGGATTGATTTCCAAAAAAATCTCAAATTTAGCTATGGGGATATGGGCAACATCCGTCGTAAGGCAGGGTATAATGTCTAATATCATGGTGGAATTGAGCAATATCTGGAGATATCATGGTGGAATTGAGCAATATCTGATGTGGGGCAATGTGCAATATATAACATAAGCTTCATTTTGGTTGTACGCCTGCTGGCTCTGCCCTTTCCCCCAGAACGTGCTTCACCCGCTTTGCGTCGGGCCGTATCACCGTCTAGAACGTGCATTAACTTTGAATAATCGCACGGCGTGTCGTCCATTATCCCTTACGTATTTGATTTGATATATTGTACAACCTCTGAAACCTGTTGCTTCTTCCCCCATTCTTGGTTTGTGCTCACAATGTGTGCATAAAGGTGGAGAAGTTCAATATCTGAATTTGCTGGAATTTTATTCGCATAGGCTAATTATTGATTTAGATTTTTTTAAAAGGAAGATTCTAGTGCAGATGCAATATGTCAATAATTGTTTTGTCTTCAAATGTTAATGGTCCTTTTGGCACTTCTCACAAATCAAAGGTTTGCTTATGATAATTGGTGATATTTGTTTTGATAAGCCTCATGATTGCTAATAGGGCACATTACTGTAGTAAGACCATTATGAGTCTTAGTTATGTAGAGCTTACATGTGAATATCACAGGCTCATCAGGGTTTACCACAGGCATGATTTGCCAACAAGTCATCAAAGCCCACAAATGAAGCTGCAATATAATCTAAGGGTCAATTTGTGTGTTGTCAAGTAATTATAGAGCTGTAGTGAATGCTAAATGCATGTAAATACAATTTATCCATCTCTGAAATTTCAGAAATAGAGCTTATCCACCTCTTAAAAGAGTTTATTCACTATTCGCAACTCTTAACATTCCAAAATCACACTGATTTGCCACATATTATTCACATTCAATATACACTAATCAGCACTCAATTTAACTATTTAATACCACTATTGTTTTACATATTGGACTATAACCTCTACCATCATCAAACATGTTCTGAATACCTTTTTAGAAAATCCAATACTGCATGGCACAGTTCACCTTACCGTGACCACATAATTCATAGTTTACCCGCCAAGCCTATGAGGAAGTTGCAAAAACAATACAGCTTTGCACATATGGGCTTCAAACCTAGCTACTCAAAAGCCGCCCTAGCTTTAATGAGCTCAAAGCTCAGAAGATCAAATGGGGAAAAATGCAACAAAAAATGCACAAAAGTCTATTTTTCCAAAACGCTAATCCAAGTCAAAGTCTAGACAATTAGACTCAAAGGAGCAGGGTCTGAGTCGAGTCAATATAGGGAGACAAGGCAAACAAATCCAAAAGCAAGATCCAAAACACCTTAAACTGCCTGGGTCAAGCAAAATCCAGCAAGACAGAACATGAGTTTATATTATGACTTGAGAAGCACAGGTATTCATGGAGACATAGCAAGGATACAGACAAAGACCAGCATTTAGATAACACAATAAAGAAATGGGACATGTGACCAAGGATAATGGGGGACAAGAGGATAGGGTAATATGTTACTAATTTGGGAGACAAAAATGACAACACAATCTAATCTTTGGTGACATCTAGTGGCCAAACAGTTAACACTCTGCCAAACATTGTGTCAGGGACATGGTTTGACCAAAACTGAAATCCATTTAAGTATAGCAAAGGTAAAGGTATAGGTCTACAACAAAAGTAGAAATCAATTAAATTAACAACAAAAATCCGTTCAGTGGTTTAGCTATTGAATCTCAAAATGTAAGCACATGTGAAGAGTTCATTTGCAAAAGCAGATTAGCTCTGATACATTTTTCACAAACGTTTGTTTAATTGTGAATTTACAGTTTATTGAATTAAATGCATTTTATCTGTAATATTGATAATATCAACATTTAATCGTAATTTCAATAAAACTGAAGTTGGGTTGTTTTGATTAGGCTAGATGCATTTTTACTTACGTAATCACAACCAAAAGGCAGTTTGATTGACATCACCTGAAATGCCCAATAACATATTATGTTTTTTTTATAATTGTAAAACAGGAAGGGTGTTGCGCCAGTAAATCCAGTCCTGATGGGTGCGTCAGTTCAGTTTTTATAATTGTAAAAATGATGTCTGCTTTTGCAAGCAAACTTTCAAACATCATGGACTTAAGTAAGTAAGTGAGAGAAGAGCATCAGCTCCTGTTTCACTATGACCTGTCACTCTCACTCCCATTACAATTTGCCTAGAAACAGATGATATAATGTCCCCCTACATAACCTGTTTTTCACTTGTAGGCCTTCACATAAAAGAAAAGAGTCTAAGCAAGAACTTAAAATGCATTGAAAATGCCTTTTATGCTATGTGTGAATTGCCATACATTTGTATGCAAACAGCCATTCCAACAGCACAATGCACATGGGAGAAACAGAAAGGTCAAAAAGTCCAAACAAATGCAGTTCTCACCTCATAGCCTAAGCAATCACCGTGCTCAGCCAGCTCACTTTGCCAAAGTGGGCTTTTATTGGAGGTGCTGATAATGGTTGGTTAGTATATACTTAGAGTCAAGGTAGCAAACGTTTACCTAAAGCAGCTTACAAAACAATGAAACAGGGAAAAAGTGACAATATCAATAAACATTTCAATAGACCTAACTTGATGACAACATGACTGATTTAGTACATCATTACATTACATTACAGTAAATTAATTAAGAAAATAAGATGACCTATAAACATGGTCTGGGATGCATATTGATATGTTTGCTGTGTATTCTAGCCTACATATGCTACTGTGCATAGTGACAGTCTCAATTACTTCATATTGTCTGCCTTCTTATAGTTTGAGGAGGATTAGCTTGGATAGAGATATGTCTTCCTTGATATTACAGCGGGGGTGCCAGACTAGGCAGTGGGCCGGAGTTGTTTAAATTACACCTTGTGGGGGCCGACATCATAATTTTTCTGCATGGTGATATACTCCTTCACAACACCCACATGAACAAATAATGTATCATGTAAGCTGCTGTCTGTCACATTGTTCTTTCTTTCTTTCTTTCTTTCTTTCTTTCTTGAGATGTAGGCTACCCTTCATGTCAGTCTTTGTCTTTTGCATCAGCATAGAAAGTAAATGGCTAAGCCCACATATAATGTATTGTGTCAGTGCAGCAAGCCACATTTTTCCCTTTTCTGCATCTTTTTCCCAAGGACGGTTTGCAGACTTAGGTTAATAAATCTATCATAGAGATATTGCTACATGTTGCTGGGCCCATGGCCAGCTGTACACAGGTTACACAATAACTTTTTTTCATGTGGATCTCAACAGAATTGACAGCAAACAGCACATCAGTGTTTCCCCATGAAAAATGTCCAGCAGCAGTGCTATAAGTCACAGGAAGTTGGTAACCCTGCTAAGCTATTAGGGGGTCCAGGGGGCAGACTTCCCCATAAGAACATCTTGACAAATAATCCCTTACATGATGACTTCTTATGAATTTTATGAAATTAAATGTGACTTACAAGCCTTACAAATGACAACCATCATCAAATTCAAGGCATCTAGCTGTGAAAAAAGATGGCAATAACAAAGCATGATTAGGCCCATCATTCAGAGCGTACCCTGTGTTATAAGACTGAGGGGCCCCAATCAGATATTTAGGTGAATAACATAACCTGTGTCCTTTGACTGAGGGGCCCCATTCAGATATCAGGGGTGGGCAACATATTAGCGACTTTACCTAGAGGTTTGGTCTTCAGGGCCCCCTGAGCCCATGAGCCCCTGGGCCTTGGTCTGGTAGACAGCTCAGTAATTCACCTCTGGAAATAGGCTACATAACATGTCCCCCTCTCTTCCAGGGGTGGCCACATGAAACCTAATGGGGGTACAGACCTGACCATACATTTGACTCCCGTGGCACAGTATGGAAATCAGGTGAACCTGATTGAATGACAGATTGTGCCCGGAAGAGAACATGATCAACGTGGGCTGTGCGCAAATATTAACTCCGCCCCTTATTGAGCTCAGCCCCGATCTACGCAGTGTAGTCAGGGGCCTTTCGTAAGGATATGCTCAACGTGGGCTGAGCTCACCGATAAGCTCCACCCCACATTAAACCCAGCCCCAATCTGAACACTGCAGACAGAGGCTTCACGGTAGAATTGACAAGTCATTCTGTCGCCGCCCACTTATCTTATTTCTCCCTCGTGTTTTTCTTCCTGGAGTCAAGGCTAGCGTTCAGGTGAGTGCCCGTATGATTCCTGCCTCTTTGGCTTCTTTTTCTTTCGCGGCGTGAACAAAGATGACCGACGCATGCATATGAAACATGGAGGAGGGTTGGTTATTCTATTGTTGGCAACTATAGGTCGCACGAGGAATTCAGTTTGGCTGTGACTGCAGAACTATTTTGTCGTTTACGTTAAGGCTAAGGGCTGCTAGGTCACTGTATCAACAAACACTGATGAAGAGGTCTCATTGATCGCTTACTGATATCTTACATTCCATTGATCTGCTGCTGTTAGGCTAATCTGTGATGAAAGATGAGCGTTATTGAATGGTTTCCGTAGGAATATTTAATTTGGTAAGCCTAACTAGAATGGACAGGAGCGCAGTTTCCACTACGTTTCCATGCGCACCATATTCCGATGAAGGTCCTTACGGTTATGCCTATATTCAGAATATAAACATAAGGTGTTTACATGTGTTGAGCTACGGGAATGTTCCCGTTTACATGTTAATCGACCTATTCTAAATAAACCAGACGTAGCCTAGTAGGCTATCTGCGTCATGACGTCTCAACTGTCTCTTTGAGAGGTTTCCACCGCTTATTTATCAGCAGCGCGCACAACCATTGCGTCTTGCACAACCTTATAACAAATATTACGAATTCCATGACATTCATAATTTCAGGCTTGAATAAAATATTAAAAAATGAAGGCTAACCTGAATAGAACCTCTAGGGAACGTTCCCTTGTATGGTTTGACCATAAACACCATTTGACACCAGTGTACCCCATGCAAGGGAACATTCCTTGAACGTTTGTTAAAGGTTACAAAATATAACCTTAATAGAACCTTTGGGCAGGTTTGCTGAAGGTCACACAAAACATCTGGAATGTTCACTGAAAGGAAGGAACACTTTAGAGAATGTTCTTAGAATGTTGTCTAAAGGTTTCATTTTATTCAACCCTGTGAACATCCCAGACATTTATGGGATGTTCACATAATGTTCATATTCATATAGCATGCAGGAGAAATAATGTTGAAAATCGCCTATTAAAGAGAGTCAGAAAAACGTTTATACTGGCTCCTCTGCTTGAGTTTTGAACATAGTTCAAAGAAAGTTCCTTGAACCAAAGACTTTACCATAAAGGAACGAGCACGGAAACCATCACAGAACGCTAAGAAGATATTCCTGAAGTCATACGCAATTGGAATATTACTATTCTGATTAAAACAGGAACATGGTGTGTATGGAAATGTAATCTTGCAATGTAAAATAATTGAAATTGAGATCAATGGTGGTGCTGTGCCATGTTTAGGATGGCCCATACTACAGCCCTCCACGAAAATACTTTCACAAACATTACTGCAGCTCTGAAGTAGGCTGACAATGCAGTACAATGTGGTTTCATATCAAAAATATCAATTTCTGCAGTGCAATACAATTTTATTTGTACGCAAATACCATGCCCCGAATACTGCATTTCTATAGCAATATGATCTCCAAGGAATTCCTTGATTTTTTTTTTTGTTGCAATTTTTTGCCCAATAGCTTTTTTGTAGCATTGCTGATAAACAAACAAACTGAACCTGAAACAACCTTGGCGGAAGTAACCAGCTGAAGCGAAAGCTACAGGGGGGATTCCAAGTAGGCCATGTGGTTTAGTGCCCAACCTGGGTAACTCGGTGACCTTGTTTTGCAAAGAGAATTAAGCCATTGGAGGTTTACCGCTTAGATGTGTGCTGCTCAGTCCCCAACTTAAGCTGGTTGTGGTTAGGCCTACCAGGCACTAGAATAGTCTTGGAGATTATTCAAGACTCACCTGCACTTCATTGCAGAAAGTCAAATCTTTCAAAATCACCGAAAGCCATAACATCCTACAATTTCAAAATGAAAGTGACTGATAAGACAGGCTGTGATAACCTATAGCAGCCGCTTACTGTAGCACTTTGTTTTTAAAGATGGCAGACCAAGAAATTGTAACATCAGCTTTAGTTCCATACACATCTTTTTTTTTTCAGTCACGCCAATAACACACTCTCTCCACACCATGTCAAAAAGGCGAGTCCAGTAGTCATTCGCTGCATATCTTTCTTGCTCTGTACTTCCACCAAGCTCCTCCTTCTCTTTAAACAGATTTCACACTGATTAGTGAGAGGGGAGAAACCATGTGGAAGTCACATGAATCCCGACGATGAGGCGTAAACAACTGGGAGGAAACCTGAGGAGCGCTGCACTGCCTCACAAACGCTCCACCACGGTCAGGGACGAGGCTCGCCACTTCTAAAACCAGGGGTGCACCCCCCTTTCCCTCCTCCTCTTCCTCCTCCTTCCCCCTTCCTCCTGCCCCCATCCTTGGAACGCGCCATGAACTCTACCACCCAGCCTCCCTCCATCGCAGACAAAGACGTGGCGGTGGGCTACGTGCTGGTCCCCCTCTTCCTCGTCACCATCATCGGGATCGTGACAGCAGTGGTAAGGTGGCTCGGCTATAGCGAAACAAAGCTGTATGGAGAGAGCTTGCTGTACGTTTGCGTCAGGAGTCGTGACAGGGTATTTACTATAAGGAGGGATTGTGTGTGCGTGTGTGTGTGTGTGTGTGTGTGTGTGTGTGTGTGGCAGTGGTGTGGTACAGGGACTTGAATGAAGAATGCAGAATCACATGATGGAAACGTCTCAAACGAGTTAGCCTCTAATGAGACGCACACACAGGGATTCATTTTCTGTAGTCTGCGGCAGGAAGTCTAGCTTGAAGAGTCAATTCAATGTTATTATTTAATGCTGAATCGTGCTCAAAATCAATTCTTAGACTGCAGACAACAAGGTTTTGTAAGCTAGGCACATTCACCGGTCCCACATTCTGGAAGAAGTCTGTACTGGTCTGTCTCAGGCTCTATCCTAACCAATCCAAAACTGAGAGAGGCCTGTAAGCATGATACGCCTATTCAGGATGCCAGTTAAAACCAGTTATGGTGATTGTTGGTGGGAAGAGTGGAGTAGACAAGCTTGAATCTCTCACCAACTCAGTTGACTTGTATGGCTGATATTGTAGTTTAAATTGTAATATTTAGTAAAGTCATAACAGCTTTCAAGAAAATATATTTGCACTACACAATGTCACCATATTACCTTTATTATACAATAGACAAAGTTTGGTGTTGGTTGTTATACTGTAACACTGTACTGTAACTGTCCTAGAAAGCCTAGAGAAGTCCTGTGTCTTTGCTTCTCTATTTGTTGTGTTTTGTTTACTATGGCATTGAGCTGGTATTTGTAGTACAGAGATATTTAAAGTTACTTCTGCTTTGATTGCAGGTGCTGTACATACGGAGGAAGCGAAGGTGAATTGCCTCATGCCTACTCAACCGTCACAACGGTTCAGTTTTGTTGTTGCAATGACACACCACAGATGTAGCCTGGATGTCATACTTATGAAGTGCTTTGTTTGTCCCTGTTGAAGGCTTGACCGGCTGCGACACCAGCTGCTTCCAGTTTACACATATGACCCCTCAGAAGAAGTGAACGAAGCTGAACAAGAAATGCTCTGGAGGGAAGAGGACACTAAGGTGGGTGACTACAATTTGACATGAAATTGATATGTTGTCCAAAACAGCATAACACTGCTTAACTGATGATCGCCAATACGGTCGTTCGAACTTGCCACATACAATGCCTATAAAACGTAGTCACCCCCCTTGGATATTTCCACTTTTGCTAAGTTCATAATTGGTAACGTTTATAAATGAACCTTAATCAATTTTATTTGCCCTTTTCTGCAATCATTTTCAAAATCCCCTCTTTAATGTCAGTGAAAGCAGATTTCTACAAAATGATGTTAATGAATTGGAAATATATAAACCAAAGTAAGCAACTGCTTAAACATTCACCCCCTTCAAGTCAGCATTGAGTATAAGCATCTGTGGCCACAATTAATACATGGAGTCTGTGTGGATATGTCCAGTTATGTACTGTTATGTACAGTTAGACTTGTACATCTGGATACTGCAGTTTTACTCAAAACTGCTCAAGCTCTGCCAGGTTGGAATGTGATCAGGTGTGAACAGCTCTTTCTGAGTCCAGCCGCAGATTTTCTATAGGATTGAGGTCTGGACTTTGACTCGGCCACTCAGTTTTTTTGCTGTAGGCTTTGGCTTATTGTTTTGCTGGAGAGTAAATGTTCTCCCAAGTCAGACCGAATCAGATTGTCCTCCAGGATTTCCATATATTTTGCAGAATTAATTTGACTTTTTTTTTTAATTTTACGTCCCTGTATAAGACCTCCAGGGCCTGCTGTTATTCTTCTTCTTCAACGGTCACTGTTTGTGGCGATAGCCTGCTCTAGGCAGATTTGCACAATTGCCATGTTCCTTAAATTCCTTAAATTCCTTAATGATGGATTTCACTGAACTTCAGAGGATGTTCAGTTGTTTTAAACATTTTCTTATATCCATCTCCTCACTTATACCTTTCAATAACCTTTTCCTTGAGTTGTTTGGAGTATTCCTTTGTCTTCCTGGAATTATAGCCAGGAATACTGATTGACCAGTGACTGGACCTTCTAGGCGCAGGTGTCTTTATATTACTCAGATGATCTTGTAGAAGGGGTGTCACTTGCGCTCAAGCCTTGTCGGTGCTCACAGTCCAGGACCACAGGATCAGAAACGCTGGTGGGGCTACTTCTAATAGACTAACCCAGAGATGACCGGAGCACTCAGATTACGTTTGACTCTGAGGAAGACGCAGTGCGTCGAAACGTCTGTCTGTTGTGCACCACAATAAAAAAAGTTATTTAGTAATCTGAGTGCTCCGGTCATCTCTGGGTTAGTCAATTAGAAGTAGCCCAGCCAGCGTTTTCATTACTCAGATGATCTCCACGTCAAATTAAATGAACAAAGATTTCTCTAGGAGATAAAAAGGGAAATATCCGAGGGGTGAATACTTTTTATGACACTGTCGATTAACATTGCTACTCATCTGAAGCCTGTTTACAAATTTCACCAGTGTGAAAATCATCATCATTGTCAACAGCAGGAAGGTGAGATCCATGATTACTGCATTAAAGAACCACTGTAGTGTAGAGCTTATGAACATGTTAACATGTTAACAATGTTAACAGCCATTCCCTGAATGATGCCATGTCCACCAACTGTCTTTATGATGTAAGACTTTATTGTTTAGATCACATTAAGAGGAAAAAGTTTACAAGGACATTTAAATTACGTTTTTTTTTCACTGACATGTCATGAATTAGCCAATACTAATTTTCTTATTCTTATACAGTAAAACACACTCCGTAGGCAGTATATTTATTTATTGTGTATAATTAATAAAAGATGCTGATGTCTCATTTCCACATATTTTCCCCACATATCCCCCCATACCAGATAATGCACTGAAAGAACATAGACAACAGTCTTCAAAGCAACACTCAACTTCATAAAAGGGTCTGAATTGTGAATTTAAAACCATTATAAAAACCTTGATCCGCTTGATAAACAAAATCCCTGTGTTATTGAAGTGTAGCACTCCATGCAGTCTTTATGTGGAACAGTAGCCTATATTAATTATAGTAGCCTATATATGGCGCTACGTGACGTAATGCTCAACACAGCACAATAGGTATATCAGAACTATCAAACCTTAAAGTTGCTAGGCAACAAGATCATTCAGAGGTTTCTTGTTGATGGGTTAGATCCACACAGTGAGTGCCTTTCTGCGGTTTAGGAGAGTGAAAGCCTCAAGGATGTGGTGATGGTAGACCGTAGTGGTGGTGATCACTGTGTAAGGATGTATCCTGAGAATTCCGAGTTGGTGGAAATGTTTATTTTGCAAATGGCCTGTGCAATCGATGTGGTTTGTTGCGTGTAATCACTCATTTGAAATGGAGTCTTGTCAACAACATTGCGATTTGCAGTCATCTGAGGGCATGGAAAAAGCAATTTTCTATGCATGCAACAAGTGGCAGTGTGATGTTGCTCTTGTCAGTGAGTGCAGTCATTTGATTTCAGTGCAGTCTTTTATGCAGAATTGCTATTTCATGAACCTTACATTTTCATAAAGTGATTTGTTCTTTATAGCTCTATGTTCTATTTGTACACTGTTCCTTTAATGTGTATGCCCTAACAGTTATGAGGCGAAATCAGTGGCCCTTTTTTTTTAAACTGCATTGTTTTGTCCTTTTTACTGAAGGTTACCTTTTACACTGAGGGCCTTACAGGGTAGCTACACCAGACGCGTAACTGAAGCGTTCCGTTCGTGTCGCGTAAAATCCATTTTAGAAGATGGGTCTATTTTTTTCGAATGTACGCGCCACCGTTGTGTCTGGTGTAGCTACTTCCATTGACTACAGTGATAATTAACTGCTGCGACCGGTTGCATCATACGCGTCGCGAACGGAACGCTTCAGTTACGCGTCTGGTGTAGCTCCCCTGTTATCATGTGTAAATAATATAATGTTCCATTCCATCAGTGTCTGCTATAGAGCACCCAAAGACAATGCCATTCTATGAAGATGACGCGTATCGTGTCAAAAAATGGTCCAACATCCTTTCCTAGCCAATCTTCCTTGACCATGATGGAAAAGGCAATAGGCAAGGTGATATGAAGAATTCAGGAACTGGAATGCTGGACTTAGGAGAAGCCTAAGTGTAGTTCTAAAATAATTAGAGTGCTTTTTACGCTCATTAGGCGACGGCAGATGTTATTGACCTGTTGATCAGTTGTTCTGGTCTCCTTTCATAAATGATAATCCATTTAACCGTGTGCTGAAAATGAGAAAGGAAGGACTAAGAGCATCTTTCCAAAGTAGTTAGAGAACTTGACCTGCTCTCTCATCATGGCCGCCAGATGGCTGCCTTAGATACCTCTGGGTCATTTTACTCAAGTTCCTTTCACCAGCACCAGAAGACTCTAACCTCTGTGTCATTTTCAACTCTCTCTGTGTATTCAGGTGGTGCAGAGCTGGGTGAGAAACTACCAGCAAGATCGCCCTCTGTTGATGAAAGAAGCTCAAGGATGAAGAGGACGGGAGGGCATCCATCGAAAAAGCATTTCAGCTGCGCATTGTGGACGACACACGCTCTGGCGTCCACCATCAGGGAGGATCCCAGGTATCTTCTGAGGGGCAGGGATGTTGTTGCACTGCGGGCACCTTGCCTGACCACCACCCTGTGTCTTTCTTAACCCCACAACGTTCTTATCTCATCTCATCACCTCTCATTTTCCCATTTCATTTTAATCGAGTCTCATCTCAGGACTCAAATAACCACTGCTGACACGCATCACTGTATATAGTTACAACTTTCTGTTACTGGTACATTTACTGTGTTGGTTGCATTTATTGTATTTTATTTGTGTTCTGTTTGTTTTGTCTGTTACAAGTTTATTTATGGAATGTTTTTATCTCGTGTTAATGTGTTGCTGACTACTGAAACCTGAGGAATACCTTTTTAAGCATAGGTGTGGTTAGGTAGTTCACACTGAAATGGATAGCATAATTATTTAAAGACGCACCTTAATATATCCCTCCTCATGCACGGTGTGTGCGACAGGACTTCTCTACCAATGCGAGGTGAAGAGTCAGTAGTCAAGTGAAGTGTCCTTCTGAATGCAATTAGATAACAGACATCCATCCCCACGTGAGCATTTCTCCATGGTAGCTGGCATTGAAGCCGGAAGTCATAACTATTTTTCTGGGACTATGACAAGATCTGTGTGGCCTTGAAGGAGACGGAGAGGGGAGGTGACACTGGGTTGGATCTAGCTCTAATGTGGCGAGCCCAGGGTACGATCAGATTCAGAGCCGGGCCAGGTGTGGTTAAGTGAAGTGGAGAGAAAGGGTCCCGTGGACCACCTGGAGAGAAAGGGTCCCGTGTCCCTGAAGGACCTTTTTTTGTGTGCTTTTTTTTTTGTCCTGCCTTTTTTGGCCCTACTGTCCTTCCATCCGTCCGTGTCTCTTTTTGACCGTGACCCCGTGTTTGAGTGCCGTGCTTTGCTGTGACTAGCTCTGAAGGAATGTCCCGCTGAGGGCCATCTCTTTTAGAGCCTCATAAGGATGGATGCAGCATCCGCTCTGTGGCATACCAGTGGGCTGAGTGGGCC
Organism: Sardina pilchardus; assembly: GCF_963854185.1. Lineage (NCBI taxonomy): Eukaryota > Metazoa > Chordata > Actinopteri > Clupeiformes > Clupeidae > Sardina > Sardina pilchardus. Next base: position 27,196,453 of record NC_085000.1, on the reverse strand, counting down.
CAGCAATCAGGAAACGTCTTTCTGCGACTGAACCGAGAACAGAACAACACAATCATCATAATTAAGTGACTCACCTTGTTCAAAAGCATTCTTCCGCTTTTCTCCCCAAAGTGAACGTGATTGCTATGCTTATTTATGAAAGGAAAACATTACTATACGTGTAGTTCTTTTGGCTGCCTTGGTGGTCAGATGCTAAATAGACTTGCACCAAAAAAGACAACCAAGTGTCCGCATAAGACACGCTATGAACGTTGCTAAGAGAGCTAAAGCTATTGAAGCTGTTTAAGGTCACTGCTGAATTTCTCCCATACTGGATATGTCAGCTGGGTGAACATGAAGGCTCATCTCAGCTTTGCACTGCAGTCCCTGTGACATCCACAGGAGGGCCTGGATGCACAGGAGCCATGCAAAAAAAAAAAAAAAAAACATGCAGCCTTTGATTGTAACTGGTCTTGCTTTAGATGTTTTTGTGATGAATCTGCTAATGAAACTGTGTAAGATGCACCTAACTGTTTACAGAGTTATGGGTCTAAAGCTCTAGCAAGCAATAAGGTCATTTGAGCTAAACTGTATTTATGTTCTAAGATGCAATAGTTGACTTAATTTGAGTGCTCTAAAGAAAAGGTATCTGGTCCTCAAACCATACACATTGTTACATTTGTCTGAATTACTTTGGCACATTTTGTTAAACATATGTAATTTTTTTTGAAAACCTTTTTTGTGTAAAGTGAACCTCTTCATTGGCTTCAATGTACTAGCAGTTTTTCAGTTTAGGTAATACCATTCAACTTTAATATTAACAAATGGCAGAAATGTTTTTTCTTGCTTTTTCATACAATTTTAACAATGTCAACAAGAATTGTGCCAAAGTAATTTCGAGACTGTGAGATGCATTGTTGCAATACAACCTAATATGCTCGTCATGCCAATGCAATGAAACTCACAACTGCAACAGATCAAGCATGACTGCCCATATCCAGAATATCTTGATTCGGTGAATCCAGGCCCTTTACAGCACATGACACTTGAATTTTTATATGAGTGGTAATGTATGTAAAAATAAATAAAAGATAAATTGTTTTTAAAAAGTCTGTAAGTATTTGTTTATTGAAGTTCCGATCTATTTTCCATTTGACGGTCTATCTGTGTGTAGGCCACACATTTACCTAGTTGTATGCAAGTAAATTATCAGTTTTATATTACGGTATTGCATACGATTTATACACAAATAAACACAATACTGACCAGCAACAAAACAAAAGAACAGGGCCAGTAAAAGCAATTAAAAACTTTGAACTTTATTACCATTTTGGAATACAAACTTGCAGGCCACAATAAAAAATACAGTTTATACAATGAAAAGACTGATCCCAAACAGTTTTTTTGTGCAGGTGTACTGTATGCATGGATGAAGTCGGTGCACAAGGACAGCTCGTTTAAATGGCGAGTCAACGGCCACAGTACCGCTTGAACTTAAAAGACGGTGGGTGCCGAGCAGAGTGGGACAATTTTCCAAAATCAAGACCATGGCCTGTTGTCACTACACTGTAAAACCATTAACGCATGATAACCCAAACAGAAAAAAATGTGTTTCAGTGCACCACAGTATCTAATTATAAAACTAAACACAAAACTGCTAAACTACCACAATCTGTGAACATATTTAGCCAAGACAAACAAAAATAATTTGTTTTACAGACATGATGCAGTCATTTACGGTGTGTGTAATTCCCACGGACAAATCTTGAAAAGCTGATAGTGCTTGTGCACACTTTCTGTTTCTTTTTTTTCCTTTTTGTAAAAAAAGCGTAGCATCTTAAGTCCAAAATTGTTAGACAAAAATACTGAACTAAAAACGAAAAACACCATAATACAGACATTGTACTTGAAACATCGCACACTCCTCACCAAGGCTGTTCTGAGACCAGCTGAAACTAACATGGTATAAGTAAGTAAGCTGTTGTCAAGTGAGGTATGAGTTTGCAGACCAGTGCCAGAGAGCACTAGGCCCGATTGCAGTATTCCGGGTTTTTATGTCCGAGTTTGTAGCAGCATAAGTTCTGTGGACAGATCACTGGACTGTGATCCGTTTTCCCTGACACGGAGAAGAAAAACCTTTCCAGAAGCACTACAAAAAAAATATACCAAGCCTTATTTTTTTTTTTAAACCAGAGAGCAGGCAAGACATTTCACAAACGTGAGATACAGCCTTGCTGTGGAAAAAAACAGAACATCCACTTGTACACCGTGGCCAACTCTAAAGAGGACGTCTACAGCGGGTAAGGATTTGAAAGATATGGAATGGTCCACCATTTCACACCTAGTCGAAAAACCATGAAACTAAAGAACTACTCAAGAACAGTCAGGTCAAAAGAAAAGAGAAACAAACAGCTTGTCAAAATGACGGGAGGGTCAGGTGCCGACAGAATGTGGATGGACATTAAACACGTCAGCCCTTGTGCTGTGATGCACAAGATGCAGAGCAATCAAGGTTCTCAGACCCGATGACTAACTATGGTCTTGCTGAGCGCTCGTATGTCTGTACGCATGTGTGTGTCTGTCTATGTTTTGTAATTATGTGAGACGTACCATAGCTCAGGGCTGTATTAAAGTGATGAAAACGTCACACTATACACAGTAAGGGTGACAATGTGACTCACAGAAGCTATACAAAGGTCAGTGGCACTAAGGCCTATAACAAGCTGGGGTTGGGGGGGGGTTCACTATGGCGACTCTTGAACAGACAGCCACTAGTTGTTGAAACATGTCCACAACAACGCGTATAGGGCCTCACAGCAATCTCTAAAAGCGTACTCAAGTGCAGGCGAGACAGGGTCTACCTTTAGGATTTATGATTATGTTTATGAAAATGGTTATGTTTAATTGGATGGAAAGGGGACAGAATGGACACCTAGGTTAAAAACAGTGGGACGATGGTCAGGGTTTCTGAAAGGTTGCACTGAGAATGCGGCAAAGAAATCCAAACACTACAATTTGCGCAAAAACATTACTCTTCCATCGAGAAAGTAAAGTGATAGGTGAATATTACTTTTGAATAACTACACAAAGCACATGAACACACCAAATGAAAAACAAAGAGTAGGTAAAGTCACCTTTGTCCAGTATAAAATGACATTAATAGTTCACACATCCAACCAACCAGCTCAGACTCAGATACTTGTATAGAAGAATTACAGAAAAAAGCAGAAAGCAGAAAAGCAAGTCCTGCGATCTGTTGCTTCTAAAAACTGTCAAATGCAGAGTATCTTATAACAGTAATCATTTTAAGCCTAAAAGACTCAAAACAACATTACCTTTACCTGGTGCACAGACGTTACCATTTGACATAAGATGCTAACCCAGAGTGAACAGGACTCCCATATACAAATATACACATACATACATACATACATACATGCCGTGATATATGTATGGATATACATAGTTGTGTCTTCCAGTGGTGTCGCAGGGGAAACGTCGAATGCATGAGTTCTGTGCGAATCCCCCCCTGTTTGAGCGCGCGCGAGAGTGTGAGAGCGGACAGAGGTTAATGGCAGGAGCGAGGTTAGGGTGGCTCTGGGGTAAAAGTGTTTCAGTCCAGATCTGGCTGGCAGGAAGCCGTCATATTGAATTATGAGGTAGCGCAAGTTGCACGGTTACTGTTCTTCCTCCTCCTCTTCCTCCTCCTCGGAGGATTCCTTCGAGGGCTCCTCCTCCTTCTCCTGGACAACATAAAAAATGAGGGGGGGGGGGGAGAGAGAACCCGCTTAGAATAATTACTTTCATTCATCAGAAGCCAAGTATGTGACTAACAGGCTTGTGTGTACGCCCTCACAGTGAGTGCTCTGCAACTAGAAACTACTATTAAAACCAAACAAAAACATAACACACCACACACAGACACACACACACACACTAACTAAATGTTTCCTGTGATCTGCAGACTTAATGGATCCCACATGAGTCAAAGTAGCAGTGAGTCAGACTGAGCTGTCGCAGACACCTCCCACCTCCTACCAGCCCGCCCACCCACTCTTCCTCCCTTAACACCCACACCACCTACACCGCCCACCTACCCACCCACCCGCCCGCCTGCCTGCCTGCCTGACGTTTGCCTCCGCCCCCACTGGGTCTGCTGCCTTTCATTCATAAAAACCAGTGGCCAGTTCCGTGGGTAACACGGGGTCATTCCACTCGGTGACTAAAGCGGGCCTTGGCACGGCCCCCAGGCAGCTGGACACCAGGAGCTGCTGCTGCTGCTGCTGCTGTGTGCTCTCCTCGTTCAAAAAGGAGTGGAAACGTGCGGGAGGGCAGAGCGCACACACACACACACACACACCGTTTTTTTACCCGTGAGTACACGGAACGGAATCCTGCCTCAGGGTTCACCGCAAGGCATTACATTTAAGCTGAGCGGCAGATATACGGTGGTAGGAGATCAGTCCATTCATTACGGATCAAAGTACTACTGAAATGTAGTATTTTGAAATGTTGGGGGGGTTGACTGTATTCAAGACGTTTTCAGTGCTACCGCAGCCAAACAAATACATAATAAATTCACGGAACACTCCACAAAACCCTACTACTTGAGCATGTGTAAAGCTAGAGCTCTGCTCTGGATTGAATGACCTGGAAGCTGGAAGGGGAAACAGGAAATGGAGACCTGCTTCAGCAGGGTGACTCAGTCTGGCAGAGCACTACTCCGTGGCCGTGACTCAAGACCCAGGGATTTCTATGGGCACTTTCTGAATGGGCTTTAAACATGTGAGGGAGGCAGGAGATTTGGAGGGGAGAGGGGAGAGGGGCAGGGGAGGGGGGGGGGGGGGGGGTATTCAGTTTCATGCTACAGGAATGTGTTGAAAAGGAAAGCTTGTGATGACTAAACAGTGAGTCTTCAAGGAAAGGGATGGTGGCGGTGGTGGTGGTGGGTGTGTGTGTAAAAGTTGTAGTGGAATTGAATGCTTCCTAAAATGACTTCATAACACACACGGAGAAGAGATTAATCGCCAAGGCCTCTTATAACAAACACAACCCATCTGTTGACATATTCACCCGGTGATTCAGCACGCACATGGCTGAAGCTACTGCATGCACACAACAAAATTCACACTGATGCTCCTCCACCATTGCTTCTTGCATTTGACATTACGCCACCAGCTTCCCATAAAAAAAATAAGGTAAGCACACATTACTTCTGCAGTATTAAGGTACCCCTCTATGCTACGTTACTATTTGCTTACCAATTACATGCTTCAAGCTCCAGCTTTCTAAAAATCAATGTGCAATACGTCTCGGGTCAACAAATGACTAATTAGCTGTTGAATAATATCTACGTTACTGTACGATGTGTGTGTGAGCAAAGGAGGGTCTGGAGTGTCCAAGGGGCTTCATGAAATCCCTCGCCTGATAAGCAGCCTAATGCAAATGTTTTCCGGCGTTGCCATGGGCAACAGCCCTCTACACACACACAAACACACCTTCAGGGCACTGAACAGCTCTGCAGTATGGGCGCGCTTGTTTAACAGGTGGTTCAATGAAAGGGATTTTGCATGCAACGGTCATATGATCAATGTAAGAAAGAAAAGAAAAGACAAATGCTGGGAGAGTAGGAGTGGAGGGGGAAAGTTTAGCCCTTACCGCCTTCTTGGGTCTTCCTCTGCGTTTCGTCCCTGCAGATGCTGGTGCCGTGGCTTTCTGTGAGAAGCGAAAGAGAGTGCAGAGGGGAATTAGGTCCACTGTCAAGTGTAGTTTCTCAGAGCAGACACTAGAGGGAGCTGGTATTTATATTTGCAGGCAGATGGCCTGAGGGCATTGAGTTCATCGGCTTTTATCTTGGAAAGGACAGGAACTGTTCGCGGGGCACTCCAGTTCGCCGGCCACCTGGTCTGGGGTTCAGAGACAGCTGGTGGGACCGGGCGCGCTCGACCACCGGCATCAGCCAACAGACCCTCACTTACACACATACACAAACAGACATACACACACACACACACACACTCACACAAATACACACTCAACTCACTCACTCTCACACACACACACACACACACACACACACACACACATATACACACACTGCACTACCACAATATAGTATACAGGACATATTGCTACAGAAGTGTGGGTGTGAGTGGGTGAGTTGAATGGGGGGAGGAGGGGGGGGGGGGGGGGTCAGCTGTTGTCATGACAACAGTAGATGGGAAAAGAATGAGTGGTGGGGAGCGAGAGAGGAGGAGCGCATGTGGAGAGGTGGGGGCTGTCAACTTGGAAACAGTCTAACTGGCTGTGCACCTGCAGCACAAAAACACACACACATACACACACACACACAGACAAACACATACACATGAATGCGCACACACATGCACACACTCTGCAGGCAGGAAACTCAAGGGCAGGAAGATAGGGAGAATAAACCAGCATCTGAGCATTTCAGTTTCATCTGAAGAGCTGTCGGTGAGGCAATCTCAGACAAAAGGATACACATGAGTAATTTCTGACACAGCTTCGGGGAAATTACTAAATGACAGTTAACCCACAAATTACTGCAGGACATCCTTTTTAACAACCAAATAAAACAGACAAACCATTGTGTGTAGAGTGCACTGTTCTACATACATTTTAGAGCTCAAATCAGAATGAAATAATAATAATAATAATAATAGAACATGAATTGTCTGCAGCATTACATGCATCACCTGCAGCCATCAGCTCCAGTTAGCTCTGCTAATGTGACCTGTATTTAACCGGGTTCTGCTGGATCAAAATACCTGGGCTTAATTGGATGTCTGAAAGGTGGCTGCTAAGCCTGTATTACAGAAACCAACTCAACCCGGCCCTGAGTGCACATGATGTCCTTAGGCAGACTGGCGGCTTGGACTTACTTTGCCCTTGGCGGCAGTGGAGGACTTGTTCTTGCTGCCCTTTGGTCTTCCTCTGGGCCGCTTAGGAGTCGGAGACCCACTAGGCTCCTGGAGAGAGAGAGAGAGAAGACGAGGATGGTTGGCGATGAGGATGACCAACCTTAAACCGAAACCCAAATCCACATCATGAAGCCCACATGTGACCAACGCACCATGCCATGCTGTGTCAATTTCTGCAAACACACAGTGTGTGTGTGTGTGTGTGTGTGTGTGTGTGTCAATCCTACGGGGTGTGACGTGGTCTGAATATTTCAGTGGGACCGGCAGTGTCTTCTTCCCCCATCTACATGACGTGGGCTCAGGCAGACACCCTGTGGCCACCCGCTGTCTCCCATGCAACGGAAAATGCCGAGGCCACCACAGCACGGCTTGAGTTAGGCCACAGAAGTGGATCTCCTTATTGCACACCATGCACGATGAGTAATAGGACAGAACGGATCGATGTAGACAGTACACTGATGCTGATTGCAGTGGTTGCATTCTTAGTTGACGCGGTGTTAAGATCCAGGCTGAGGTGTGAATAATCTGAGGCTTCCCAAAACTGCATCCAGGTTAATGTCCTTCCAGGACAGTAATGCACTAATCTATGCAGTGCTGAACTTAAGCGGAATTTTTCCTCAACAGTACACATTTGTGACACGGGGGACTCTTCAGCAGGTCTTGTGAACAAGAGTAGAATTGTAGAACTTTAACAGTTTAGCGCTCAAAAGACTTAACAGTTGACTGACATATCATGCAGGCTTAATAAAATAAAAGGATCTGAGCCAGTATTCTTCAGCCAGGCCTCCGAGTCAAACGTGGGTCACAATATGCAGTTTCTTTGGCAGACAACTTTGTTGCAACACAAAGAAAGCACTGTTCAAGGTCAGCGCAACTGACACCCGTTGCTACTTTAAGACCAACAGGTGGTACATAGTCATGGCTTGCCAAGTTCCATTAAGTGTATCAAGCACTTTGTAAAGGGGGCCGAGGCCAAGCGGAGACCAGAAATTGAGACGGGGCCGGTGCAAAAAAAAAAAAAAACTATGAGCACAAAAAAATTACATTAACTGCATGTTACCCAGCATGGTGGAGACCAACTAACAGACAGCAGGGAATGGGGCTTGTAGAGGGGGGGAGGGGGACAAAAGGAGGTAGAAGGGGAAGCACTGGCCACCCATGTTGATACAGTAGGCATGTAGTGGAGCGAGCAGTAAGCACATGGTGGGACCGAGAGACAGAGCATGCTGGGAGAGGAGAGGAGAGGAGAGGAGAGTGGGTGCTTGTGAAGGTGCTGGGGCGGAGACTCCAGTTTGGCAAGGCAGTATATAAAAGCGTGGCATGTGCAAACATGACTTATAAGGGCTTTCAGTTGATGAATGGAGTAGAGTGGAGTAGAGTGGAGTAGAGTGGAGTAGAGTGGGGGGGGGGGGGAGCGAGGGAGCGAGAGAGAGGGAGAGAGAGAGAGAGACCACAGACTTTGCATTTCCGTTTGAAAGAATGTACACAGAGCTTTGGGACAAACGGATATCTTCTTGTTGTTGTGCAGAACCTGTTGGGCTGTTCAAAAGATTCTGGAATATAACCTACACCAACAGTGAGCCACTTCCCCAACAGCCCAATGTTACAGGGGATTGTGGTATTATATCTGTATACAGTTTTACAAAGAAAATATCAATTTAAGTTAAACAATGGGTCCATACATATTTGAAGGTAGGACGGGTTTCCTTACACTCGCAGTCTAATTAAAGTGAACAGCATCAAGTCCTGCAACCCAACACCAGCAGTAACCTCTGTTTAGTGACAAGTCACAGCCCAGTCAAAGTGTGAGCCTCACTGACTGACCAACACTTATGTAACGCAGAGACAGACACTCGTGGCGGGTAAGTGTTGGTTTGAACGGTCCAGGTTGCATGCCACGGTCAACCTGCGGAGTGGGATGCCCATTGGAAATAAGCAGTGGGAGTATGGATGGGTGAGTGCATGCAAGCGGGATGGGGGATGAAGGACAGAATGTCCACTATTCGCACACAAACACGTCCAAAAAAAAAAGACATAGGCCTACAATGCATGACACATAAAGGTGCAACGCTCAGTTTGTCTACATGGAGAAAACATCATGGGCAATTGCATAGGAGAAAATTACCAAATAGTAAAAAAAAAAAATTCAGGCCTGAATTTGAAGTAGTCGGATATGACAAACTGAACAAGTGGGATTCGTACACGACTGTTAGTCCATAGAAACTATTACTTAATAATTCAATATTTGTACATAGGAAGATGACATAATAACGAAATCTTGGTCTATTAAGCACAAGGAGTTGTAATAACATAATGCAAAATACATCAGATGATGGTGCTATTTTAATAGCAACTAGGCCTATGCAAAATGTGGTAACCTTATCAATTCCAACACAAGATGCTACACACCTGTGGGTGTTTTCTTGGTCTCCCACGTCCTCTCTTCTCTGCTCCATCCTTCTCCTTCGGCGACACGGTATCCTTGGCGGAGTCACTCATGGTGTTGTATTATAAAACTACGAGAAAAGGATAAAAACATTTGATTCATACATCGCAATGTGTTACACGCAAAAGCCAATGCCCGCTACAAGCAGAGTGCACTAACCAAAGCAAACAAAACAGCTACTGTATTGACGATCACATGGTTTACCCCAACTATTTCAGCGACAAATGCCTCGCACTAGTAAGCTAGACGCAATGAAACATACACGCGTCATGCAGAAATAATGTAGGCTGTCGTAGCCTACCGTTGATTCATTCAAGTAGCCTACATAAGCCGAGCGGCTGCACTTAAATAGCCTTGACGTAAATAGCTGTCGCTGCTGAAGACAGGGTTATAGTCAAGAACTGATGTCAGGTGAGCCATGTAGCTACCGGCTTTCTCAATGTTGACAATATAGTTAAGGGCCACGGTCCCAACAAGATGACACAGGAAACACCAATCTTGACACTTTGGTGCAAACGCGTTGCAATATTTCATTACATACGAACGCAATCACCGATAAAAACAAAGGTTAAATCGACTCTACCTTAACGCACAGCAAAAATCCTCGCTGGTGAGCTAGCTACAGCAACGCTTGGAAATCAGTTGCTACGGATGCCCCGCAGTTCCAGCGCGGACCGGAATACGCAATCGAAAACACAGTACAAGCACAATACGCACAAACACCAAGCGAAGATTCTTGCCCCTTTAAATTCGTGCCGGGGTAGCTCATACGCGCACTGTTTCCGCTACTTTTAAGTAAGAACACGAAAATAACTGCTAAATAATGAGATGCTGCTTTCCTCAACACGTTTGTGCAACAATGTTGCGATAGCTTTAGTAATTCCTCGCAAAATGGAAACAAAGATAATCATTTGTTTAAAGAAAAGCAAGGTCGTCTTAGACAACGATTGATGCATAAATAGGCCTATGTCGAATTCTCCAATAAGTCATTGCAAATTCAGACCTTATAATAGCTATCATATCTAAATTAGCCAGTACTTTCTGATCAGATTTAAACGAAAAGGCGCCAGCGCCTTACCCGGGTTGGTCTTGACCTAATGCTCACGTCTTTGGGACTGAAAATATAAGAAGGCTACACAACCCAGCCCTTTAAATCCTTTTGCATTGGGAGGGGAGAGAGGATCACAGAAAGTAGGAAATACATAAATTACCAAATAAATTCACCCGGTCCAGGAGTCAATCCAAATTGTGCTAAAAATAGAGCACTGTGTCCTCCGAATGAAAGAAAAAAGGCGGCTGCCTAAGGGAGTTCTAGGGCAATTTAAGGGGGCTTCCTCACGGGAAATAGAACAACGGTGGGCGGAGATATGATAAGTAGGCAGGTCTTTCTGATATTTCCTTACCGTGTTTTCATTTCCCCGCCAAATTCTCCGGTGCTCTAACATGTAAATACATGGCCAGTGGAACAACAATGGACTACCGTGTACAGGTACAAATTCTGCAGCATTCGTTAATGTTGGATTTGGACTACCACAGTGCGGCTCACCTGTGCTCTAGCCTATTTAGAATCAGCCCCAGCTCTCCCTAATAGGCCTACTAAACATGTCTGGACCTACTACATTATTAACCAGAAATGATCAAATAAAGCATAAAAAAAATGTGCAAGTCCATGGAAATGTATTGAAGTTGTTCCCTGGCACTCATAGTTAGATCATCATACATGGCTTTAATTGGTTTTATATAGGCCTAGGCTACTGCAGGTTAACCGTGTTTCTGCAGACAACGGAATGCATAGACTAGACATAGCCTATTTAAGAGAGATCAATGCCCAGAGAGCTAAGTAGTGTCAATGTACATTTACACGTCAATTTAGCTCAGTGGGGAAGATATTGGGGAGAAACTGGGGAATGTCACACCTCTAAAGCATTCTTCTTATGATGGTTATCAGCCTTGCAAGACAATTAGGACAATTGAGGTAGCCCACCCCCAGTACACCTTTTTTTGGGAAAGATTCTTGAAAGATTGTAGTCTTTTAACTAATTCCCCTCATTCAAGCTTTACTCAAAAGACAATCTTTCAATAATCTTTCCCAGATTTGGTCAGTGTAAGGTAGGCTTTAGTAGCCTACTTAGGCTACAAGTTTAAGCCTACCTACACTGACAGACTTTGACAAGATTTGGGAAAGATTCTAGATTGTAGTCTTTTAACTAGCCTAATGCCCCTCATTTAAGCTTTACTCAAAAGACTACAATCTTTCAATAATCTTTCCCAAAGTCTGTCAGTGTAAGGTAGGCTTTAGTAGACAAAAACATTTCGTTTGCACTGCAATCAAAATTTGGCAAACCTGTATCAAAACCTGCATGAACTTTACATCATCTAACACTCTTTCAGTCTATTTCAAACACTGAGAAGTTTCTGTAACCATATTTCCTACCTAGTGCAGCACTTTCTCAGTGTTACCACAGTGGTCTTCAGAGATTCTGCCCTGCCCCAAAACCTCCCCCTGCTTATATCTACAATGGCTCCCTATTCCAGAAGTTTCATTCCCTGAGTCACTCACAAACACTGACACATCAGGACTCTAGGGGTTTGTGAGTAGGAGAAAAGAGCAAGGAGAAGAAAAAGAGATAATTATGTTGAAATGTACAGGAATTAAATTGAAATAATTTGAGGCAAACAAAAAGTGAAACTAATTCAGGAAAAACTGGTATTTGGGGTTCTCTTCTAATTATTTGAAAGTTACCTACATGCTGATTTGTCCATGCCTATATTATTTTTCATTGTAGAATTGTGTAGAATGCATGAGTGTTTTCTGTAATTTTTTACTTTATAAACTTTCAACGTTTTAATCATCCCAAAACACTAGTAAAGTTATGTTCATGTTTATGTATGATTCAGCTCTATACATTGTTGCAGTATATTGTATTATTTGACAACTACATATTTATTTCTTATATTAACAACATGTCTTTCCTTTCGTTGTAGTTGCATTATTTTGGCATCAATACCCATAGACAAATATATTTATTCAACCACTAAGTTGTTGGTGTGGCAGATGAGAGTGTATCTCTCTTGTGGGCTGATTCAGAGAGAGAGAGAGAGAGAGAGAGAGAGAGAGAGAGAGAGCTAGAGAGAGAGACCACAGCATGAATGAAGAGCCGCACACTTTTTTCTCAATGAGTCCAATGTTCTGCCCAGCATGTGCTCACATGGTAAGCCAGCGCTTCTCTCTTTCTCTCTGCTCCTCACTCCCCCTCTCTTTTACTCCACAGACTTCCTTCCTTTCTTTCTCTTTGCTTCCCCATCCCCCATCCCCCAACTTGCCATATTCCTTCCTCTGTGTGGAATTCAGCCTGCTAACTGAAACGTCTATGGAATGTCACCTCTAACTGTATAGGAAACAAATGATTCAGTGTAGTAAATAAACAACAACAACAACAACAATAATGAAAACAAAAACAACAGCAACATGTTACATTTACAGTATGTAGCACTTTATGTAGACACCCAAAGTGTTTTACAGTAAAGATTTTAAAAAGTTTTCTGAAAAAAAAGGTTAGCTGAAGTTATTCCTAGAAAAAAAAAACAATTCCAAAAATGTAGAGTACTAGCCACTCCTTGCACCTTACAAAAATGACTAAATTGCCCATATTTCAGAAGCACTTAGGGAAAGCGTTTCTTTGGAAGCGAGCGACAGCAAAAGACAGCAAACCAAGCTCCCTGTAGTCTCTACAGATATCTGTCTGCAGCAGCGTTTGGGGTGTGGGAATCCCATTAGACTTTGGGGTGGTCTTGGCCCACTGTGGCATGAGAACGCCCACTCCACCCCCACCACCTCTCTTCCTCCAACCCCACAACCCCCCACACCCTCCCTCCCTCAGACTTTCTTCCACCCCCCCCCCACCCCTCTCTCTACACTCATCCACCTTTGCTGTTCCTCCAACACTTTTCCTCAACCCACTCCGCCTGTCCATTTTTAGGCCATTTGCTAACCGCAGCGCTTTGCCGCCAAACCAACTAACAGATGTTGGTCAAAAACATCCTATTCCTGCACCATGCCTGGGTTTCCCCCTTCCCTGTGAGTAGTATCTGGCTCTGGCTGCTGGAAGTGGAAATGAGTCATACACACACACACACACACACACACAGCCTGGGAGAGGGAGAGAGAGAGAGAGAGAGGGAAGGACAGAGGGGAAGAGAGAGAGGGAGGGAGGGAGGGAAAGAGAGAGCTGCCAGATAGGCATAGCTCTAGAAAAGAAGGAAGGGCGATCAGAGCCACACTTGAGGAGGAGGAGGACGGGGGCGGAACACTGTCCTTTTTTCCTCCTTTCTCTTCCCTTTTTTCCCCCTCAGGGGGCGGATGGTGAGGAGGGCCTGCTAGATCAGGGGACAGGGACAGGCCTACCATTTTTTCGGAGCTGATTCACCGTACTCGCACATGACTCCTCTCTGACTCACACACAAACACAGGAAGTGGCGTGTGTGTGAGAGAGATTGTGTGTGTGTGTGTGTGTGCGCGCGGAAGGTTCAACAAATGCAACCGTGTGTGAGTCCTCACTTGGCCGCGAGGCATCAGTAGTGTAATAACAATTCTTCCGTGTGGATGTAGGGGACCAACACCAGCGCCCACATCAGCTCAGGTCATCTGATACATGTGTTCCGATCCACGATGCTTCTAGAATTGATTTGAAGGATGTGGTGAGCTTGGTCAAAACAACAACAACAAATATTCATTTACAACATTCTTAATAATAAAAAAGAGGTAGCTGAGCTATACTCCCAATAATTTTATATACCCAGGCAAAAGTTGGTGAAATAATGCCATTTAATTGTTGTGAGCATTTGGTATATAAAGTGGTTTGGTATTACAGGTACAGTATGTTGAAATGAATACAGCACTGACTGTCATTTCTAGTACTGTGTTTCATAATTTATAGTGCTATGTTTCTTCATGCAGCCACCTGACACTTTTATCTGCTATAGTTATTTTATCATTTTTATTATGCTGTAAGCAAAGGTCAACACTTTATCAGTATGTCAACACTCTCTGGACTCACTCCGTCACTTTGAAGTTGCGGTTGCGCATTCCTTTTGCTGGTCATGAGAGTGATAAAACATTAAGTAGATGACCGTTTAGACTATGGATGAACAAGGCATCGCACACACACACACTGGTCAGTAACAAGAATATCTGAATGCACACCAAAAATTGCAATTACTATGTCACATCTCTTGAAACCAGTAGGCTATATCTATTCTACAACACAATTGTGGATTCCTGTTTGCACTAACAATAGATTGTTAAGTCTACGTTCAGTTGAGATGTACTTTACAATGGGTTTTCTATTACACTTAACCTTGGACTGTTGTATACTTTAAGGAGGTTTGAGATGAGTCAGCTCTGTGAGCAATGGGAGGGAAAGTACCCAAATCCCAATCTCATGTGGCTTGTGTTTCTCGAAGGTGAAAGAAATACTTTGTCTGTTTGCTGACCCCCCTGTGACCTCACCTGATATCAGAAACAAATATTTCCAGTGTAGAGAGGCCAGATGCATTATTGGGTCAGTATAGGTCTGTTCTTATCACAAATTAATATCGTATGAATAATTCTACACAAATATATTGACGTTGTACATTCACTTTGCTCCACAATGCTCTTTTGTAATGCAAAAAGCTTGCAATCGATTTGGATATTGGCCTACATAATAATTAAGTCCTTTTTAAATATAGCCTGCTTGGTAATTATTTGGCGACTTTGGTGGCCTACGCGTTAATGACGATGATGGGAACGGGGAGACATTGCCTGTATCAGTGAAAGCTCAATTTGACCTCATTAAAAAGTCTTAAACGACCCTTTCATCTGGTGACATCTAGTGGTGAATATAGGGAAAGTAAATACCAATCTTCAGCCCATAGGCTATGTTGCTATGACACTCTTATTTTGCGCGTATCGAGTGAACGTTGCCATAGCACGCAACATGATTTGGTGAAGCGCATTGAATAGTCCTGATTGTGGCTCCATATCTGTGTTGCATGTGTTTGAAAAACAAATGTATAAATGTCTGGGACTTCACATATTCGTACTTTCAATACCATGCAACAGTTAATAGCAGTACCATAAGCGTAGGCCTACTCTTCTCTGCTGACGTTCCAACACGCGCTATAATGCCCTGGATCGGCAAGTTGGTTGGTAACGCAAATTGCTAATTGCTTTTAGATACTAAGACATAGCCTATAGACTATTAATGGCCAACTTCTTCACAAACTAATTTAAAGCTGTTTTTAGTCGTAGCTTGGGCTGTTTTGAAGGAAAAAACACATTTATTTTCTTTGCTTGTTCATAAAGTTAGTTCTGAGGTGTTCTTTTTTCAAACTCTGATAGGGCCTACTGCTAATGAAGTTCATTGTGCACACATGTCCTTTCACATGCCCTCGCGGGCAAGAAGAATGCGTGCGCACAAAGAAACCAAAGAAGAGCAGCTCTTCACCGTTGCCACGGAAACCCATTCTCTGCAGGAGATTCTCGTCTAATGTCAGCCACAGAGGAATAGGATTGCTCTTCACGACAGGTCCAACAGATGGCACTGCACACCAACACACTGACCACATAGTAGCTTACATGGTAAAATAATAATGTGTTGAGCTGTAGTGATTTAGATAGCATTTGTTTGTATATTTGAACTGAATATGAATGCCAGATCCTCTAGGCTATTTTTCTACGCAACAGTGCAGTTGAAATAGGCTACAGCTGGATAAGCAAGACTTTGCCCTTTGCACTTGGAAGTGGCACAGCAAGTATGGATCATTTATATGTTGTGGCTATGTTTGCATTGGTGACATAATGCAAAGAGGGAAAAAAGAACACAACAAGTAAGAGAAAGAGAAAAGGACAGAATGTAATTATTTCTATGAACCACTCCCCTGTTTCACCAAACTCCCCAAAACTCCTCAGACCTCCCCTCATGATGAGCGCAGCCTCACATCCCATCTGTTCCACATTAAGAGCCAGAGAATCAAAGAAGACACTTTGACAGGTGAGTGTAACCTTGAGTGACTGTGTCTGGGGTCTTGGACAGGGCTTCTGTGCGCTGTAATCAATGAAAATGACCTTGGTGTTGGGGCATCTGGTATTTCAGAGAGCCTCTCCATCCGGCGTGGGCTCTGATTGATCTGAAGCGAGTGGGTACCCCTGCGCCTGCTCTAAACCCATCCCTGAGCCTGTCTAGCAGCTGTCACTGTCAATGCAGACTGAGAAGCACACATGCCACCTAAGCAAGCCACTCTCTTCAGGGGCATACTATAAAGGGCTATTATCACATAGTGTTCCTCTTTACAACTATCAAACTGAAATTATGTTGTAAAGTGTTAAGGTTCAGTTCAAGGGAATATGTCATTTTTCATCTATTTAAAAGGCCCTAACAATATTGATGTTCCACTGCAATTATTAAAGAGAAATTATACTCCAAGATATTTCTCATCAAGAAAAAATCAGACAAGCCTGCCCACATATGATTCACATAAGATTTTTGGAGTCTGTGACCTGTGACTAACCCTGGCTTATGTGGATAGAGTTTCAATTTGTTCACGGTGTTCTGCAAGTTAGTTATGATGAGGAAGGTCATAATGCAGGCTATGGATCAGTAAACGGTTTCAAAATGGTGCACTGACTATGTGCTCAACATTTAATTACTGTTCAGCCTCGAAGAGTCTTTGTATCTAATTTTCAAACAACTGTTGAAGATAGAAAGTGATACAACAATTTGTACGGGCTGATAAACTAATAATAATACGCTAATGAAAGCATTAATTACACAATGAAAACATCCACCTGCAGATGAACTGTATCAGAGTTTAATCATCCATTGATATGCAAAGGTTAAAATGGATGCCCTGTGTCCTCCCGAGCATGAAAGTATTGTAGAGTATTAGTATCTTATATTGACCAATTACATCCCGTTACTCCATCACTCCATGCAGAACTGCCAATATCCCAGCCATCTAGAGAACTTTGGCTCTGTCTAGAACCGAGACCACGCCGTATCAGCCTGACACTGGGTGTTGGGTGGCAGCGTATTGATGAATGTTTAGGATTGCTGAAGACGGCTTGAGGTAGCCATGCCTCAAGGGCTGGTGGCTAGATGGATTAGCCCATTTGTAATTCAGAAAGGCCCTGGGCAGCATTAACTATTAACGTGTGGTTATCTGTGGGTAATAGCACTCCATGCTTGGAAAAATACGCCCCCTCCCTCCCCCCTGGGGAAGTTTACAACCATGGGTCCACTAAATGCCACCTGCCTGTCTTATTGCCACTCCGTTGTTTGTGTTTATATTATCACTGCAGTGAAGCATTTGCATGACTTGCGGCTAACAATCGCATTTGCAGTACTCAATGACAAATGTAATTTCATAGTAGAAAAGGCCATGCATAATAAAGACCCTTGCATGAAAAGAAGGGGGCTAACAGAGTCATAACACTGAGCCTATTGCATCACCATTCGGCAGGGTAATAACTTTGCAAAACAACCGCCAGAAACACTTTGGCCACTGGAGAAGTTCTCTAAACGCACCTCAAAAGGAATTCAGCCCCTTTTGAATTCTTTTACCTTGAAGTATGGCCACGGCATCAGACATGCTATCATTCCCATCCTGTCACCGGGGTGAAGTGTGACCTTTCCTCGGAGAGGCCCGGCCTAGACAGGTCGAGACTAGGGGTACAAGAGGAAGTCATTCATCCAAGTGGCACTTAGGGACTGGCACAGGGACTCCATGGCATTACAGCTTCCTTCTGAATAAATCATCCTATTAATCCATTTTGCAGTTGAAGCCCAATTAACCACAGGGAAGGGAGCTTCTGAATGCATTTAAAGCCCATGATTAATTACTCTGAAATGCAAAGGCAAAGGGCAGTGCTAAAACTATTGCTTCACACCGTCTTCACATATCCATCTTGTTGCTGCTGTGTGCCACATTTGCATGGAGAAAAGGTAGCAGAGCATGTATGCTTACAGACCATCAGCAAATATCACACACACACACACACACACACACAAACACACACGCACACACGCGCACACACACACACACACACACACACACACACACACACACACACACACACACACACACACACACACACACACACACGCACAAACGCAAACACTCAGTGCAACACAGTTGAATGCTAATTTTCCAAATGTCCATTCCAGACTAGTCGATGCAGAGCACTCTTTTAATGTGTAAGTGGCCCCAAATAAGGCAGTGTGCATACAAAATGTACCCACTTGTGGCACGTCAGCAAAAAACAGTAGCTTTCCCTCACAGCCTGTCCTCATGAGTGCTAAACTGGTAGTCTGGAGCCAGCTGAATTACAGTAAAGCAACCTAAAGCAATATGGAGCCACCGCAAATGAGCGATATCACTTAAAGAGAATAATGCTGATTGTCATTTTTTTCTGTCACTATCATTTAATACTCTAAGCATAAATGGGCTTAACAGGCTGTATTACAGTAAAACAAAAATGACATTTGTATTTGATCGCTATTAGGTTTTCTGCTCGCATGGCACATTCTAGTGAGTCACATTATCACATTACAGATTTTTCAAATATTTATTTATCAAATTAGAGTCTCTTCGCCCGCTAGACTGTGTTTGGCTCTAATTTATAATAACGATATAGGCTAAGACAATAAACAGTCAGATGAATACTGTTTTAAAAGGAGGGAGTTGACTGTGCTTGCATCCTGATCAGTCCCATGGCATCTTCGCAATTCATTTAACATCCTGCCGGTGCAATCATTTTAGTGTTAATGTGTTTACATACTCTGAAAGCACTGGACAGTGCCAGTCCAGCACCACAGGGTGTACATTTTGACCCACCAGACTGCCTCTCCTCCTCCTTCTCCTCCTTCTCCTCCTCCTCCTCCTCCCAGGATCCGTGGCTAAACCTGTCCATGCTGTATTTCTCCTCATTGTGATACAGCCTTTAATTGAACATAAAAAGGTGAAGAATGAAGTGGAACGGAAAGGTTAATGGGACTCGAACAAAGGGCAAACACCGCAGGAAGGCTCAGCCGTACTGTAAGTGTCACCTCAAGTCTTCACGTCAAAGGCCCGACAGAGCAGAGGAACCAATTAAGCGCGGCCTTGATGAAGCTGCCCTCAGGAAGAGCCAGTGGAGGGCCTTTGTTTTGACCGAGATTACAGACTTCTCTGATCTCGCATTTTATAATGACTCCGAAATATATATCAACCCCGCTCGCCTTTCAAAAGGATCTGAAGGCAGCGACTGTAGTCATGGAAAGGTCATGGGTATTGCTGCGAAAAGGAAAAGGGGAAATAGGCTGAGAGATATGCAAGGTTAGCTGCATTTCTTAGTGCATTCATTCAGTAATTAAATACACGGCTAATTAGATATTACAAAACCATCCTCAGAATGCGTGAAAATGTGTAATATCGTCAGCGATTAAGTGCCGGCTTATCTAGTTTCCTTAGCATGCTCTCTTTATCATCTATATCATGCAGTGATTAGCTTACATAAGTAAGATCAAAATGAGATCATAGTGGTACATTTGTGTAACTTGATTACAGCACTGCTCAAGCCCTGTGCTTTTAGGTCTATAGTTCTCCAGTATCCAGGGTAATGATAACAATGGTTTAGTTGCCACAGCAAAATGTTGAAAATTGGATTATTTTCACACAATGTGCCAGTACCATACATTGTATTACTTTCCTCTGAGAGACCAACTGTGTGTACTGATAACGAAGGCAGAGGCTACTGGAAAGCAAAAAGGGTGTGTTCAAAATCACAGCATTCCACTTGGAGGCTTCTTATCTGGTTAATTCAAGAATTAAAACACATACTGCTGCGACCTGAAGGAGGAATTTTAAAATGTTATTAGTTTGCGTTCCGCAAGCCTAATCTCAGTTGTGCTTGTGTCCTTGCAGCTATGTGCATCACTATGGATGTTTTCTCCTCATCAGCCAAGTAATTTCTGACATTTCTAACTCACGTCTACGAATTGGAACCTGAATGGAAGCAAACACAAAAGAAGGACCCCCTCTCTGGGATGTGTGGGCATATATAATAAGTGTATGTGTGTGTGAGTGAGAGAGAGAGAGAGAGAGAGAGAGAGAGAGAGAGAGAGAGAGAGAGAGAGAGAGAGAGAGAGAGAGAGAGAGAGAGAGAGAGAGAGAGAGAGAGAGAGAGAGAGAGAGAGAGAGAGTGCGTGTATTAGGTGTTGCTTGAAGTTCAGGAATAAGTTCTATGAATAAAATCATACAGCGCCAAATCATGTAGACCCACTGTGTGTGTAAGTAGCACATGTGATACCCCTCCATCCTCCATCTTTCATGCTGACTGCAACATGTGCACTCTTACTGGTGACCTATAGTCCAGTTAAGCTGACTTTGAGAGGGGTAAGATGATCTGAGCCTAATAGATGTATGGGCATCTATGTATGTTTGGGGAGGTGTCTGTGGGGAGTGATAGATGTCACTGTGGTGTAGATGAGTCTGGTCAGAGAGATTAATGAATAATGTGTGTGTGTGTGTGTGTGTGTGTGTGTGTGTGTGTGTGTGTGTGTGTGTTTGTTTGTGTGCATGTGTGTGTGTGTCCGTGTGTTGTGTTATTTACTTAGTGATGGGTTCTGAGCACCAAGAGTCAGTGATTGAGCAGGTGGTTGAGTCTGTGGATAGTGATGTGCTGCTGGTGGGACGGGAGCGGTTATGGATTCCTGAACTAGCCACTAATGGCTGCCATATATTCAGAGAAGAAGACACCAGTGTCATCACTAGAGATAGATGGTGAACGGAGGGGGAGGCGTACAGTGTTGAAAATGGATCCTGATAGACTTGGTGTTGACACCTTTTTCTAGCATTGATAATCAGGGGGGAAAAAATCTGAAAATGATTATCGATGACTGACGTTTTTTTTTTCAGATAGAAACAAAGAGAAGTGAATAAATATAGACCAGATCTGTTCACTATCCTAATTACGAAGAGTTTATCAGTATTCAGTGTCATATTAAGGAAGCACCACTAGATGGAGTTGTATTTCCCTTACGGATTGTGAATGAGCTGTCAGGTCAGTTTCATCATAAATAACTGCACTGAACTAGCCTAGCACAAAAGTGGTTGAGCAAGATAATGTAATAACCATAGGCCTTTAGATTTTATACCATATGGTCTCCAAAAGCTATTCTTACACACTACATGAAACGAAGGGCTACATGGATGAATAGGAAAGCATATAGTGTATTTGGCATAAAAGGCTGGCTAATCTAGTACGTCAATGCCTTTAAAGTATATAAAATAAACCTTGATGAAATAATGTGCCACACTGCCAATCAATAGTTGATATTATGATATTATGAAGTTGACATGTTGACATCCCTGGATCACAGTACATGATGATGGTATGGTTGCTGCTACCGCAACTTGAGATGATGGAATATTCATTCTTCCAAATGGTTTCAAAACAGCTCCGGTGCTTTATTGATCCCAGTAGTCTAACACACATAACAGAAGATTTCCATTGCAACCACACCCACAACATCTGTCTCTCTCTCTCTCTCTCTCTCTCTCTCTCTCTCTCTCTCTCTCTCTCTCTCTCTCTCTCTCTCTCATTCACACACACACACACACACACACACACACACACACACACACACACACACACATTAGAAGTTATGTTGGCGATCACAAAAGATCACTGGTTCTCACACTGGTCATTGGAGTCTTTGGTCTGTCTCCTACTCCACAGCCTTATTTGGTGTTCTCAGAGGAGAGCTGGCTATACTCACAATCTGCAGTTGGAGGGGACACCAGATTACAAGTTTGGGGGTACTGAGGTCGCAGACTATTAGGACAAGGTCAGCATGGAGCAGAGAGGGGCTGTGGGATAATTAACATTCAGTGTTGAGAATGGGTGCTGAGGGTAACAAGCTATTAGAGGAGAGAGAAGAGCAAGTGCAGTAGAGGTCTAGTGTGAAGGCACTTATTTGATAGGATGTAAATCTGTGTGTGTGTGTGTGTGTGTGTGTGTGTGTGTGTTTGTGTGTGTGTATGTGTATTTGTGTATGTGTTTTAAACTTGATTTTGCATGCAGCATGTATTGCTTAACATTCATTGGCATTCACACTTTCAACCTCTGCATGGTGTGTGTGTGTGTGTGTGTGTGTTTGAGAGAGAGAGAGAGAGAGAGAGAGAGAGAGAGAGAGAGAGAGAGAGAGAGAGAGAGAGAGAGAGCTTGTTTGAGGTGGACTTTTTTTGCTCCTTCTCTCCCACTCCCATGTTAGTGTGTCAGGACGGTCACACAGCATGCGTGAGGAGCGCTGTGTGACCAGGCGGCGTCACAGGCGCACATGCAGGCTGCATCTGGAGTTTTTCCCACTTGCGTTTGTTTTCTTTGTGTGCAGTGTGGAGGACAGCAAAATGAAACGAGCGAATGCACTGGTGATCTTATTTACATGCTGTTTGTGTGAATGGCCAATGTGCAGAGCAGTGAGAGCGGCGGATAGCGGCGGGAGCTGTATGTGTGTAAGAGGCGTTATGATTTTTGGGGTGCTGGTTTTCCCTCCGATTGTATAATGAGAGCTTCAGATTGAAGGCAGCAATAGACTGCTGTGAGTGGGGAGTGGGTTTTCTGTAGAATAATAAGCCAGAAACAGAAGGACTGAATTGCATAACAGACTCACAGACTATTTCTTAAGTAAATAACAAAATAAGGCTGTCAGCGGCATGACAAAACATGACTCTAAATGGGCACTATTGACACTAGCCAATGCAGTCTCCCACTGATCTAATTTAGCTCTGGACCATACATAACCTTTTGGGTAATTTTCTGTGTGTCTGACAAGAAGCCATTCACCCAACTCAGTGACCGACAATCTTTTTGATTATAAACCACATCAATCAAAAAGCTCTTGCCTTTAGCCCTCCACATACGGCGAGGAAAATACCACGCCTTTTCTTTTGCTGAAAAGCCTCGCGGTGTCCTTTTATATTAACATTTGCAGTCCTATGATTCTTTCTTATGAGATGTGACCCCAATTATGCATGTGTTTTGCACCACAGTGGTCTATTGGTCATGTGCAGTGCAAGCAAATAATGCAGCAAAAATTAAGCACATCACATCACCCAGTTTGGAGTGCTTTTAGCCATGTGCAGATGATGGTGTGGCATCGTGTTTTACTGTAAGGCATCCACGATTTTTTTTCTCTGAAATACCGTGAAAGCCGCGAATTCCATCATGCCATGCATGTCATTTCCCGTGCAAGGTGGGAATGAATGCCATTGCATTCAAATCTGATCCCATTTGAAACGAACCACCCTTCAAGGCCGAACAAAGAGGACGAGGTAGCATTGTCAGAAGACCATAAATCAGGACAGCATCTTGGACACGGAGAAGCTTCTGGATAAAATACCTGCTGCTCAAACCCAAGTGGGTTTTATTGCCTTGGTGGTTGTACTGTACATGGTGATGGCCTCACCAAGGTCACAGACCTCTTTTACATCTGATATTTGGTGAAGCCTACCCTAGGCTTTGCAGGGAGGCATTTACGAGGTAACCACAATCCCTCCCTCCCTCATTGATCCAAATCTGGTGGTGTATAGGCTAGAGCACATGCAATCACTATTATCTGCAGACACATCAGATTAGGTAGCTTTTAGAATAAGTGAGTAGGTGGGCATAGATTGCAGACCTACTCCTGTAATACACCCTGTGAGGATAGACACAGCACACCCGTGAAAACTGGTGAAGACTATAGTGGACATCCAGGCTTTCTGCAGATGCCTGAGAGAGTGAGTGTGTTGATGGGCCAGCTGCTGCGTGTTGTGTCCACTTGAGGTCATCACTGAGGGTGGGTGACCCCAAGGAATTTAAGGCTGCAGAGACGGCACAGCATTCTCATTGATGTACAGTAGATGTGGATGTGAGCCGCTGTGTCCTCCCCAAATGTTCAAAGATGCTCGATGTTCGATGCTGTTGTAAAATCCAGCACAAACATAACCCTTGGCCACATTTTGTTATGCAGTGCTGTGCGACATCAACTTCACACAAAAGATAGAGGAGCTGCGTCTTGATGCTTGGCAACCATTCAGATAGAGGAAATATATTTCTTGAGAACACAATACAGTAAAATGAGTGCAGGCGTACTATTTACTAAAACATATGCACAATGTAGTAAAATGAGAGCACGCTTTCTTGATATAAAAAAATATCTTGCAATGTCAATAGGAAAGAAATAAGCCTAGTAGAATGACAGGAACTGATTTCATCCTCTATGCACATTTGCCCCCTACCCCCCAACAAGCACACATTGAGAGCAAAACTGTTGTCTTGGCACCACCCTGCTAGCTGCCTAACTTCTATATTGCTGACCGCCTCATCATTATTGGTGATCAGGCCAGAAAGGTGGTGCTGTCAGCATGATTTTATGGAATTGGATATGTGTGAATAAGGGGTACATCAGGGGGCTCAGAACATTGCCCTGTGGGGTGCTGGTATTGAGGACTAAAGGTGTGGAAGGTATTACTTCCAATACGCACATTCTGGGGTCCACCAGAGTTTTAATGCAAGTTCTCAATCAAACTGTGTTCTATTAAGTAAGTAAACTTGAATAACTACCATTCCTCGAGAAAACCTAATTGGCCCCCAGGGGTTTAAATATGAGAGTGGCCCATATTTTCAGTGGTTTACCGCAGTCGACTAATTCATAAAACATAACTTAAACATGCTATGTGCTCTTTCATCTCTCTGATTTCGCACTCCTTCCTCTCCATTACCGCGCTGGCTGGCGCCGTGCAGTGTAATTGAAAACTGGAGAGATCCTGGATGGTCTATTGAATTTGCAGCCGAGGGGGTCTTCGTCTGGACCCCTGCTTATTGAATTGGATAGCTGGAGGATCTGCGGGAGGGGCCGGGGTATTAGGACTCATTGACTGTGGAATTGGGTGCAGAGTTCATTTATTAAAAAGCATTTGCCTTCATTTTCTTGTCACTGTGCCAAATAGTTAATGGATTAAGGGGGAGGGTTGAGTGGTCTTCCCGTTCTCGCATGTTAATGAATGTCGGAGATCCTTGCAGATCTTCATGGATTTCTGGCCTCAAATCCCACAGCTCTTGTATTGAGCACTTTTATAGGGTTCAGGTTTGTTGCCTCAAACTTCTCCATGCGATTTCACTAATCAAGTTATTAAAGTAATTATTTGATCTCTGGAGACATAAAGAGAGAAAGGTCTCAGTTACCACACACACACACACACAAACACACACACACACACACACACACACACACACACACACACACACACACACACACACACACACACACTGACACAGACACACAGGCCCCATCAAAATACGTGGGCTTATGTGCATTTGCGGTATGAAATGCCAATTAGAGGATCAGTGGTTGCCTCCGCTTGGTCCGTTTCAGCAGAAGTGAGCTTCTGGGAGCCGTGCCACCTGCATGCACTGAGAACTTCACTTGATGTTGCTAATAGTTTGGGCTCGCGCCGCAGCGCCGCGGCGCTTCCTCCTCCTCTACGGGACCGGCACATCCATGGCCCACTGACCAGCACTAAATCCTGGCTCAGTGGAAGCGAGCTCCTGAAACTGTGTAATCGTGTCCAGAGACCCTATCGAGGCTTCCTGCGGCCACGCTAAGTAAGGGAGAGAGCGAGAGGGCGAGAGGGAGGGAGAGGGAGGGAAGGGAGGCAAAGGCAGTATGCCACTGGGTGGAACTCACACATAGACCCAGTCAGAGTTAATTAAGTAGATATGCCACATTTTTTATATTATTATTTTTTTTATTTTGGTACATTTCAAAGGTTGTTGTCTTGGATTTGTAAGGAATGTGGAGAAGGAGAAAGATACATAGAGCGTGAAAGAGAGAGAGAGGGAGAGAGAGAGAGAGAGAGAGAGAGAGAGAGAGAGAGAGAGAGGATGTCAGTCAGTGCCAGCAACAGTGAAAAGGACTAATCTCACCTAACGTGACTCAAAATAAAATGGGCTCCAAATGAGCAGATGTGGACATATTTGCAGGAGCATCAGCTTGCTCCATGCTCTATTCATGAGCTTGCAGCTTGTTTTTCGTTTGATTGCTTTAGAAAAATGTGTTTACTTTTATCATGGCATTGAATCATGTATACCCCGCTCTTTCCAAACGCCTTGTGTGTAACTCTTTTCATTTACCAGATGGAATGCTCCTATAGCATGGTTTTAATCTTCAACACTGAAATTAAGGCTACGGAAGAAATGGAGCAGAGCACATATTCCCAACATACTTCGGTAATGTGTTTTTTTTTTTTTTTTGTCTGGCTACATCCTTTCATGAAAGGATATCATGAGACAAAATTAGCACAGCTTGACTATGATGTGGATAGAATTTCATTTATCTCCACCAAGCCATTGCAGAAAAAAAACATTGTTAATCTAGAGCACTAACAAAATGTCAACTATTAAATAAGCTCTTTGGAAAGACTAGGCTCCCAAAACCAGGCAGGCTCTCGAGACAGATAATGGCGAGAGCCCCATTCTGCTGCCATTTTTTTTTTTTCGAATGCAGTTCATTAAGGCTAAAAACCTGTCCATTCCCCTTTTGATGGTTGGCCTATTTTCTTCATGTGAGTGGCCCAACGGGAGTCTGAAAGAGACTATGCCTCTCTGGTAGAACCCCCATGCTACAGGCGCTATGTATGCGCTCAGTAAAAAGCACTGCATTCATAACTGAGGTCTGAAGAAACCTTTATTTACTGATCTATTTATATATATATTTATATTTATATATATATATATGTGTATATATTTATATATTTAGCTTCTTGTGGAAAAAAAGAGAGGAGTATTTGATGTCCTGATCCTTTCAAGGTGTGCAGCTTTCTTCTGTACACCTGCAAATTTCGACTAGGAGTGTTGGCCGAGACCTGGAGGAAACCTGCAGATGAGGCAACAAGCAGGGTAAAGCTGTTTACCACACACACACACACACACACACACACACACACACACACACACACACACACACACAGTGCAACACATACAGAGAAACAGAAAAACAGGGTGTCTTTCTCATCTCAGTCTGAGAGGATTTTATTTGACTGTAAATTCCGCTCACCACCACACACGTCTGGTGCAGAAATCCTCACCTGTATTTTCTTAGAGGCTTTAAGCAGGGTCAGAGGAAGTCACTCTCTCCCCTTCTAGACCTCATTTAATTGTACTTAAAATGTACAGATTTGCCCTAAATAGAAAATGTTGGTTCACTTGGTTAAACTATGTGCACTTCTCTGTGCCAGTGTATTTTATGCAATTTACCGTACTGTCTGTCACAATGTTCATAGGGAGTTCATAAGCAGGCCAGCACCAGCCCGTCTATTCTATTCTAGCATCACTTTTGTTAGAATAATGCCCCTCTTTTGGACTGCCATGTCCCAGTTCATGTGGATTAAGGGAATCCATCTAAACTACATAAAATATCGTCCATCGTCTCATTTATAACAGAAGACATTTTCTGGTCTCAATCTTCTAAACTAAAATTGGTTATTGACCATTTAAGATGAATGAATTGCGCGCACAGAGAAATGAAGGCAGCACAGCTGAGGTGTACACGAAGGCACTGGGATGTACTATCAAGCGAAGATATTTCTCAAGAGGCCTGAAAGTGACACATAATCAAACAATAGACATACGCAACTACGCCTCAATTAATTATCAAACACACTCAGCACTACACAACACAGTCTATGTTTATATATATCTATGATGAACTTTTCTTCATTTTTTTGCCACTCAGTTTAACTTAGTGTTTTTGCTGAACTGTACGTTATACTGGATGCAGTTGCCTTTATCACAGATTATGAAAGATTATGCTGGAAAAGGGGGGAGAAAAAAAAAACTACAGCATGCAGCAGAGCTGAATATGTTGAAATGCGATTTGGATTGAACAGCCAGAGAATTTGCCCAGCAGCAAATGGCTTCCCTATTGGAAGCAGCTAATTTCCATGGCATTCCCATGAACATAAGCCTGAAAGCACACAGGTGGCATGGGGAGCACACGCATGCAACGCAGCACTTAACAACTCTGAAGTTTCCTCCCACACCTTTCTGTAAACACGCCAGTAATCGGCACGATTTGGCATCTGCCTGAGGCAACACCTGTGCTTCTGTGATGTCTGGCAGGTGATAGCCAGCATTTTGTTTGTAGGGGCTGGCGGCGGAAGCATTACGCCATGGAAGTCACGTCTGTGTCATGACAGTGCAACCATCTGTTTCCCACAATGCAACGGCACTTACGATATACCTCTATGATCTGTTAATGAGCAGAACCAAAGATCATTAAGGGGCGGAGCAAGATACTTCATGAGAAGCCACTTCCTGGAACCCGAATCGCAAGAGGGGGGGTCAAAATCCCCCTTTATGCAGAGCAGAGGCAGCAACTGTTCCATTGAAGTCTATGGACATAGATCAGAATTTCAACTATATGCTAAAATCTCCATTCTCTAGAGTTAGGAATGTGAATTTTGGGCACAGTTTCATGACCCTCATCCCCTTCTGACCACTTCAGGTACCTTTTTAGCATTTTTGAGCATTCCCGTCTGGAGAAAATCGACTTTATATCAGGTGTGCCCCTCTTGTTTATTCTGCTTTGGCCGGTTGCTACGTACGCTCTACCTTGACAACACATTAGCCAGCCAGCTGAACCAAATCCTGATTTGTGCTAACGACGATCAGATGGCGCTGGGGTAACTTAATGAGAGCAGCGACATATTTCCATTATTCCATTGATGTTTTTATTCAATTCCTTGAAATGTATGCTTTGTGTGTGTTACTTCCATATTAGAACTAATAAATGTAGAGGGCTTGAAAGAGCAGCAAGATTATTTTGGAACATCATCAAGCATTGATAATCGAGTGCTTGATTTTGTACACCTGTGGAAAGGGACCTGATGAAACCCATGAATACGTCTGACACGCAATGACGCGCCTCTTTATGCAGAGGAAGTGATCCCCGTTTTGCGCCCATAGACATGAACTACGACGACGTATCTTGCTACGCCTTAAGGATCTTTGGCAGAACTAAACCCGTGTGAGAGTCATTGTATGATTCAGACATGTTCCAACGATAGCTCAAAAGAACATGCAATCATTGTCATGGGTTCAGTAATCTGGGAGCATTAAATATGCTGGTTTAATATGTGCCTTTGTAGTGAGTCACTTTGGTTAATACCATCCTCCAAAGGAATGAATGTGGTGAGGCCTGTTATACCTCATGAATGGTATCAGTGCTGAATAAATAAATAAATAAACCTTTTTTCATGTGCACCACAATGCAATGGAAATGCTGACATGACATAATCCACAATATTTTGCGAGTTTTCACTGTCAGCTTAAACTTTAAAGAAAGACCTTACACATGGTTTAGACAGTGAGTCACGCACCTACTAGTTTCTGGTAAATTAACAGCAGAAAACAAACCTTGTCCCTGCTCCATTCTGCTGACTATGCCATTCTGTTTCATGAAGCCAAAACAATTCCAAAGGAGGATGACTTGAGACCAGGTAGCACGACCAGGGCACATATATCTGAATTCCTTTTTGTACAAATTTACACACAACCAGATATGTCACTATCACTAATCACTGCATGGCTATGGGGGTGGTGGGGTCATGTTTTTGGTGAACCATTTAGTACAATGCAGTTACTATGTTGGAGAGCTGGGCACAGCAATAGGACTGCTAACACCATAATTTAACAGCATGCCATGTGAGTGAGTGGCTGCAACATCTAGTTTGATTGTATTGTTTTCATTTGGAATGCCTTCACTATACTCTATGCTATGCAGTGCTGTGTGCCACGATACAACGTGTTGTTTTGAGAAAACCTTTTGCTGGACACCCTGTCTCCATTTTCTTTCTGTTGCTCGTGTCACTCCGCTATTTAGAACGAGAAATGTAACGAGAAATAATATACAGTATAAAGCCATATTTAACGGATTCAGTGTGGACCGAGAGCATTCGATGCTATACCACAGTTGTTCCCTCGGATGATGTAAGGCTGCACCTGCATATCTCATTGCTTGATGATAAACATTTGAGCACAATCAATTAGTGCCATTCTGTTTCAATTGCCACAAGTGATCAAGGAGCAAAACTGATGGATCATTTCCTAATCTGAGATATCCATTTCTCATGCACACAAGGGGGGTCTTAGTAACATCTGTATGAATTATTAATGAGCCCTGTCTGCAGGTCAATTAAATAATTAAAGGGGAGTCTGAAAAAGAAAACCTTGGACAGTGCCACACTGTGCCACACTAATGTCTAGTCTAACTGGCCCTTCAGTCAATAACTTCTCCTCTCCAACTGGGAATGAGTCACTCCAGTGTTCAGGGCCTCAACAGTAACTTTACTTTACAACATGTCCGAGGCAGGATGTATTCTCATACTTAATACATTACCAAACAGTATGAATAATATGAGATAATTTATTTACAATGTGTCAAATCAAACTATTCTTTAGAACATAGATTCATTCCACACTGTACACTTGAAGAGAGACTCTAGTCTAACAACTAGATAATTTATACTCATTACCATCAAATAGACCATTAAAAATTAAATCTTAGTAAACATCTGAGTTGCTCCAGTGTTCCTCCTTCATTAGTTTGAGCTTGTCCCCTCCCGTTGATGCACCAGTTGTTCACAGAAGCGCATAGGATCTACCCTTTTTTGAGACCTTAAGTTGTTGTTAGTCCGGAGTTACCTTTAAGTATTAAGTTATTTCCATTTACTTCTATTTCAACATTGTTAACTGTCAAAGAAATACCTGTGAAGAAGCAACCGTTTCTGGTGGGAAAACATTATCAATCATTTCCACTCATTTTCTGGGCAAACAAGTTGATCATTCTTGCAAATGACTGTTCTATAAAGGATCATATTAAGCTAATACTGATGAGTCTTAAAATACATGGTAGCAAAGATGTTGTTCAGACATGTTAAAACATGATCACTGAACACAATCAAGTTATATTTATAATGCCTCACTGCGCATCGATTGTTGTTTGAGGTTTAATAGTCAGACTA
Organism: Sardina pilchardus; assembly: GCF_963854185.1. NCBI lineage: Eukaryota > Metazoa > Chordata > Actinopteri > Clupeiformes > Clupeidae > Sardina > Sardina pilchardus. The sequence goes on along the minus strand of NC_085000.1, from coordinate 27,164,998 downwards.
CAGATATGACGCAACTTCTACTGGTACGAAAAGAGACAGGAGAGTGAAACTCTGAGAGATGTCTGCCAGCGTCGGGCGATAGTCTACTATAGAGGGAGGCCTCTGAGGAGCCGTTTAATATGCCGTCTGGGCTTCTAAAATAAACAACATCAGTCACTCTCCATCCCCTGCCCTATCTCCCGAGGCATTTGGCAAGCATATTGATATAAGGTTTGCCCTTCACACTATGACAATTAAACACCCTCCCAGCAAGTTAGCAGACTATCATTAATCACTTGTTGGTGAGCATTAGTTTTTTTATTTCCCTTCCCCAACTCATGAATGGATGTCTCGAAGTTTCAAAGCCAACACAAACAGCGGTGTCCAAGTCAACAATGACTGATGTCAGAAAATGTGTGAAGGTGCAACTGAATAGATAAACTCCTCTGTCGCTTTAGACCCTACCAGCCACCATGGGTGTGTTGGCAGGTGTTTGGGTATTTGCAGACAATTTTAGATCTGTCTGTGTAAAGTCAGTTTGCATCTCACAGCTCATTCTCCTTACCCTCCTCCCTGTGGCCACCCATAGCCTCCATTTCAGACATTTCACTCTGGTATAGGCATATATTTCTCTCCTTAATATCCATGAGCTGTTTGATGTAGGCCTATGCCAGGTAGGCCTATGTATAATTGTTTGAATCATATTTCATCAGTAGCACAGATCTCTTTAGGTGACACTTTCAGAGCGCAACAGACACTAGCATACTGCCAGTCTAGTGTCAAAGCTATCTTTAGGTCTCCACATCAAAGGATTCTTTGATTAAACTAAACAAATCCTTTGGGATAGTGCAGTTAACTTAAAACAACTGTCCCGTCATGGTTATGTTGCCAAGAGCAACAGATTCAATATTCAAAGGTGATTTATTTGTCACATACACAGATATAATAGCATACACCCAGCAGAGAAATGTAACCCTGGTCAACTCCATAACTGTGCAAAATAGAAGAGAATATACATAGATTAATTATTAATAATAATATTAATGAATTAATATTAGTTACGTATGTACAATGTGAAATATATTCAAATTGGCCTTCCGCTTTTTAATGCTGGTCATAATGGTGTTACTTGGAGAGCCAATTGTTCTCTGAGGTGGTACTCATTGTGATATGTTTGAGAACCACTGCATTAGGCAGAAATAGTGCTGACTTATCACCATATCATATGCCTTAAATTCACGACTTGGGCTGGTTGTTGGGAGTCAGCCTGAAGTTTACCTGTAAAGTGCTTTAGGGATAAATAATAATAATGATAAAAAATACCTTTTAGATTGAATAAATTGAACTCTTCCCACAAACTCTTCCCACTTCGAGAAATCACACCATTGCACACCGAAGTAGTGTTTTAATGTCGTTTCATGTGGGGTGATGATTCACGGTTAATAAACTGCCAAAGAAAATGTACTTAAGCTGACCCACTGGCTGTCTTGTTTAACCCTGCTGTCCTCTGTTCACTTATAAGCAGTTGGTGTTCGTGTTCACACCCTGACCCATTCAACATATTTGAAGTTTATCTTGGTAGATTAACAAAATAGGGATTTTTGTCAATAAGGATTAATTGTTAATAGGGAGTAATGACTGCCTTGCTATACTCTTGCTGGAGGGGTGTTTCATTGATTATAGTCTGTAAACTAAGTGGTCCCAAGAAACTTATGTCTGAAAATAAGATATGGGAGCACATATTCAACCTATGATGACCCTGTCAGGTCTCACTTAGCTTGTACTCTTTCTCTCTCGGTCCGTGGCAGGTGAAGGGCGCTCAGATGTGTGCAGGTGTGGCCGATGGCCTCCTGATTGGCAAGGAGACAAGAGACCTCTTCTTTCCTTGCTGGCTGTTTTGCCTTCCACCGGGCTATTGGCTTTTGGGATTTCTATTTTTGCACCTCATCCACTCAACCATTTTGGTTCAGCTTTCACAACATTGACTTTTTTTGTTAATACACTATTAAATAAATAATGCTTATCATTTGGAATCTGTGCGTGGCCTCCTCTTCATGTTCCCAGGCTCAAATCAGCATGCGCTATAAACCCAACAATGCCCATCAGACATCTCTGTTGACAGTTGGTAATAAAATAAAGAAATGTGGATGTGGTTATAAAACTGTGATTTGGGCTGGGTAATAGTATTGGTGTTTATATTCTAATGTGAAAATTAGTATGGAACAGGGTCCTTGTGCATTGAAGTACTACTTTTAATTTGCTTCAAGGACCCTCAAACAAGCATACTAATATGCCATCTCGCAGCTCCCCAAGCACGCAGCTCTCCCCAGAGTTAGTCATTTTCAAAATACATTTTTCAATTGACTGTAGAGAGAAAACCTCGGGGGTACACTTTACATCATTCACATGTGACACCCCAATATGCTTAGGACCAACTCATTAAATACTTTATATCCCATCCATTATAGTGGCAGATGAACATAATACTCTCAGATCTCATTAACACAAGAAGCCATTCAAGCTAGTCATGCCTGACTGGCCTGAGAGATACATGGTCATTTTGAAGCAGGTTTGTGATTGCGGATTGCTACTGGTGACTGGTGGAGATTCAGGCTCCTCTTTTGTTGAACACACCGTCATGATTAGAATTGAGCTTCACATTATCCCCTTGGTTCGGACACCGCGTCCTATCTGAGCCAATGTCTCGGAAAATTAGCTGCAAAGCCCTGTGAAGATGGAGTCATTTCCAACAGTTGATGGACCTTCCTGACACTGTATGAGCCATTTTTGAAGAGAGCAGGCACCCACTGTCCAAGAGAGAGATTGAAAAGGAGTGATGCACGGCTCTGTTTTGCCCCACACTCACCAGACAAAGGTGTAGTACATTGATGGGATTATATAGATATATAGATAATACAGTATATATACACTATATTACCAAAAGTATTGGGTCACCTGCCTTGACCCCCATACGTCCCCTTGACCCCTTCAGTCACATCTTATTCTTAATCCATAGGGTTTAATATGACGTCAGTCCACTCTTCGCAGCTATAACAGCAACTCTTCTGGGAAGGCTTTCCACAAGGTTTAGGAGAGTGTTTATGGGTGTTTACTGTTCTGTGTGTGACTTCACAAATGCGCTTCTGAAAGAGTGGTCAAAAATGTCCATAAACACATTCCTAAACCTTGTGGAATATATATGCTGTAGTGTGATTATAGATAGATAGATAGATAGATAGATTGTTAAACCTGCTCTTGCACTGACTCATGGAGTTGGACACTGTGTATTTTAATCTGCTGTTTTGGAGAAAGACAGAAAGGTCAGCAAGGTTGTTGAAGCTGCCTGTGTGTGTTTATGTGTTTGTGTGTGTGTGTGTGTGTGTGTGTGTGTGTGTGTGTATGTGTGTGTGTGTGTGTGTGTGTGTGTGTGTGTGTGTGTGTGTGTGTGTGTGTGTGTGTGTGTGTGTGTGTGTGTGTGTGTGACCTTTGAGCTGATGAGACCTGACTCAATTCAGAAAATTATTCTTGAGTGATAACGTAACCCAGGGCAGCAGTGCTGTGTTGCTGGGGAGCAGTGATGAGTTCCTTCACATGCCTGCCTAGGGGTGATCTCGCTGATAGGTGTGCATACAGAGCTGTGCTGTGCACTTGCAGTGGGGGTTGAGATGGAGGTGATGGCTGGAAATGTAATCACATTGGTAATAGACAGTAATCAGTTTGCATTGATTTTCACGTTTTAAAAGTTTAATATCGCCTTAGTGCACCTGGGTCAAAATGTCCTGAATATATTTTTGGTGGGACCAACACGGTATTAATATTGGCGAATTGGATTGCTGCCTTTTCTTACAGAATGAGATTCGAAAGTGAGCAAACTCAAAAAGTTTTGTGGCACCCATTAAACCAACTATTTCTGCAAAGTGACACTGCAGCTCGAACAGCACACCATATTAAACTGCTCAGTGTTTGAAGGAAAAACAAGGCTTTGAATGGCCTCCAGTTACTGATTTCCTTATGTCTACAAGGCTCGCTGCGCACTTCGTTTCTACACAGACTCAAAAAACGCATTCAGGTGCATTGGGGCACTAGTGGGCGCCTAGGAACCACACATGCGTCGGGGATACCGATGGTGCTTGAATGTGGGGGAAGGGACAGATGAGCGAGCGCTCTCATCGTGAGTGCGTGCCCGCGGAGTGCTGCAGGCATGGACCACTTACTCCAGAACGCAGTCTGTCTCCATCCGGAGTTGCATGGTCAACGTTTGTCAAAACAAATGTAAACAAATTATAACAATTAGTTGAAATTCACAAATGAATGTGTTACCACCAGGCTTCCAGTTCCAGTTGCGTGATGCTTAGCTTGCGTATATAATTAATTGAAACCCGTCCTGGCAGCTGTAGTCTAGCGCAAGTGCAATTTATTGTGGCATTGATTATGCACTTTTAAGCCATCTCCAGAAATCTTGATTATCCACATGGCACCGACATTTCATGGTTCTAGAGAACTCCTCAGATCATGTTAGTGCACATCCTAGTGTAGCCTACATTAATTACTTTTCAACTAGCCTATTACACTAGCTGAAGGTGTGATGTTATGTAAAATGAAAGGCAAAGCAGACAGTATGAAACCTCAGTTAATCTCATAATGCGGAGCAGTTAAAGGAAATTCAACATGTAAGCAGTAACATGCCTGTATTACAACATGTCTCAGTAAGTTTTCCTGGTGTTATAAAGTAGGATAGGTTATCCAAACAAAGGCGCCGTGTTCCATTGTGCCACTAAAACGTAAACGCGAAATGAAATTAATGCATTTAAGTGACTTTCTTTGTACTTATCGATTTGTTACTGTTGTCAATGGAGACATATTAGTCCAGCAAATGCTGTTTACATTCACGTGTCGTTGTTTTATTTAGTTTCAGGGGCTCTGGGGCTGAAATTACCCTGCAGCGTGCCTAAGCATACCGCGCCTGCATCACGTTGGAACAGGGGCTAATTTTCTATTGGAGGTGGAGATGAACATTTGCAGTTAAATTGCCATCATTTTGCTGGCTACTGGGATGACTCACTGCAAAACGTGTTGATAAATCTGACCTAAATGTCCTATTCTGTATCTAGTATTTTTTCTTATAGGTTTAATTGATCCTGAAACTCACTGCTACAGTTCTCAGCATCACTGCGTTCCAAAACGCAGAACAACAATTTGGAAACAATTGCAGATGCTCATGAATAGGGGTTTCAGCGGTATTAGATCGGCCTCTTTAATTCTCTGTAGGCTAGCTGGTCTCTGTTTTCGAAGGACCAGTCAACATCCCAAACGGAAAACATTCGTGTCAGGTTCCAAGGCAATTCTGAAATAAGTGTTCGCGCATCTAGGACGACTTCCCAATTTGGCTCAAGAAAGCGTCATATAGGCGAATACTACTACAGTTCGTAAGATGACGGACATTAAATGTAATTCGCTTTTCAAATAACTCACCTGTTTATTTCGTTTAATAAATGTAGGCTATCCATATTCTGGGTTCTCTGCGCTGTTGTAGAGCAGCCCCTTTTTGGGTAGTGCGCTATACTGGTAACAATCGGTCTCTGTCAGTGTCAGTGTTTTACCATAAACACTGCATAGCATTTCTGTTGGAAAGCCGCGAAATACCTATTTCCTGAAGTCTAACAGGGGGGCTGAGGGCGGTTGCGAAAAGTGAACAACACCTCTCACAGGTTCACCCACACAAGGACCTCGGGTTATGAAGAGGAGTGGACGAGTTTTCTGGCAACTGGATTTCGCATCAGTGATTGGAAATACAACTCCATTAGGAAACATGGAAGTACAGTCATCTTTCTTCCGTCTCCAGAACGACCGGACTGACCCTTAATTTTTGAATTCCACACAATATTTATTGTGCGTCAGGGGTCTCAAACCCAACTCAGACCCGAGACCAACAGTGGTCAGCAAAGCAAGCAACACCACCAACCTGTGTACAGACGGACAGACAAGTTCAGATTTGCACTTTAACGTGCAGACCTTCTTATCGTCCGTGTGGAGCCGTTACTTTTTCCTTCCCTGAAAAGTCGCGCGGGGTTCATCCAAAGGTATGCTAAACACATCTTAATGCCTCTTCATATTTTCTCTTCGTAGAAATCACACTAGATTCGTTGTGTAAATTAACGATGTGTGTAGTATGCCCGTGGCTATGTGGCTTTTGGATCAGGCATGTCTGCTCTCAATGGGACACAGGAGAATTAGCCAAGGTAAAAACTGTTGCATTTCCGTTCTACCCGGGCATGGATGGCATAGAACGTAGATATAGCCCAGTTCCAACGATGACAGTCGCCAAGACAGGTGTTGATTTTGTCAGTATTGTTCTATTTCACTCCGGAATTTGGGGAAAATGGCAGTAATCAATAAAGTAGCTTGGATACTATACAGGCAAATAACATTATGCTGCTCAGGAGAAACGGAGTCTTGCTTTGAATGCTGCTGTGAATGTTTTCTAATCGACAGGTTTGCTTTCCCCATATTCAGAAATTGATTAACGACTTGTTGGCAGGTTTTGCTGGTGGTGATAACACAGCTAATTACTCTATTCCCCACATGGACAAATGCATGATTTTTTTAGTACAAATACGAGTTTTTATTAGGCCTACACGTTGATTTGATGAACAAAATGCAATGTCTCATCGTGGCTTTTCCACGTAAAGGTTGAGTTACAGTAGTCATGTAATACTATCCTAAATACACATTGGTGACATTTTAATCTACCACTTACAGGCTGCCTAGGGTTCCCTGACTAGGGTCTTAGTCAATTATCATCATTGCTTAGGTCTGAAAATGTGAATTCTATCTTTCTTTTCTGCGTATTTCATTATTAATCACTTTATATAACCTCACTTGAGGTGAGGTGAATGTGATGTGATGACTTAAGACAGAGATCTGCTTTTTGCCTGGGATTCCAAACACAATCTATGCTTTTAATGGCTCCACATTTGAAGGGATCAGAGATTGCGTGCTGGCAAGGAGGGCTGTTAAACCTGTTAGCATCACCTGAGGAGCAGAGTGATCGTGTAAGTTATAGCTGACTGCATCCAAATGAACTGATTCATAGGAGGAAATGAGAGTCCTGTAGACACCAGATTAAACCATCACAGGGAGTTGAATGTATTCATATTCAATGTCAAACTCAGGGACATAGAAAACATAACTCATTCAAGCACACAAGGGCACACAGACAAGGGCGCACACACAGACATACACAAACACAAACACCCCCCCTCTCCTCACACACCTGAAGACACCTGCTTCATATATGGTTGGTTAAGTCCCATCTTGTTTTGTGAGTTTGAAATACCATGCGAGACACATGTTAGGGTGACACACATGTGACCCCCAATATCTCTTTACTTTGCACTCTACTCTCTCTATTCTCAAACACAAGCTTTGGGCACAGTCATTGGAGCCCATGTGGACTGGTTTGCTACAGGATAGGGGCTGTGTGGTTGACCCCAGAGTGGATTGCATACACTCGGTTAGCTGGGATTTGTTTTAAGCCTTTTTTCTTCGCTTTTAGGGATATGCTCCCCTCTGTTCATACAGTATGTTTGAAGTCAGCATCTCTAAAGTGTGCCATATCCCAGTCTGAGTCAGCAGTCAGCACCTAACGGAGAAAGGGCTTCCTGGCATCCCACTTTGGTCTTTGGATGTTATTCTCAGCGCAGCTGTTTTTGTTTCTGAGTTGATTAGGCATCTGCTACGGCGAGAGCTTATCTCTCCACAGCCCCGTTCCTCGCCATATTTTGCTGTAATGTAGCATTAATCATCTCCAAAAATGCCCAAACTAAGCAGCATATGTGTGCGGCAGCTCCTGGTGGTTAAGACTGCGCAGGTCCCTCAAGGACATGCTTCTTCAGTGTGCCGCCCGCCGCTGTGAGAAGTCTTCTGCTTAATTCCTTTTGGCTGTTGTGGGGAAGGATTCCGCCCTGCTCCGAAGGCAATCAGTAGGAGCCCATGCAGAGTTGTCAGTGCGTGCCACTATCTGAGTCGTGCGTTTCTTGTTGCGGGGAAGTCAACGTTTAAATCAAACTGCGGGAGACAAGCGTGAGCTACACCTTTTCTCTCTCCCTCTCCCCCCCCCCACCACCCCCTGCTCCGACAGAGGCGTGATTCTTTTGTTTGGTGTGGGAGGGAGACGGATGACATTTTAGCGATTCGCACCTCTTCACTCTCGGTGTTCAAAGCACCTTTCAAACACATTAAACCAAAGCAGTCTGCTTTTTTTACCCCCACGACACACACATGCAGTGCTATGCATGCCGTCTGCCACAGTGAAGGTCTGTCATAGCTCCAGGCATTCGTGCAACATCAGGAATTTAAGTTAATCCATTTATCTCTTCAACATGAAAGGGCAGTGTGTGTGTGTGTGTGTGAGTGTGTGTGTTTTTTTAAATTAGTAGTTTACTTTCAAAAGCACACACACTCTCCCCCCTCACTCTTGGGTTCGGAGAGTAAACATGTGTGTGACATATTGGGTTGACAGATCGGACAGAAGGTCCCTTGGGCTTCACTTTTGAGAAGTTTTCGGGGAGGACGGGCTGTGTGAGTGCTGGGGCTGGGGTGGGGTGGGCACTTTTCCTCTCTCCGCCCATCCTTCACTGGGCTTCCGTCGCAGTTCACCTCTCGCATCCATCCTTCTGGCCAGAGACCATCTGCTCAGCCAGGGGTGAGGAGCATACGGCTTTACCGTAGTCCATCACAGCTTGCCAAAGCGCTCCCTCAAAGGCCTCCTGACAAACAACCCCCCAAACAAGATAAGAGAGCCCTGGGTGCAACCCCAGATTTATTTCAAGCAAAGCCGATTTGTGGTGATGCATAACACTTGCTCTGTGACGGCAGATAGCAACAGCATGCAGTGGCAGCTGTGGCCGTATAGTCGCCTTCTCCTTCATCCTTAGCATTTTTTTGTATATCGGTATCGCCTCTGTTTCTGGCTGGTTGATGCCTCTGCGGAAGCCTCTGAGTTTATACGTCCGCGTAAGTCGGATTTGTGCGAAGACTTCAGAGAACGAATGTATAGCATAGCTGACCAGGATGTATAGGATTGGTGCGGTGCAATCGTGGTCCCTGCAGAGCTGAGCCTATATGGCTCAGGGTAAATAGCAGTGGAGGAAATATGGAAACAAAAGACTGGGGAGAGTATCGGGTCCCGCGAGCATGGGAACATGAAGCGTAAAGTAGAGAGTGCTTGTTGTCGCGTCTCGCTGTAGCTGTTGCTGTTGCTGTTGCAGCAGCTGAGGTGTGTAATCGCCCGACTGCCGAAGTCGGCCCACTGTTTCAGGCCACTTCATTAGCAGCCCGCTGACACTGAGCGGAGATGGCATCTGCCCGCCACGCGGTTAATTTACAGAAGAAGAAGAAGAAAAAAAAAACAATGGCCCGAGTGATCCGTCCATCCGCTTGTTTGTCCATCCGCTTGTATGGTTCGCACGTTCGTTTGAACCGCAGTTTTCACACTCTTGGCTGCCGTTCCCCCTGGCACATGCTGGGGCACCTTTGCGCCACATGAAAATGTGTGTGTGTGTGTGTGTGTGTGTGTGTGTGTGTGTGTGTGTGTGTGTGTGATGTGTGTGTGATGTGTGTGTGTGTGTGTGTGTGATGTGTGTGTGATGTGTGTGTGTGTGATGTGTGTGTGTGTTAGTCTTCCGGGGCATATCATAATGCTGCTCCAGCCCAGCCTGCTTCTGAGTGTGTCGCTTGTCCAGGCCAGAGCCCATTCCCTTCTCTGGCTTCACTCAGCTGCACAAATGCAAGTGTCCATAAAAACAAGATTAGGCTCCATATCCATAAAAAAGCCTGTGGAAACTCTGCTTCCAACAGGCTCAGAGGAAATTGTCTTGGGTGAGGGGTGGGGTGGGGGCTGGCTTGCTGGCTGGGTGGGTGGGTAGGTGGGTAACTGAGCGCTTGCTCATCCACAAACCACAAGAAAGGATGAGAGAAGCAAGCCATCGGCGTGCATTTTTTAAGGGTTTGTGCTGCAGTAGTATCAAGTCCATTTTCATGAGCGGAACGTGATATACAGACATTAGAGGCTCAGGCTGTTGTCTGTTTCCAGTGAGGAGTTTCATTGGCGTCTGGATCTCTCTCACAGACCCCTATGTGCACACTGTGTGCACAATCAGACATGGACGGATTATGAGCCACTGGGCCCCTGGGCACAGACATGAAAAGGGCCCCCCCTGCCCGCCTTAGACAGGTAGTACGTTTACATTTATGCATTTAGTAGACATTTTTCTTTCCAAAGGTACTTACTTGTCAATTCTGTTACATGGGACTGCATTGTACCTAGAGCAACTAAGTGCATTGCTCAAGGGCACTATGGTGGAAACCCGGGAATTGAATCCACAACTTTTCAGGCTACAGCATGCATGCCCCCTGCACCCCCCCCCCCCCCAAAGACTTCTGGGTGAGATTTGTGGACAGAAACCGACAGATGGAGACTTAAATACTCAAATATGAATATGATATAACCATCAGCAGATTTGGGGCATCTTGCTGTGAAAAAGATGCTGATTGCAAAACATGATTATCACACACAGTGTGCCCATTTGACTGAGCTCAGGAGCCCCATTCAGATATCAGGGGTGAATAGCATACAAGGAGCAACCAGAAAGGCGTCTGAACGTGGTGGTGCCATGGCAACAGAAGCATAACCCGTAGTATATGATTGAGGGGCCCTATTAAGACACATCACATAACATAACCCATGTTGTCTGACTAAAGGGCCCTATCTTGATTGAAGGAGTGGAGAACACAGTAGTTTTGTAGTTTTGCGATGTGTTTCAGCCAGTTTGATAGAGGGGGTCGGCAGCCAAACTTGTTTGCTAACCAGTACACAGAAAAATAAACACCCGTTGCCTCTGACATAGTGCATGTCTGTGTTGACAAGCTACAACTATTTTCTGTCTTTTAGGGCACAGTACACAACAACCTATTGCCTGAGAGACAGAGCGAGAGAGAAAGAGAGAGAGAGAGAGAGAGGGAGAGAAATAGAGAGAGGGAGAGAAAGAGAAAGAGAGAGAGGGAGAGTAAGAGAGAGAGGGAGAGGGAGAGAAAGAGAGAGAGAGGGAGAGGGGGAGAAAGAGAAAGAGAGTGAAAAAGAGAAATCGCCTTGCTGTCTTGCTTGTCAGAAATGTGATTTGCTTCCATACATCATGGCCACGACAGCAGCTAATACTGTTCCAAAATGGGTGAAATGAGCTGTGGATAATTTATTTTGTTTATAGGGGTGATTTACTGTGCACTTAAACACCCAGTCAGGAAAAACAGAAGGCCTTGTTTCGGACCTCACTCTGTTAAAGGGGGTAATTTTCCGTACAGTTGCAATTTCACTTTTAATCCCTGTTTGAACTGTTTGTGGCAGACATATGGGATATGGCCAGTGCTGTTTTGTCTCTCCCAAGTGAAAAAAAAAACAAAAGGAAAGAAAAAAAAGGTGAGCCTCCATTAAACACTTACTTGTGCGCGCCGACAACTTAAATGCTTATAGATCCGCCGTGCCGATCTGGTTTCCCCATTAGCGGCTGTGGGCCTTATATAGACATGCATGCAGAGGACAATCCCGTGTTGGATTCTCATGTCAGAGCCGCCTGGTAATGATTTATTGTATCACAGCGCTATAGCCTTGTCCCTGACTACGCGCCGAACCGAGAGGGAACAATGCGAGAAGAAGAGGCTTGGAACGAGTGTGGTAGAAAAATGTCGTCATTGTTCTAGACGCACAGACACCGCAGCCCGTGGACCACCCCATAGTGTGGTCAGCTGTGTGTGGAGCTTGTTAAAGGGACACTTCAACGATTAGCATTAAGCTTTGTATCTTAAAACCATGTCATGTTTTTGAATGGTCATGCATCATTCCCTCAGTTTGCCTTGAGATGAGAGAAATATGGATTTCAATGTTGGACTTCCTGCTTTCAATGATGTAAAAATCATAATTTTACATCATTGAAAGCAGGAAGTCCTATTCATGGGTTTCATTGAAATCCATATTTCTCCCATCTCAAGGCAAACTGAGGGAATGATGCACGACCATTCAAAAACATGACTGGTTTTCTAAAGATACAAAGCTTAATGCTAATCGGTGAAGTGTCCCTTTAATACACAGAGCCGATTACATCAGGCACTTCTACCTCGGAGAGTGGAAGTGTGTGTTTACGCCGGTGCTTTATCTCCTCACTTAGTTGTGACGCTGATGCGTGTCTCCGCAACATCTGAGACTGAGACGGCCGAAATCCAGATGTCCAGAGCTCTCTTGTGAGATATTTAGATAAAGTTAAGTGGGAGGGATTTGTCTTGCCTTGAGTATTGCCTTTCAAATGCAACCGTATTTCATACACTTTTGGATGTTAAAAATTGTATTTTCAACACAGAAATCATGAGAAGAAGCTCATATGGCAGATGGTTAAGACGCCTTTTCACCCAGCTGATATCCAGTGCTTTTAAGTGCAGATTTTTCCCTTAAAGCTATATGCATCTGTTTAGGAATAGCAGTGCTGTGTCAAGCATTTGTCAATGACGGTGAGTGCATTTGTGGGAGAACCCGAAGGGCGGAAATGAGGATAGGGGGGATAAAGTCTCTACTCTAAACCCTTTAGTCGAGGCTCTGTCATAATTTGTGAGGGTGTTGGGCGTTTGGGCCTCCCTAATGGTGTTTGCCGCCATGTATGGTGTTTATCTCTGAAAGCTCATTACATTGAAGCGTATGCCTCTCCTCTAGTCTCTCTCTCTCTCTCTCTCTCTCTCTCTCTCTGTCTCTCTCTGTCTTACTTATGTTCTCCTGTTGTGCCTCTCCTTCTCTGTCTGTCTCTTTCTCTCTTTAATGTCTCTTTCTCTTTCTCTCTCACACACACATTCAGTCCTTCTCTCTTCCACACCTTCGCTGACTCCTTTGTTTGTTCGCTGTCTCACTCTGACTTGACTGTTGTCTGCACCCCTCTCTCTCTCTCTCTCTCTCTTTCTCTCTCTCTCTCTCCCTCCCTCCTAGGTAAGAAGACATACTTATTTACAGTGTAAATAAATACATTTTACACCACTTAAAACTCACGATTAATAACGCATGGGACACGGTGCAGGAAATGCTGCACTAGTGAGGATTTCTTCCCTCTGTGTGGGCAGCAGGTAAACTGCACAAGATGTTGCAGAGAAGGTTCTGGGCTCAGATTACCGTAATTTCCCGACTATTAGCCGCGGCTTATACATTGATTTTGCAAAATGTTTTCCGCTATGAGGTTAATACAGGGTGGCAATTAATATGGTGTTAATATGGTTTTGTTTCTTTTAACGTGCATAAAACACTGTCCTGCGGCATATACTCAATGCGGCTTATATTCGGGAAATTACTGTCGTGAGGATTTCTTCCCACTTATGTGGGCAGCAGGTAAACTGCACAAGATGTTGCAGAGAAGGTGCTGGGCTCAGATTAAGCATCTGGATGTCCCAATTCTCCATCCAATCATCCATCAGTGCCCTCATGCAATAGCATCGATTCATTTCATATGTTTGCATGATTACTATGGATCACACTGACTCTCTGAAAGCTGTTTGCTGGGTAAAGCCAGACAGGCACTCTAGGATTCAGGCTACCTCCATTTAATGCACAGATGGGTGATAAATCTATGCTCAGTTTAGCATGTTTATGTAATTCACCCTTTGGCTAAAACATGCTCATTTTGTCCTGCACATGTCTGGACAGTATATCTGTTGTCTGCGTTGGTTAATCTGGATTAGGTTGAGTTTTGTCAGCACTAAATTACTTCTTCCTAAGGCCAGAAGAAACCCATGAGATGTGTTTTATGAGATGAGATGAGTGTGTTATGTGTGTGTGTGTGTGCGCACGCACGTGTGTGTGTGTATGTTTGTGTGTGTGTTTGTGTGTGTGTGTTTGTGCTGCTGTATATTAAAAACATGTCAGAGGCTCACACATGCGTCACGCCGCATGGGTTGGGGAGGTGGACGCATCGCCTGAAGGAGTCCATAGGAGATTATGACTAAAGCATGAGCTCCTGACTAGCGCTCGGTTTCTTGCAGTGTAGGCACTCCGGCGGCTAACCCCCCCCCCCCCCCCCCCCCTCCCGTTTGACATCAGCGCGTCCTGGCACTAGCAGGTCGGAGGCTCTGCATGGCGTGCTAATGAAATTCTTCGCCTCTGCCGTCTCGGTGCATTTTTTGGGGCGTGATTTATTCAATCTCAGAGATGGTAAAGGCGTATACATCAAGTGTCAAGAGAGGCTACTGCAAGCCCACAGCATTTGTTTGAGAGGTGATGCTAGCAAAACTGGACAGAAACAATAAGGCGTCGGAGGATGGGCTGGGCACTGAGTGAGTGATTGAATGAATGAAAGGGGGTGTGTGGAGTAGGGCTTTATTGCTCCGCCAACCTAAGAAGAAAATCTGAAACACTCTTGGATAAAAGTGTCGGGTTAATGAATAAATGCAAATGTCACACTATTACCACCAGCATCAGTGTATTATGTTTTAATCGTATCGTGTTGAAAGAAGCTATTTAATTCCATTTATATGAAAGTCATCTATAATGTACAAGGAGGAAACCGTGGGAGTAGTTTTGTGGTGGTACTAAGACAAAGCTGTTTTCATTACACATTATAAGTGTGGTGGTCCACCATGACATTTGATGTTTAAAAAAATAAATAAAATAAAAATAACAAAAATCCATGCCAGACTGTGGGCTTTACCTTTGAGTCTTCAATTCCTTCTCTTTTTATGGGACTGAAAACAAGTTTTCCTCATCAAAACAAACTACTTACAGTACCCTGCTCACAGGATGATAGCATAGCATTAATGTCATGTTACATAAACAAACCAGAACGAGATGGTGAGACTTAGCACGTAGCATGAGGCCTTGGTGAATGATGTTTTTGACATGTTGCACCTACTTTACAGAAATAGAACCATTTTCACTGGCAGATATGTTTAATAATTACAAAATTACATAATTTACACTATTACACTAGCAGACCTCCTGAGTAGTGAGTGAAGGCTTCGGAAGGCAGACCTTGGACTAAACCTTGACAGAAAATGAAAGATGATGGGATGAAATCTGTTCTCTCTCTCTTCACTGTAATTGTGGGCTAATTGTGAGGGGAGATGGAAGTGAAATGCATGACGTGCACATCAGTCCATGTCACACTAGAGACCCATGGACATCTGCGTCACGTCGTGTCCAGTATTTACCCACCATGCACCCAGTTGCAGTGCGGCCACAGAGATCTCACTCTGAAAGCGTTTTTTTTTTTCAGTCCCAGTGTCAATTCATTTCCACCGGGAGAATGCATCTTTTCTTCCTGCCAGTTCTGAGGGAGACTTTCTATGTCTCTGTGTGTGTGTATGTGTGTGTGTGTGTGTGTGTGTGTGTGTGTGTGTGTGTGTGTGTGTGTGTGTGTGTGTGTGTGTGTGTGTGTGTGTGTGTGTGTGTGTGTGTGTGTGTGTGTGTGTGTGTGTGTGTGTGCAAGTGGTCAGCGTGAACAGAGAGGATCACACTGAAAGGTAGAGAGAGAGGACATTTTTTAGTGTGTGAGAGAGTGCTTGCTTTGAGATAGTGCCATTGGGACTGGAAAAAAAATAAATCAATACTCGAGTTCCATGGGTTCTACGTACTTGAGGTGAACCTGTATACACCTCAAGTCTTAATGGCACCCGTTCACCACACCATTATCTATTCTCTTCCAAAGAAATTCCCGGAATATCGAGGACAATTACGAAAGTAAAACCCTGTACTACTGAGAGGTTGTGAGCATTCTTCCTAGGCTTCATGGAGTTCATAACAGTATGCTAATGATAAATGTGTGTGTGGTAGGCCCATTGTGGCAGACTGCTTGAATCAAGGACACGCGTCGGAGTGACTGGGTTGAATTGAGCACACATATGTCATGGAGACTGGAGCTTTCTTCCAGAGAGTGAGTGTGAGAGGGAGAGCAGTGAAACTCTCACATAGATCACTATATAAAGCAACAGCTAATTAAAACAGTGTGAATCTGTGAAATTCTCAACAGCGTCACAGATGTGACCGTCTCCAGATTGTAATTGGCCAACGGAGGAGAAAGACTGGGGGGGGAGCGGGGGGGAGGGTGTTGTGCTGAAAGGGAAAGTTCATAGGAAATTGTTCTCTAATATAAAAAAAATGCGGAAGTACTGTACAGTATGTACAGTCATATTAGACTTTTCTCTTTTGCCCAGACAATTCTTGAGTTGTTGTTAACACAAATTCTGTAGTACGTCAAGTAAATCCTATCTATGGTGACCGACCCTGAGCGTGAAGTATTCTCTGTGCTGTGAATATCCTAATGTCAGAAAAACATGCCTACAGTAATTTCCCGCATATAAGCCGCATTGTGTATAAGCCGCAGGACTGTGTTTTATGCAGGTTAAAAGAAACAAAACCATATTAACACAATATTAACTGCCCCCCTGTATTAACCTCATAGCTGAAGAAATTTTGCAAAATCAATGTATAAGCCGCGGCTAATAGTCGGGAAATTACGGTATATTCATTATTGAAATGCAGTTAGGCAATCTAAGTGAATGTAAGCATTCTGTTGTTAGACCGTGTGAAAAGAATGTTAGAGACTTTTTCAAAAGCTTAATTGCGTTGTAAGTGCTTGTTTGTGTTGGAGCTGCTTGGTTTGCTTAAGGAGAAGCTTTTCCTCGGAGTTGTGCGCGAGGTGGGGGGAAAAACACCCTGCTAATCTCTGCCATTTGCAGGGACATGGATGTCCCCTGGTAATGATCACTTTCAGCTGGAGAAACAAATTACCCTGCTGAGTGTCTTCGACAGAGTCAATATTTAAAGGAGACACGGTTTCCCTCCATTATTTTAGAGATGGGGGGGGGGGCAGTGCTAGAGAGGGGCCTTGCATGCCCACAGTGGAGCAGGCGCACACGTTAGATCAATCAAGATTCAACGTGTACAAATCGCCGGGGCCGCGTTGCGTTGCGTCGTGGCCCACCCCACCGGGTGATATTTTTCAGCGCCGAACTTACTGAGTTATTCATGAAGAAATCTCGCAGCCTCGTGTCGTCATGTACAGTCAGTGATTGCTCTGCACAGTCGCCTGCCAGCTTGAGGTTTGTTTAACAGACATCTGGCTTTGTGTCTTCACTGAATAAACAAACATTTTAATGATTAGAGACACATGCGGCGGCTGTCCTCTGGAAGACGGAAGCCTTTGTGGTGTAGTACAGTAGACATTAGCAAATGAAACCAGAGCTGTGATTAGACTGTCAAACGCACATGGTAATAAGTCTGATATAAAAGCACAAGAGCAGCCGATCTGGATGGAGAGAAGGGGGATGATGACTGAGATGTATACAACACATGT
This sequence comes from Sardina pilchardus, assembly GCF_963854185.1. Classification (NCBI taxonomy): domain Eukaryota; kingdom Metazoa; phylum Chordata; class Actinopteri; order Clupeiformes; family Clupeidae; genus Sardina; species Sardina pilchardus. Next base: position 27,147,647 of record NC_085000.1, on the reverse strand, counting down.
GGAGTGCTTTTGTCGTGGGTTCTCTGCTAAATTTGCGCAACTGGAGCGTCCTACTGTGACAATGGAACAGGTGCTGCACTGCTGAATGATTCTGAGACCATCAATTTGAATGCATACACAGACACACAAGACACAGACACACAGACACAAACAAACACAAGCACACGCACGCCCGCAAGCCCGACCGCCCACCCGCCCGCCCGCCCGCCCGCCCGCACGCACGCACGCACGCACGCACGCACGCACACAAACAAGCACACATTCTCTCTCTCTCTACCTCTCTCTCTTTCCCTCCCTCTGTTAAATACAAAAAGCATAGCTCTTTCCAGAGCAAACTTTTATCTAGCTCAGAATGTGTCCCTTTCATTAACTCAAGAGCTTTGTGCAGCCAGGATAGGAGAGGGCCGGGTTAAGGGCTCCCGTTCCCTCAGCATCTCTGAGTGTAACCTGGAGACAGTTCAGCATCTCTGAGTGTTACCTGGAGACAATCCAGCATCTCTGAGTGTATCCTGGAGACAGTATAGTTTAGTAGTGGCACTTTTGTTTAAAGGCATCCTGTGTAAGGTCCTACCTTAATATAGCAGCTTTGAAGTCATTTTGATGGTAAATTAACTTGTTTCAAGGAGAATGGTGCACTTTCCCACCCATAGCCTACACATTTACAGAGAACAAGCCTTGCAACTTCTCTCTCCCCGACCTGGAGAATCAACAGATTATCCTAGGTTACACTTTGTTTTAATGTGTCACTGTTACTGTAGCCTGGGTGTTCCCATCCTGCCTTGCGCGGTGATTTCATTCTGGACACTAACACCCAAATTTTCGCCTGATGTTGGTGACCAATCACAAAACATCCAAGAAGTTTCCGATGCCTTCTTGCGTCTACATTCGACGCCAAAGGATTTGCACTGATGTCAATGGCTGCCCTTTTCATTGCATATGAATGCGCGGGGGCACCTTCGGCTTCTGATATTGACGCCAGGGGGCTTGGTATGCGTCCTCGTTCGACGAGTTGGGTGTGAGACCGTGTTGGATGAGCTATGCGCATTTTATAGACATCCGTGGCGCCCAATGAACGGATCTGGGCATTTTTTCAAATACGAGAAAATGAACGTCTGGTTGCCAGACCACGTCTCATTTGAGAAGTGGTAGGCGCTAGCCAGGCTAGTGTACCTACCTAATTAGGTACGGTGGTACAACCTGTGTAACAACATGTACTATCAGGTACTATCATTGTACTTGCATTATGTATTTGTGGGTACCTACATATAGTTGTTACATTGTAATACTGAGTGCTTTTACAAAACTTTGCCAATTTGCCTACATTTTTCATCAGAGGCAAAGGGCTGACCTGAGACCTGCTGGATGGGGTAAATCTGGTCATGATAGACTTGATATACAAACCATTCTTAGCTCCAGTCAGCTCAGTAACTGGTATACTTAACAGGTTTATTCCACTGTATCAAAGAGTAATAAAGGTGTAGCAGTGCAGCTGTTACATGTACACTGAGGACAATGAGACCTTGACTGGAGCTAAGAATGGTTTGTCTATCAAATCTATCATGACCAGATTTACCCCATCCAGCAGGTCTGAAAATGAAAATAAAAAATGTAGGCAAATTGGCAAAGTTTGTGAAAGCAATCATAGTACCTAATAGTACATGTTGTTACACTGGTTGTACCACTGTACTTAATTAGGTACATTGTAACAGCGACACATTAAAATAAAGTGTTACCATAGCCTAATAATAATAACTGCAACTGATACTGTGGAATATGATCAAGCCTGTACTTTATCTCCATAGAATACATTGTCACAATCAAAATAAATTAAACACATTAAATTCATTATCCAGAACAATACAGTTTTGCTGAAGTGTAGACACTTCTTGTCTTTTTTGTTTCCTCCTGATAGGATAACTTTTTTGGCAGACCCTCTAGTAAGAGAGATGCTCTTTAAAGAACTCTCTCACCTCTCTAATTTGCATCTAAGTAGAATCCTGAGCTTTTAGTGATGACAAGCAAAGAAGCCTTTTATTTCTAAGAATATAACCTGTCACCACTCCAGCGACATGGCATATAAAGAGAAGCTGAGAACTTGTGCGTAAGCTCTACCTCACAGACATGGATTGACTGAAATGGCTCTTATGGATTTTGGGGCTAAGCACTGAGACACTGAGACTACGCACCCAGACTTAAGATCACGTTACCTTCCAAATTTACTAAATGACTTTCAATACTTTAATTGCATTACCATGTCTGGCAGTCTCGCTCTCTCGATCTTGATGCAAACTGTTATAGATACAGAATTTCACTTTGGATGGGAGAGGCCTAACAGTGCCGTTTGTGATGCATTAAAATGTTATGACTGCTGAAATGAAGAGCATCCATCTTGTTTAGGACACCCCTGACGATTTGGGTAGAATTCGAACGGATCAAAGAGCAGCTAAGCGAAATCAAATAGCAAAAGAAGTGATGCATTAAATTGCTGTGCTGTACGTTTTATCCTGTAAGAATGATCTTGAAGAATCTTATGTGCTGTACTGAAAAAAAAAAATGTTGGAGTGCATATCCACTATAAGGAATTGATGTCTGCATGCTGCTATGAAGCAGTCAGCTATAATGAACTTGGCTCTTTTTTGATTTATAACCACAATGCATTAATAGCGCATTTGTTTAGCCATGTAATATGACCATTATACATTGTAATGTAATCACAATATAAAGCAAGTGGTAATTCAATCAGACCCACAGTGGCTTAGACTTTATGAATCAGAGGTTTAATAGTTGAGGAACTCTTTCTATCGCATTGTAATTAATGATTCAAAGCTCAATACGTATGATTTACACAGAGTTAATGCTCAGCTTACATGTGCTGCTCAATACTTCATATTCTTTTTTGTCTCGGTAATATTTTGTAATTGTGATATTTCACCACAGAGTGAGACACCACATTGATGATACTCTCCTCTCACCGGCTGACAGATGTCAAAAAGTGGTCTTTTGTATTCGTGTTGTGCTCTTTTGTATTCGTGTTGTGGGCTTTTGTATTTGTGTTGTGGCCTTTTGTATTCGTGTTGTGGGCTTTTGTATTCGTGTTGTGTTGTGACCCTACTCAGCCACCGTACATATGTGCACTGGAAATGAGTTAGTGACACATATGCAACACAAAGATGCTGTTTTTGCAGGCGTGATGATTTATTGAGTAATATCCTCTTTTGATGACACAAAGGCTTATCCTCGTACCGTTACGATTTCAGGTGACAACTCAATTGCATTGCTCCTTCTCCTTTTGCTCTCATGGCAAATCTTAATTTCTCCCTCATTGTTGCTCTGCCACCAAGGCTTTCTCCAGCTTAGGTGTTAGGTCTAAAAAAAACCTTTCTCCCTGATGATGCCTTTCAACTGGTTCTGAGCGTCGCAATCTTTTCATTTAACAAAATATCCAATAAATTGTGAAATGCACCCACGTTTGTTAGTCCTCCTCTTTGGGGCAGCCGTGGTGTACTGGTTAGCGCATCGGGCTTGTAACCGGAGGGTTGCCGGTTCGATCCCCGACCAGTCCACCACGGCTGAAGTGCCCTTGAGCAAGGCACCTAACCCCTCACTGCTCCCCGAGCGCCGCTGGTTGGGCAGGCAGCTCACTGCTCTGGGTTGTGTGATTCACCTCACTGTGTGTTCACTGTGTGCTGTGTGTTCACTAATTCGGTTAAATTGGGTTAAATGCAGAGAACTGAATTTCCCTCACGGGATCAAAAAAGTATATATTCTATTCTATTCTAGTCCTCCTCTTTGTTTGGGCTAAATCAGACTGAGCCTCTCAGGATGCAAGTGTGGCCTTAAGCAAGGCTCTTTAAATCACAGTGCACATGGTTCTTTCCTTTTCTTTTCCCTTAGACCTTTTACACCGTGGAATACTTCTAATCGCCTCGATAGGCCTGCACTGCGAATGAGATTATGAGGCTGTCCGCTGATCCGTCTTCATTAGACACCCATTTGAAGAGGCTTTCCATTAGGATCCCTATCAAAATGAGATGACCGGCTCACGGGAAATTAGCCGTGTCACAAGACAAAGAGGCAGTGGCCATAAACAGATAGCTTAGTGCTGTGGCTTCACCCCCCCACCCCCCCCCCCCAAAAAAAAAATAACCTGTTTTTGACAGTGACTCAGGCTGTCAGACTGTCAGACTGTCCTGAGCTGCTTGCGTTTGTAATGGCAGCATTATCGCGCCACTCTCTTGACACTTTCTTTTTGAAGTTCCGGAGCGCGTTTTGTAGGTCGCGGTGCTCTGTGCGGAGAAACAGGTTGTGGCTCACTGTTATCAGTCTTGTTTAGACAGTGAGAGCATATTCGGAGTGCAAGTCTCCGGGAGGAAGGCCCGTTTTGGTGAATTATAATTATAATCACATTTCAGGAGAGACAGAGGTTGCCACATGACAAATGAGCTCGTTTTTACTTCAGGTAGAGACTCTAGGTGGTACGACAATGATTCAAAACACATTTATTATGGATAGTTTTTGTCTTTTCTTTTTTTTTTTTTTTGCTTTCCCATCTGTTGATCCTATTTTTAACAGGCAACCTGGCTTGCCCACTGAAACTCTTTAAAAGTAATTTATGAAATTCTTTGTGGGCTCCCAAGCTAATTTACAGCTGGGCGGCTGTTGGCTCTCTCACTCTCATGGGTACATTTCAGAGGTGCAATCAATTTGAATTAGTCAACCTCATGGTGGAGGCTAAAACGCCTGGTCTGTTAGGAACACTGCCCAGGCAATATGTTTTTGATTTTTTAATGCAGTGATACAAAGAAAATGGACAAAGCGGGTAGAGGCTCTGACACATATGCATTGTAAATATATTTTTTTTGTTCAGTTACCAGACTCTGTTCTGTAAAATAATTGACCATATATTCACCAATATCTGTGCCAGCTGTGCTACTGAAAGTGTGTAAATGTAGACTGATGTGTTCTATTTTTTATTCACTCCAGTATGCACAGGATTTTATATAGCATTAGCAATTATATATATTCAATTTGAATAATGGGAACAGGACATTTGAAAAAAAGACTTAAAGCTACTCTGCTATGTCCATTTTTAACACCTTAATGTGCAGAGCCATTCATTTTCATGAGCTTGATAACAGTGGTGGAATGGGGGGAAGGGGGACATTACTGCATTTTTTTCACATAGTGCTGTGCATGTGTAATGAACCAAAGCAGTTGTGCCAGCAGGTCTTCATGGGCTGACATCCAAATCTTTCCAAACATCTGATTTCGCTTCAGTCCCCCGCTTATTTCTGTTATCATCATAGATGTCGCCACGCTGCATCCGCCGCAAAGACTCCGACTTCGATTTGTCAGCCGTTCTGGGCCGCAGATCTGAGTTAACCCTCGTTAAAAGAGCCACGATCCTTGGTTGACACCGGAAGCCAAGTGTGTCCTGTGCTTTGTGCTTCACCCATCGCAAACCAAAACAGCAGGTGCCGCATGCTGTGGGGGCAGAGGGCAGCGTCTCCAAGCGGTCGACCTCGTGGTCGCAGGCAAACACTGAGGCCAGCCACTGATCTGCACCAGACGGGTGCCACTCTGAGTGCCAGGCTTGCCCGCGGATACCATTGTGCCCCCGCCGAGTTCCGCGGCTCTCTCTTTCTGCACTACTCAATGGGGGCACAGGCACATAATTAACTTGATTAATTGCTCTGGCCTTCAGTCAGGGCACTGAGGTAATTAATAAATGAGTAGCTAAATATTTCTTGATATCAAAGGAACAGGCGGCTCATTGTTCAAGCCAGCGCCTTGTGTGGCGGATCGCAGCGTTTTTTTTTGTCAAGGTCGGCCTCCGTCGCAGACAGCCTGCGTGCTCGGGACGCCTTATCTGCTCATGCCACGAGACTCCGGCGAGTAAACCTGTGAGGGCAGTCGCCAGAGCTTCGTCGACGAGATAGCTATCTCACCGGTTACTGGAAGTGAGTAAAAAACAGAATCAATCTCAGCTGATTGATGATAGGGGCGCGGATGGCCTGAGCCGTGACATGAGCTAACACGTGATAATTGCATCCTGCTGCTCGCATCTCGTTTTTTTTTCATACCTCAAGACAACTGATAAAGTGTTAATAGATGCACTGACAAAGGTCTCACATGCCAGTTTGTTTGCTGTCAGGGAAGTTGGCTGTTATTTAAAACGAATCTAACAGGATGTTTATTATATATTTCTGAACGTTCTACCCTGTGGCGCATCGGAGAAACACCAAGAAAGACACTCGCAGAGTGAGTTAGAGAGGTGGTCTGACGTCATCGTCAACCTCCATAAATTCTTTTGGTTTTCATCAGCACTCATGGCCTGAGGTATTGATCACACCAGAACTGTCACACCGACCAGGGTTTAGTCGATGTTTTTGATTCAGACGTGACCAGGCAGGGATTGCTCATAAACAACACACTGGGTGCTAAGTGGCTTCCCACTGGCCAGCTCTGTCAGTAGCAACAGGAATATTTGCCTGATGGAGAACCAAACATCAAAAAGAACACTATAAATATAGTTAGACGTAGTGATTCCTGTGATTCCTTTCTTTACATCAGTTACTGAGCAAGGTGAGGTTTGCCTCAGCATACCTTTTGATAGCGTTACGCATCTATTATTTTGGTTGGTATCAGGATTAGAGGTGCGATTCATCTCAGTTGGTGAAACCCGCAATCGCTTGTTTTCGTTCTTCAGTTTCAATAATAAATTAGAGATCCTTTTATTTCCAAATGTAGATCCAGTTCTCAAGGCTGACTGGCACGGTAGCATTTAAGTGCAGCCCCATTAAGAAACACAAATGGGTTCAGTCAGAGCAGTGGGTGATTAGTATAGTGAATGGTGGTCAGTGAATAATTTGGATAATTTGGTTGCAGCAATCAGGCATGTTGTTGAATGTCTCTCTCGGTGGCATTGCAATTAATGTCACATTTTGCAGTCGGTTCTGACAGATTTGTGTTGGGTGAGCACTCTCACGTCGGCGAACACTCTCACATTCAGTGTTTAGTAATTCGTGATCGCATAGGTGTCAACAGTGTTCTCAAAAGGAGCGGGCCCCTGCCACCACCCCTTTAAGGTCACTGGAGCCTGGCCCATCCTCAGCTCTCTATACGGTGTGCTTTGTGGTCCGTGACGTTGAAGTTGATTTCAGTGATGGCTCTCCTCTGGACTCATCCGCCCCCCCTCCCCCCCTGTAGCTCATGTAGCCCGAGGTCCTCCTGGGTAAGTATCCGCTCCCTGCATCCGCAGCGAGCGAGATCATAGCAGTGGCTCGGAGCAGAGGGATATATCCTTTGAAGCTCTGAGGGGCGTGCAGAGTTCACCCAAGTGGCGTTTTTAATGGATTGGGCCTCGCTTTTTCTTCCCCACCGATGCCGCTGGGAGCGAACCATTTGCTTTGGTGGGACAGGGATTCTCAAGAGTAAACCCTTATTCATTCACACCTTCAGGAAAACTTTTCCTGTTATTAACGTCTTCTGTCTCTTTTGTCTTAATGGGAAGCAATTTTTTTGCAAACGACTGCATAACAGTACAATGCAGGCTTGCTCAGTATTGCTGTTGCAGAATATTACCTGAGGCCATACGATCAAATACCCATTGAATCTGGGGTGGGGCCATAAAAATGAGATAAATGATTCATACAGACCTGTGCCACCATTAGCTTCAGAGATTATCTGTGGCTTTTTTTTTATGTTTAATGGACCGCAAACTGTAATCTGGCATAGCAGTGAAGCTTAATTGAACTCTTTGTCTCTGTGTGCGTGTGTGTCTCCACACACGTGTGTTTGTGTATGCATGTATTTTGTGTCTTATGCTGGTGTTTATTAGGTTATGTGTGTTGGTCAAGAGAGGTTGGTATAAATGGTGCAATGCACACACAGAAGATGAATCAGTCAGGGACACATCTGTGCGAGACCAGTCCTATTAGCTTTAAACAGCTAAAAGGTCACAGGACGGACGGGCCGCTAAATTGAATTCAGCAGCAAAACGCAGCGCCTGACGGCAATTAGCAGTGTGTGATTCCTTAACATTTCACGGGCAGAGAGACGAAAATGCCTACGACTGCAGCAGAGTGCTTCTTCTGCGGGATCTGGACTAATGACTCACTCCAGACTGTCTCTAGCTGTGTGCTAACAATCACTCTCTCTTAGTCTGTTTTCTTTTCATTTCTGTGTCTCGACATTTCTCTCTTTCTTACTCCCTCTCTTTGTCACTCTCTCTCACACAAACACACACTCTCTCACAGACAACAAATAGTGGGAGAGACAGTGATACAGAACTATGCTGACAGAGACATCTGTGTACAGTGTGTGTGTATATATAGATAAAGCTACCCCCCGTTTTCCTTCCCTATAGGCTTCAGCCGTCTGTTTTATTCAGTGCTCCACCTGCTCAGGATACCCAGTGGTCATTCATTTGTGAGTTTCCGTGGTGAACAGAAGCGTTGAAGTTTTATAACAAGAATGGCCTTAAGTGGAAGACTAATCTCACAATGGCATTGAGCAAACTTCCCCAGCCACGTCAGCACTGGATGGAACACGTCGTCTAGCCTTCGCACTCCAAGGCTTGTGCGTCAACGCCAAGCCTCTTGTGACTTTTCTTGTGGCGTCAATTTGCACCTATATGATTGACAGAGGAGAAGTGTCCTTCCTTCACAGCAGAGTTCAGAGATGCTCCAGGGTTCTATTTACCCAACCCCCCCCTCCACATAACCCCCCAACCCCCCTTGAGAAATATCATAATTAACAAACACACACAGCCTCAGCCAGCCACTTCCAAAGGTCATAGCACAGACCAGCATGACTGGTGGCAGTGGCTCATCTGACTAATAAAATTAATTTTCTTATGGATGCTTCCCCCACCCCCTTTTTTTCTTAGCTGTTTAACCTTTGCTGAACCAGCAGAAAAAAAGACACTGGGATTGTAAAAAAAAATCTCTTTTAAAAATCTCTCTTGAAAAGTCACTTCACTCAAGCATGCACGCATAGATCCCAGGAAACAGGCGGAAAACAGGAGAACTGAGTCGTGTGATGGAGAGAGAAACAGACATTGAAAGCTCGCACTGGGTCTAAAGTGGTATGGAACAGTGGTTCATGCGTCGACAAGCTGAGTGATTGACACATAGAAACGTGAAAGGGCATGCAAAATTAATGCGGACAGTCATCAATTAAAAATGACCAGTCAACCTTATTTAAATTGCTCACAATGTCATTATCTCCAAAAATAGCGTAGCAACTTTTAGATGTACTATTAACCATAAAAAAACATGTTGTGTCTGTTGGGTTGGGTAGAAGAAATGGCATTAGTGCTCACTATTCACTGGATTTTAAATCATCCCCTGATCATGTTGGCATGCATCGTATTCGTATTACCTCGGCTGTCAGTGTAGGAAGGTGCAAAGTGCTATGAAAATGAACCGCGTACACTCACTCACACACACACACACACACACACACACACACACACACACACACACACACACACACACACACACACACACACACACACACACACCACACACACACACACACACAGGGACACACATGTAAACAGATAAAATGAATACAAGTTTGAAAGGTGTGGCTCTTGTCATGTCCAATCTGAGTAAGGGTGGGAGTGTCATGGACCCAAGTGCTTCTTCACTCCCCCAACCAGTGTTAAACATGCCATCCTGATAGTTCAGCAGGAGCCTTCTCTTTTAAGTGCAGGCCGATGAGTTATTCAAATTTTATTTAGGCAGTCAGGGCTTCTCCTCCCAGAGCATCTCTGGCCATTTGGTGCGGCCACCCTGATGAATGGTGGACAGGACACATCGTAGGCCAATGGAGATATAGCAAACGGGTACAATCTACTTTTTATGCTACTTGTTTGTGAATTCCAACTTTCTGTCGGACTTCCCGTCTATAATTTTTATTTTTCTGCATTTGTTAACAAAGGATACTCAGAAGACATATAGCATGTGCAGCACAATAATATGAGCTAAATTTTGTTCACCTGTCATTGTGTGACATGCTGTATAGTAACTCCAATCACAGGAATCATTTGGTATGGATTTAAGTGGTTAGATGATCACAAGCTGCATCAAAGGCCTCAAGTAGAGCCTATGGTTTAATTACCTCTTTTGCAAAATGATAATTGTAACATGCTGCATTCAAACTACACTCTGCACTCTGCTACAAAGTTTTTTCTGAACATCCCAGAACCTTTTGATCACGCATTGTCTATTATCTATAATCTACGCATTGTCTATTTTACCTTTAAATGAGGTATCTGTCCAGTCACTGTTATTCAGATTCATTTAAAAACACACACACACACACACACACACACACACACACACACACACACACACAAAGGAAGCAATGGAAGTTCCTGTTGACTATTTTCAGCATTTGTTTGAACCGTTTTGTCTCCTTGGTCAAGTATTGATGAGTTTCAAAGACAAATGGGAGATTAGCTGTTCTAATGGAGTTTTCTGAGGCGTGGTTGCTGACATGCAGTTATTTGGGGCTGGAGGCATGCTTCAGCACAGAGACTAAACATCCACTCTGTCTAGGTCTGCATGCACACCTTCCAGTAGATAGAGCAGCCACACAGGTCATTTATTTAGTTGCTCACATTGTCTTCTGGATGTCTAATGATATCTAGCATGAGGGGAAACAACCATACAAGCTCAATCAATTATTTCCAGCCAATAATCTTTGAGCGTAATTGTCTCTGAATAAGATGCTGAGAAGCCAGAAGATTAAGCAAGGAATAAATCTCAATGATGTGGGCACAGTTTTATCTCATAATTAAAATCACTGATCAGACCTTTTGATTACACTCAAGTCTCCCTGGATTCCCCATGGTTATGAACTTGGTCGTTTTTTTGGGAGGGGGGCGCTTATTTTAATTTGAGATGTTGTGATCTCCAATAAAGTGAACGGAACACTTCAAGTGAAGCAATGGGTGCCTGGGGATTTGTGGATAAGAAGGCAGGAACTGCCTTTCATGTACAATATTTCAAGTCAAATAACTTCGCTCTAAGTAATTATCTTAAAGTGCAAAGAACTTGTCTGAGTATCTGTTGTAGTGTCTTGTACATCATTGAGTTTATAAGGCCAAAAGCCTAAGTTAAACTTTTTTTGAGAAGGTTCTTTAGAATTAGACATTGGATATGGATCAAAGATATACAAACAACTTAACCACACACATTACATGATAACTCTTATCAATACATTTCATGTTAATCACAGATATAAGAGAAATGTACACACCCCAGCATAATTTCACTGAACTCTTGTTCTGAAGGTTAAACCTTACAGACGTGTTTCTGAGGGGGTGAGCTGAACACAGCCTGTAATGATAAGAGTTGATAATAGTGCAAGTGGTTATGGTTCATGCCACAATCAGGGTTGTTCTCGTAGCTATTTGTGCAGAAGTGCCATCTTAATTACCACTTTTACTGTGACGGTGTTCTGAAGGGATAATTGCAGTGGGTTAAAGCAATTGTTGTTTCAGGAACTCATTTGCAGGAGAAAAATGCTCATATGTTGTATCTATAGATTGATGGTTAGCAAAAGATTACAGTTGGGCAGATGCTTGATGTAGCCTACACTGTTTTCTGCTTAAAAACAAAATCCTATGGTTACTTTGTCATCTGGATTGAAATAATTACAGTACACATTTTTTCAGTGCTTTGTATGAATATAAATAATTGAACAAACAATTCAATGAACATCTTATTATTACTGTAATGTGTCATGACTATTCAATAGACTTTTTTACTGGGCTTGCTTTTGTACAGACTTGTGTAAGGCATACAGTACACTCCGGTATGAGTATTGTGGCAAAATCAGCAAGGCCATGCCCAAAGAATATCTTTCAAAAACTGTACCCAGCTGAAAATATCCTTGCTCTCCTGAGGTCTTCAGGTCTTGATTGTGAAGTTTAAAGTTTCTATGTCTTTGTTCCCATCCTTATTCATCCAAAGCCCACATGCTTGTCTCTAGGTACAGTATACAGTATGTCTGGCCTTTTAAAATGTCTGGAACACACTGTTACACAATTACACAAAGACAGAAAATGAGACACAAAGAATTTACATACAGTATATCATTGACAGCTCTATATCATATAAATAACCATCATGACATGGTGATATATCTCTCATACAAATAAAAGCGCTTAGAAAATTATGACATATCCACACTTCCCATGAGGAGGTCTAGCCCACTGCTAGGATTAGTTCCAAGTCAAAGAACCACATTATCCACAGAGAAGTTATTGAAGGAGTCCAAGTATCCAGAGAATACGTGACAAAATGGGATGTAAGCGGTGGGTGCCTGCAATATTCTTGCCATACATACAAGATACTAATGCTTTTGTCATCTACAGCAGCAGACCAGTCATCGAATGCTTTAGACTATGTCAGCAGTTGCCGTTAATTTACTCAAGACCTAGTCTTGTCAGTAGCCTTCCCTTCGGTTCCGTCACTGTTCTGCCCACATGCATGCAAGCTATAGCTGACGGGCGAGGATGTCTTCTCTTCATAAGTTTCCCAGGCATAATTGACCTGTTGAATTATTTCCAGTCGCGCACATCACACTGCACCACACCAGGCGAGTTTTAGAGGCAGCGCTCGTCACCTTAGTGTTGGTGATAATCAGAGCACAAAGGCGGCTATAGCTGAAGGAGACTTAAAACGTACTTCATACAACAGCTTAAAACGTGTCCATGATAATCCAGTTTGAAGAGATTTAGGTGATTTGATGGGACTTGCCAAATAGACTGTTGTTTACAGTCGTTGACATTAGGTATGTGCGTGTGTGTGGGTGTGTGTGGGGGTGTGGTTATGTAGCATACCTGGGTTAGCTGGCCCTGGGCCATACCACAGCACATGGTATCACTCATATGATATGTGAAAGTAAACAAGAGACAGGGCCGCAAATGACTCTGAAAACATCCACAGTCTGGGACATACAATAGAAATGGCTGTGTTGACTTCAGCAAGTACACATCCATATTTGTTCCACCCTTTCAGTGAATCTATTTACTGTAATTAGCACAACTCTTCAAACGGGTTGATCAGCCAATTTGTGCCAATTTGTTTTGGAAGCTGTAGTTGATCAGCCAATTTGTGGCAATTTATTTTTGAAGCTGTAGCTATCCACCTCTGGTAGCTTTTTTTCAGGGGGTGTGCTGGAGATCGACCACATACAAATTGAAGTCTTTGTAAACTGTGGGTGTTGCCCTGAGATTGTGGTTCTCAGAGGAAATGGGTGTTTTGGTCAAGTACCGTGATTTGCCCCTGACTGCCGTAATCCCCACCACACAGCCATACCACCACTGTGATAATAAGCAACTATCCCTTTCCTTCGTGTCGTGTTATAGTACTGTGTTCATCCCGATGGCATACCACAGCCTGATTTGTCTTTTTCTTACGTTTTTTTTTTTTTTGTCAAATACTTAATGAAGCAGACTTCTTTGTTTCTGTCTTGATGGAACACATTTGCATTTAAATGCAAGCTCAGGGGCTTATTAAGAGTCCTACTTGATCACCCTCGTGACACCTGTTTTTTTTCCTGAGCAGAAGTGGGTCAAATGGCCCAGGATAGAGTGCCTGACATCCGGTGTGTGTATGTGTGTGTGAGCATTTGTGTGTGTGTGTGTGTGTGTGTATGCGTGCATGCTTGTGTGTGAGAAGGGGTTGGGGGGATTGCCGCTTGCAAAGGGATAATCTAGGGAGCCCAACAGATACGCAATTAAAGTAGCAAAGACATTCATCTTGGCTGCCACATGTGGCAACTACTAATTTTTACCTTCCAGGTACCGTCGTCCACCACTCCTACCCTCCCGCTCACGCCCCCTTGAAAAGATAGTGGCGCACTGGCTTTCCTGCTGGCTGTTTCGAATGGGAAATGCCCACGCTGAGTACAACACCAGGGCTCATTAATGGAGCTCCTCTCGGGTATCAATAATGCAGCGGTGATTTGAAAGAGCAGCCACACTGATCTGTCTGCACCGTTCCCTCCTAATGCAGCATTAATCTCAAAGGTCAGAGGCCAAACAGAGAAGGGCATATGGGGTCGTGTGTGCACAGCTATAGGTAGGCGGCGCTGGGAGGTGGGTGTCAGGAATATTAAAAATCTCCAGTGAAATTGCGCCATTGATTTTTGCTCCTTTCTGGTCATTTTTAACAAGTAGAGAATGCATGTACTGTATACTGATTCACTCATCAGTCACACAAATACTCCACAGATGTAATGAAGACACCAGTGTGAACATCTTGCACATGGAAACTTGATTTATGCAGATATAGTCTTAGAGTTTTTTTAGTCCACTTCAGTAGTTTTTTTTTGTTTCAATCATTCTTGATGAATTAATGTTCTAAAAAGATCAGAAACAGTCATATTTAATATAAACTTAACCAAATATCATGCCAGTGCCTGTCCAATTCAGAAATGCTCCAGAATTATTCCAGAAACTCTCACTGGTCAAGGGTTAAACAGTGCCTGCGGAGGATTGTAGGCCCATGGGCTATACTTCTCACCTAAGGCTATAACTGCAGATAAACAGAGGCCCTACTCATTCACTTTAAAAACTACACCCAGTGTTTCATTCATGAGTCTTAAACACCGTAAGGGTCAAGAATTTCAGCTTTGCTTATGCATCATGGATGTCCATAGCAAACGAATCCAAGATCAGGAATCTTTAGGTGTACAGCGCTTCTACTGTATTCAGGATTCATCATCTACCCTGCAGAGGAGTGGGAAGAACGCTGCAGAAAATGGAAGGAAATCTCTCTTGTCTTCTCAAACTTGGTGTGCGAAATCACGTTTACACTTTTGTGTAGTAGCCAACGGCTTTGCATATATCAAGCGAAGGTGAAATGGGATTACATTATGTAGTGGCTACATGAGCATTTGGTTTTGCTCTCCTTTTTGTCGCTATTTTGGATGTTAGGAGCATAGGTGTCAGAGCATTTAATTAAAATGGTTATAAAAAGAGATGTGTGATAATTGCCTAGACAAGGCGGAGAAGAAGCGAGGGCTGGTCAGAATACAACATTCACTGGTTCTCTTGTGGAAGGCATAATATTCATGTTTTATGTCTATAAATGATGCACAGTGGGAATTGGAGTGCTAGTTGGAAAGCATCTCTGTTCCTTCTCTCACTCTCTTTTTTCCCCTGTCTTTGCATTTATATCTTTATCCTCTTCTCTCTATTCCCCTTTTTTCCTCTCTCTCTCAAAACCACACTGCTCATTCTCTCTCCCCGCCTCTCTCACTCTCACTTCTGTCTTTTTCTCTCTCCTTCTTTCCCTCTCTCTCTCCCTTTCTCATGCAATCACTCCACCCCACCCCATCCCACCCTCAGTCTTTCTCTGTGTCCGTCTCTCTGTCTTCATCCCTCCCCTTGACTTCTTCTTGAGCTTAAATCAATGCCGTGGCCCTTTCATCCTCCCCACGGAGCCACTCACCGGGAGCAAAGTCCATCAGGCCCGATGGGCCTGACATTTTGCCTCCAGTTCAGTGACCAAAGGAGAGCCCCAGTCCCGCTCTACCCCCATGAGGGGATAATCCGAGGGGTAAAAAGCCTGAAATCCCTATGATTCATGATATGTGACTCCTGTCTCTAGGCATTGCGTTGTGTGTGCATGGCCTGAGCAGTGGAAGAGGGTGTGTTTGTGTGTGTGAGAGAGAAAGAGAGAGAGAGAGAGAGAGAGAGAGAGAGAGAGAGATTGCTGTGGAAGTCATCGTGATCGCAGTTGGCATTCAGAGCTTTTTGTTGTGGCTGAAGCAGTGCAGAAAAAGTGTTTGTTTGGAGAGTGTGGCATGAAAGAGGCGTTGAGACTCTGCATGGAAGATCTCCCATTGTTAATTGCTTTGCTCTTTATGAGATCTCTTTGGAAGGTTGGGTTCCGGCCAGTGTTGGTTATTCTGTAGTGAGACTGGCTCAGTGTCCCTACTTAAGGCCACTTATGTGTTCCGAGCTTATTTGTTTGCGGGAGCTTTTAGAGAGACCAGGCGTTGTTGTTCTCTGTGTCGGCCTGGCTGTGTTAGGGGGGAAAAAAACCCCCGCTTGACTGCTGTTATGTTATAATAAATAAATAAAAATGAAAAAAAAAATGTGTTACACTAACGCTGCAATAAAACTCCACGACAGACAGAGCTGAAAAGCAGAGTTGCCCTTGTTAATGCGAGTCTGACAGCATCAGTATGAGTCCCTCTAGTCCACCCAGACAGTTTCTGGGGCTTAGGAGCGAGAGCCGCCGTGAAGCAAGGCTTATTCTGAAAACAAAATTGGGAGTCTTCCTGCTGGGAGATCAACGGGGACCACAAAAGGGCGACAGGTCACTGCCGAGTGTCTTTTCCTCTTGCACCCCCAAAACCGGCACCTTCCAATTTTCCCCATGAAGTGGTTCACTTACCCACGGGCAATAGTTTCACCTCTGCATGCTGGCTGCTACCACTATAGAGAAGCCGTATCGTTGCTTACGCAAAAAAAAGGT